>NC_056623.2:115793357-116118982 GCF_002870075.4 Lactuca sativa
CGATGAAGTTCTTCAACCATATTGCCTCCTTCGACGCCTCGCTCGCTGCAATGTACTCTGATTCGCACATTGAATCAGCTACGGTTTCCTGCTTGGAAGTTTTCCAAGTCACTGCTCCTCCATTCAGGGTAAAGACCCAGCCTGACTGCGAACGGTAGTTGTCCCTGTCGGTCTGAAAGCTGGCGTCACTATACCCTCGCACCTTCAAGTCATCACTCCCTCCGAGAACTAAGAACCATTTCTTCGTCCTCCGAAGGTACTTAAGGATATTTTTCACCGCAATCCAATGGGCTCTGCCAGGGTTCCCTTGATATCTACTAACCATGCTCAAAGCAAAGGCTACATCAGGGCAAGTACAAGTCATAGCGTACATGATTGAGCCAACTGCGGAAGCGTGTGGTACTCAGCTCATTTCTGCTATTTCTGCTTCGGTACTCAGACTTTGATTCTTACTCAACTTGGCATTACTTTGTATCGGTAATTCTCCCTTCTTTGAGTTTTCCATACTAAAATGTTTCAGTACCTTCTCTAAGTAAGTGTTCTGACTAAGTCTTGTTAGTCTCTTACTTCTCTCTCTTACTATCCTTATTCCCAAAATATAGGAAGCCTCTCCGAGGTCCTTCATAGCGAAGCACTTCCCGAGCCAGGACTTAACCTCCTACAGAGTCGGGATGTCGTTTCCTATGAGTAATATGTCATCGACATATACAACGGGGAAGCTTACTATACTCCCACTGGTTTTGACATATACACACGATTCATCTTCGTTTCGTATAAATCCAAACTCTTTGACTTTCTCATCGAAGCAAAGATTCCATCTGCGAGATGCTTGCTTAAGTCCATAAATGGACTTCTCAAGCTTACACACTCTATTCGGATGCTTTGGATCCACAAAACCCTCTGGCTGAGCCATGTAAACATCCTCAGCCAACTTTCCGTTAAGGGAAGCCGTCTTGACATCCATTTTCCAAATCTCATAATCATGAAATGCGGAAATCGCTAGCATCACTCTAATAGATTTTATCTTCGCAACTGGTGAGAAGGTCTCGTCATAGTCAACTCCGGGAGTTTGAGTAAAGCCCTTCGCGACCAAGCGCGCTTTGTATGTGTGTACGTTTCCATCCACGTCGGTCTTCTTCTTGAAGATCCATTTGCAGCCAATGGTCTTACGTCCGGGCACATTATCAACCAAATTCCAAACTTGGTTATCATACATGGATTGGATCTCGCTATCCATTGCCTCTTTCCATTTAGCAGACTCCGGGCCTCCCATGGCTTCCTTATAGCTATTAGGTTCACCAAGGTTTATTAGTGTACCATCACTAATATACATGTCCCCTTCGGTAGTAATATGAAAACCATAAAATTGGGGTTGAACTCTAACTCTTTCGGAACGTCTAAGAGGTAAGGACTCGTTAATCGGTTCAACCGGAGTTTCCTCCTCGGGTTGAGTGCCAGCGGTAGAGGTTCCTTCATCTATCGACTCTTGAATCTCTTCAAGCTCGATTTGCCTCCCACTGTCTCCTTGGCCTATGGGTTCTCGCTCTCGGAAAACTCCTCTCCTAGCAACGAAGACAACATTGTCCTTCAGTCTATAGAAGAGATATCCAAAGGATTTCTGCGGGTAGCCGATGAAAATACATCGCTCACTACGAGGTTCGAGCTTGTCGTGAGTATCTCGTCTTACGAAAGCCTCGCAACCCGAAACCTTTATATGTGCCAACGAGGGAGCTTTCCCTGTCCACATCTCATGAGGTGTTTTGGCAACCTTCTTAGTAGGGACTCGGTTAAGGATATGGGCGACAGTCTCTAAGGCATACCCCAAAAAGAGATTGGTAGTGAAGCACGACTCATCATAGAGCGAACCATGTCCAACAAGGTTCGATTACGCCTTTCTGCCACACCATTACATTGTGGTCTCCTAGGTGGCGTCAATTGTGAAACTATTCCACACTCCTTGAGATAATCGTGGAATTCAAGACTTAGGTACTCTCCTCCACGATCGGATCGAAGCATCTTGATTTTCCTGCCCAATTGATTCTCCACTTCATTCTTGAAATTTTTGAACTTTTCAAAAGTTTCTGACTTTTGCTTGATTAAATAGATATACCCATATATAGTCATCGGTGAAAGTCACGTAGAAGCGGTTCCCATCCTTCGTGGTTGATCTAAACGGTCCACATACATCGGTATGTATTAGGTCCAATAGACCCTCGCACCTTTCACACGTACTTGTGAAGGGTGACTTGGTCATCTTTCCAAGTAAACAAGATTCGCATGTGTCATCTTCCTTAAGGTCGAATGACTCCAACACTCCATCCTTTTGGAGTTGGTCTATGCGTTTCTTGTTGACATGTCCAAGACGACAATGCCACAAGGATGCTCTATCCATACTATTGGAAGAATCTATGTACAAAACATCTAAAACCTTGTCTAAACAAACCATGAAATGAAATGATGTTTCTAGCCATTTCTGGTGAATAGCAACAATTGTTCAAATCTAAACTTAAACCATTTCTAAGAACTAAAGAATACACTCCAATCTTGGTCACAGGAGACGATCTTCTGTTCCCCATGATTAGATTAATTCTTCCAGCCTCCACATCCCTATTTCTTCTTAGTCCCTGCACATTAGAACAAATGTGGTAACCACAACCGGTATCAAGAACCCAAGAAATAGCATGAGATGAATCGTTAGATTTAATTGTGTATATACCTACGAAAGACGGCTTGATCTTTCCTGCCTTGATGGCTTGCAGGTACTCTGGGCAGCTTCTCTTCCAATGTCCTATCTTGTGGCAGTAGTGGCACTCTGCCTCCTTTGGGTTAGGGCAGGGCTTAGCAGGATCAACTTTGGTCCCACTAGAAGAGGCACCATCTCGGGCTTTAACCTTGCGATAGTTCTTAGACGATGCCTTCCTCTTCTTTCCCTTTCCTTGTCCAATAGTCAAGACAGGAGCAGCGGGTGGATTGGGAGTTGGTGCAACAGACTTGTCCTTGAAGTTGCTCTCAGTGACCCTCAAGAGACCTTGGAGTTTGCTTAGGGTGACCTCCTCTTTGTTCATGTGGTAGGTTAACCTAAATTGATTGTTGCTTGGAGGCAAAGAGTGAAGCACCATGTCGATCGCCAAGTCTTCTCCAAAGTCAACATTCAACTTGCGAAGACGGTCGACATACCTTTTCATCTTTTGCAGGTGCACGGTAAGAGACTCTCCATGACCCATCTTAGCGGAAATCATGTTAGTGAAAATCTCATAATGCTCTTGTCTCGCGTTTTGGTGGTATCTCTCCAATAAGTCTTGATGCATCTCGTACGGGTACATGTCCTCATAGGACTTTTGGAATTCGGAGTTCATAGTGGCTATCATGATGCAATGAACCTTCGTTGCATCATGCTCGTGAGTTTCAAAAGCGGTCATTTCAGCCGGAGTAGCGATTTCAGGGTTGATTTTCTCAAGGTTCTCATCGAGGACATACTCCTTATCCTCATAGCGAGCAATAGTGCGAATGTATCTTATCCATTCGATAAAGTTCGTTCCATCGAAGGTGGCCTTTTGACAAAGGCTCATCAATGTGAATGAACTAGCAGCAGCGTTGTTTGCGTTCGACATCTACAATTAGAAAGGACAAAGATAGATTAGTATATGAATCCCTAATTATCACCCAATAAGAAAAAATTAGGGCTAGGATCCAACAACAATATTTACATATTAGAAAAGGGATGACGTAATCTAACATGCAAACAATTTGAAGGTAAGTGAATTATAATTCACTAATTTTCCACCATGAAAACCTAACTTTAAGTTTCTAAATGAATTTGAGAATTCCTAGGTTTAGATGAGATTCATTGAAACATTTCAATGGCATGTTTAAATCTCGATATGCCCCTCTTGTTTGTGACTGGGATACCGAGGATCATAAAGCGGGTGTGAATTACCATGCAAATTCACATGGTGCCTTCATTGTAACGATCACCTATTCGATGTGTCGGTAAACCACACACGCTCCATCAAACTATGATAAACAATGAATCACCCTTTGCCACCTTTGCTTAGAACCAATTCGTGTGTCGGTAAACCACACACGCTCCACTAACTTCAAAGCAAGGGTGCAAAGTGTAACTTCATGGGATTGCATCAATTCACTTTTCTTAAAGTAACTAAGATTGGGAAATTTTCGAAAAACATGTAGTTACTTTGTATTTCATATTATACTTTTAATGAGAGGATGAGGTTGCCCTATCCTACCCGTTCGGCTAACGACCCTCCACCGATCAAGCAAGTGGTGGGTGTGAGTGTACACCCATTAAGCGCCATTTTATAGGCCGCAACCTTATACCCACCTTATAGATCGCCGTCGTGAATGAGGCCTACTAACGGTAAGACTAGCTTTAGTTATACATATATATATTAATCTTGTAATATTATATTGTATTTTAAACTTGCAAAATTCTAGGGTTTGAAATTCAAATTGTCTAAATTAAACTATTAATCACAAAACATAAATTTCAAAACTTGAGGACAAGTTTTAAACATTTAAAACATAGAGGATCAAATAACAAATAATCTTAATTAACAATTAATTCCGTAATTATCCATATTTGATTTATTTAAGATTTCTTGCATAATAATTTACCAATTCCATCAAAATAATTAATTAATTATCACATAAGGAAATTAAATATTTTATTAATTGATAAATCTCTTTAATTAGATCAAGATTATAGTCATATATATCAAAAAATCGGATTAGGGTTGATCTAATATGATAAAGGCAAGTTTCCATAAGATAAATATCAAAAAAATCCCGAATATGGCCCTTACTGACTCTCGGACTCGCCGAGTGCCCAACTGGACTCGTCGAGTCCACTATGGGACTCGCCGAGTCCATGACTCAGAAACACAAATTTCGAATTTTGCAAGTAAGATTCAAACAAACAAGCAACAATTTAATACAAACCAATCTAGGCTTTGATACCACTGATGGGTTTTTGGCCATATGAACATTCCTATGTGCACATGCAAACCCTAATGCTTGGATCTAGGTTTCTCTAATTAAACAAGCTTTAAATCCAATACTTCTAATGACTAATTAGGTATAAGAACAATACAAAATCAGATCTAGAGGTTTACCTTTGAATCTCTTGTTTTGATCTTGTTGTCTTGGAGCTCTAGAGTCACAATTGTCACTCCTCTAATGGCTTACAAACACCAACTAGCAAGGAGGATGATTTGAGAGATAGGAGAGGGATTAGAAATCGGCCAGGGTTTCTTTGCTTTAGCAGAGGTGCCGATTTCCCTTGCCCTAGGGGTCTATTTATACTTGTAAGGCTCCTAGGGTTTCACCCTTAAACCCTAGTTGGATAATCTTTCCTTAAAGCAATCCAAATCCTTTCAAAAGATAAGCCTTGGACGAATTTGAGGCTATCCCAAGCCCTAGAATTCGTCCAACCCTTATCCCTTAAGGATTTATAGCCCAAAGTGCAACTATCAAACAATAGACAGTTTATACCCTCTTATTTAATTAATCTCTTTAAGTCACCAAATTAATACTAATTAATTCATGACTTATATTAATCAAACAACAATATTATTATTCATTATATTACTCTCATAATATATCAATAATATTTATTCTCTCATAATAAATCATCCTGTCAAGTTGCTATGGTGAAGGCAACCCAAAAGGACCATGCATAATCGGGTCAAATACTCGCCTAATATAGTTGCAGCCTTAGACACTATTCCAACACATCGAAAGAAGGATCTTGGAAGCAGCAAAGGATCTAGGATTAAGTGAGGAAGAAATGATAACTAAAATGTATCGTAAACCCGTTTTGATACCAATTGAAGGTTTGTATCGATAGAATACACTCAAGTATGAATAATGATGAACAAACAACAAAAACAACGAGTAAACAAAAATAGAAGAACAAGGATGATCATAATGATGATTTCACTAAAAAAGGTTCTCACCTAGAGAATAGTTGCACAAAGCAAGTCACAAAAATCAATTAGGGTTTAACCCTAATAGTACAATATATATGATTGTAGAAACGGACATCCCACTATTTTAGTGTAACACTCCAAATCAGGTATTACCTTGAAGCCCTTGAAGATTTTAAAATATTGCACAATAAGTCCCTTAAGTACGCTAGGCGTACTCATGGGTACGCTTAGCGTACTTTGCAAGAATGATCACGAAGGGACAACACGTACGCTGGGCATAGGTGGCGGATGTCCAAACCCTAATTTTCGGATTTGAGACTTATATAAGCATCCTTATCTCATTCGAGCCTCACCCTAATCAGCCTCTTTCACCTTCAAACGTCTCTGAAAACCATAATATCATTTGAGAGTGTGTTTTGAGCTTAAGGAGTGCATTTGTAGCAATTTAGTGTCCATTCAAGAAGAAGAAGTTGTCAAGCAAGCTTGGAGTGGCATTGGGCTTCAACAATCTGCATCTAGTTCATCTTGGGGAGCTTCTGGAGGTATAAAGCTTTGATCTTGCCATCTTATTCATTAGATCTAGCTAGGGTTTTCTTTTTTTTTTTTACCTTTTGTTGGTTTTGGATCTCCTCTTGTGAGTTGAGCAACTCCAAAGGATGGAAAGGTTAGATCGGAGGTCCTTTGGTCCATTCATAGCATAAAAATGAAGTCTTGAGGGGTGTTTTGACCTCATGCATGGATTAAGACCCTTGGAAAGGTCTTAATGGGTTGTTGGGAACATATAAGACATGTAAAGGCATAAAGATGCCAACTTTACGCCCTAGGTCATCTTAATGAGCTTAGACCTAGCTATTAGATGTGAGAAAATCGAGTATTAAGCACTTAATGGAAGAAAGTGTTTAATCTATTAGTATGTTGGGCATAACTTAGCGTACACAACGCGTATGGCCCAGGGACTCAGTACGATGCGCGTACCATGGTGGTACGCTAAGCGTACGCACAACAGATGCACTTGGACTTGTTTTGGGCCTTTGAGTTTTTAGGTCTCAATTAGTCATTGGGCCTGGTCATGTTTTGGGTTTAGTGGGCCAGGTTATCTGTTTTGGACAATGGATGTCATGATTGGGCTTTATTAGGCCATGAGGCCCATTAATGATATGGACTTTAGGCACATTAACTAAGGAATACCTTTTGAGCCATTAAAAGTAAGATATATTGGGCTATGATTATGTTTGGGCTTTAGCGTAAGACCTATTAGATAGGTTGGGCCAATTTAGCAAATTGGGCCACTAGTGGGCTTTGGAAGTCCACCTAGTATTGGGCCTTTCATGTTATGGTTTTGGGCCTTGGGTTTGGACCAAATTAGATCAGGGGGTGGAATGGTTATTTTACCCCATGTATGGAATACGGAATATAGTATGGAACCCAATTTGCTAATTGGGTGTAAGGATGGGTATTGATAGCTCGGGAAGTTGGTAGGGCAGCAGCTAAGGATGACATTCAGGAAGGTTCTGCATACAGGGTGACTCTTCTCACCATACCAATGGGTCTAAGGTACCAAGGCCGACCCATTTTATGATATGTGGTACACTAGCTGTAGTAGAGATATGTGGTATGATAGTTAGTTTTATGTTAACTTCTATGCTAGTGATTATGTGATATTTGCATGAAAGACCATGGGGGAGCCCATGGTTGTCCGGCAGGGAAATACCATGGGGGAGCCCATGACACTTTGATGTAAGACCATGTAAGGGAGCCTATGGCTGTCTGACAGGGAAAACCATCGGGGAGCCCATGGAACTTAGGTGTAAGACCATGTGGGGGAGCCCATGGCATCCTTATGCAGGGATATATGGTAGAGATAGCTTTTATTGCTACTGCTATATGGTAGAGATAGTTTGATGGCTAATATGATATGTGGTATATGGTTGAGACAGATTTAAGGCTAAAATGATATGTGGTATATGGTAGAGATAGCTTTTACCGCTAATATGATATATGTTATATAATAAAGATAGCTTTTATAGCTAATATGATATGTGGCATGTGGTGGAGATAGCTTGTATAATTAATATGATATACGGTACATGGTAGAGATAGCTTGTATCGAAAATCTGGTATGCGGTATGTGGTAGAGATAGCTTTTATAGCTAATATGATATGTGTTAGGTGGATTGTGTCTGGGGTATGCTCTGGGGAAACCACTAAGCTTTGTGCTTACGGTTTACAATTTTAGTTTCAAGTATCATCGATTTCGAACAAAAGGGGTCTGATTGATCACAGTGCACACACCAATGATTTCCGCAATGAATGATTTTGGTATGAACTCTTATAAATGTTTTACTTAATGATGAATTGAAATGTTTGAAAGAAATCGTATCAATGTTTTAGCTATATTAAAAATGAAATTGTTACCCTTTATTTTTTGGCCGTTACAAGTTGGTATCAGAGCCTTGGTTTGAGAGATTTAGACATATTTCCGGGTGCGTCTGAACTCAAACTGAGGATCTATAAAGTTTTTAAAGGAAAAATGTTTTCAAGGAAAAGTTTTCTAAGAAATGAAAGGGTGTGGTGCATGCAATCAGCCAAGCTCAAGTAAATTTCCCCAAAATACCTAAATTTGTTTTCTGTTATGATTTGATGATGAATCTGTGTATCGCATGCTAGTTAGGGATAGGAGATATGCCTTTATATGTTGTATAATCTGGTAGACTTGCATTCTAGTGTTGAGTAGTTAGCAATAGATTGGCCTGATATGTGATGCTTGTAGCCTTGGAAGACTGGATTCCATGCTAGAATGAGAATGATTCTTGGTATTGATTATTGCTAAGTGTATGTTTTAGAAATTGTATACGGTTAGGATATTACAGCCTCGGAATAATTAGTTTGGCTCGTTTCCTACTATGTGTGCAATTTGCATGCATAATGCAGCCGAAAGTGAGAGTGGACGTGAGAGCATGGTTTCTGGTACATGGATTGAATATCTGACGACAGCTTCGCAGGTTGGAGAGTACCCTAGGGAGAGCCTAGGTTGAGATTAGTGAAAGTTGTTACCTACTTGCAGATTGTACAGGTGGATAGACTGACTTGTCTAGTGTATGCTGGTTAGATTTACCGATTACCTGAATGATGCTTGCTTTGTGATTTTGTAGGACTCTTATTAATGTGAGTTATTAAGTGAATATGCTAAGTCACATGTAGCACAAAACAGATAATCTCGGAGTGATCGACTTGACCCTGTTGCGCAGCTCTTGTATGAGTCTAACCGTTCTAGGGATGAGACTTTTACTTGAAGGATTATCTGATCTCTGCTACATGTGGCTATATTCATGAGGTTGCTAGTTGACATTAATGGGAATCTTTTAGTAGTTGAGGGAAGGGTAGGGTTAGGTACCTAGGAAAGCCTAGGATATGCTCTAGTGAGCTTAGTGGGGTGGTTCGGTGAAGTTGGGAACCTAGGGGGAGCCTAGGAGGAGCTAGGGAAGAGATCGTCTTGCTGTTTAGCAAACAATTAGTATACCAGTGGAATAAGTGACTTAGAGGATTCGTGAGGATTACTAAGGAAAGTATCGCTAGGTGTGGAAGGTAGTATTGGGCCCGTACTAATGAAAGCGCAAGATCCATACTCGAATCGGTGAGAGTCTTGGAGAATCTGAGAAGCTTATGGGAAGGAGAATTATTAGTTATGCCTTGATCGTGGGAATAGATGCTTTGTAGAATGAGGATGAGCACGCATAGGTAGGACATGGGTTTGGTCCCAACTCTGGTGGTGATCCAGTTAGCGGAAGGACTGCCAGAATTTCGAGTTCGCCTTGGATCTCTTGTATCAGGCGGCAAGGGTTTACTGTGCGATTTATTGAGCTTTGGTATTTGAAACTATGTCTTAGGAATAGTTTGTAGCCAGTTTAGAGAAGAGGTTGTTCCAGCTACTACAGTTTAACCATTGACGGTTGAGTTGGTGAGTGTGTCAGGGTGCGACACCCTGAATGATATAGGTCCCAGAGCCAGAGGGCGGAGGCTCATTTTGGAGTATCATGAGCAGGAAGGTTCGGGGCATGTGCATTTACCGAAAGGTCTCGGGAAGAGACCCAAGATATGGGACAGCATTTGAAAGGCCAGCAGGGCTGGAGTCAGTGCACTACATGCGGGGAACTGTACAATGGGGTTTGTCACTCTAGGGGTTGGGTTGCTATTGGTGCAGCGTGATTGGTCATGACAGCATGATTGTCTATACGAGGCAAGCCCGTTATATTTCTTGCGATCAGAAGAGTGACAAGGAGGTCGATTGTTTGATGATCAAATTGGAGTAGTGAGCACATCCGCTCTAGCTATTTTTAGGATGACCAATGGACAAGAGGGTAGAGTCGGATCCTAGCAGAGGTGGGGGCACTTTACGGGGTCAAACAGGCGAGATCGGAACTTCAGCAGGCAAGGGTGCGAAGTATGTACCCTTTTGCCTCCCTACCAGCTTTGCCAGTATTTAGTAGCGATTATCTTTCATCTGCGAGAGTAAGAGTATCATTGGTTGTTATCTCTTCTTGTGGTTGAGTGGTATGTACCTTCAAGAAGAATTATATGCCATCTACATGCAATGAATTTGGGTGCAGTAGTACCGGGTCATCTTCTAGTATATTGCGGATTTTCCAGTATCCGAGTGTCATTTTGAGTATAGTCGGGGTTGTTTCAAGGGTTTGTACGACGGAATTGTGACTAGGTTTCAGTAACCTTAACACTTATGTTTGGAAAGGCTTTCGGGGTTGCGGAGGGAAGAGAGAGAGAGAGAGAGAGAGAGAGAGAGAGAGAGAGAGAGAGAAGTTTTTGCTGAAGTGTTGTGGGAGCATCCGACCTTTGGAATCTGACCTTTGGAATCCGAGATTAGAGTGTGATATCAGCTTAAGCAGCTAGAGTCATTGGCATTCTTGGGAATCAAGAAGTGTTAGTTGATTTTCAGGAATCGTGGTGTTTTGGAAGGGTTATTCATGGTGTTAAAGCTTTGTCAAGCATCGGCCATCAACAGATTGATCATTGGAACGAGAGAGGGTTTGGGAATCCTTTAATTCTTATGTGTTGAGCGAACTTAGTTGAATCTAGGTGGGGGAGATTCATTCATATATCCAGGATAGAAGTGATTGGGAGACGAGGATGCGTCTCACATTTCCCTTTGGGGGAGGAAAGTCAGCCATAGGGGCTGATTGAATATAGGATATCGTGGGATGGGAGTTTGAGAAACACCCAAACATTTGGATCGCATCTTTCTAACGTCATATAGCAGGATTTGGGCAAGGGAACCAGGTAGAATTCCAGTCAGTATTTGATTTCAGTTGGGAGGATAGATCGCGTGGGCACTCGAAGTTGATATGTGTTCGGATTGATAGATGATCGATGGGGCTATGGATAGTGATCATGTTATGGTGAAAGTGTTGTAAGACTACGGAGGAGCCATAACACTCACTAGCAGTCGGATAGTGTGGAAAGTGTTGTAAGACTAAAGGGGAGCCGTAGCATTCACTATCGGTCAGATAGCGTGGGAATTATTGTAAGACTACGGGGGAGCCGTAGCATTCACTATCGGTCAGCTAACGTGGGAAGTGTTGTAAGACTGCTTAGGAGCCGTAGCATTCACAAATTCTTTCAGATGATAGAGGCTAGGATAGACCAATTCGCAAGATTGTGGGGAAGCCAACAGTTTAAAGAATCAGGACCGGAGGTGGCTATTCGATCGGTTATTCGTGGGCGAGCCCGGACGGTTATGGGAATTTGAAATGGAACTGGTAGAGATTGTTGAGTCGAGGGTTGGATCTTGAGTTGCAAGATCTTGTGGATCAGTGGTCCGTGTCATAGTAGAACTATGGTTGGGTAGCCCTGATATTGGATCTCTTAGGAACCTGGTGGTTGGACCGGGTGCGAGACTGGTAGTCTCAGGGAATCAGCTAAATGTATTTAATAATTGGTCGAGTAAAGGATGATAAGAAGTCATAGTGCATCATGCAAATGTCGATTCGAGGATCGCTAGATAAGAGCGGAGTATCAATTCGGTTTTGTATAGTATCCCGAATCGGAATTTGCGCATGTTTGGTGCAGGATTTTGTTTCAATGAGATGGGATGTGGGGCATCTATATGCCAATGACATCGAGGGTAGAATTCTAGGGTGATGAATGTGTTAGTGGATGGCAGTTTAAGCCATAGTGATGTGTATCGGGTTGGCTCTATCCGTAATAGAGCCACAACATGCTGGAATCAACAATCTAGTCCCAACTTAATTGCCATTGTCCGAAACACCAGACACCTACCCGATTGTTGATTCCAAGATGTTGTGGCTCTATTACGGATAGAGCCAACCCGATACACATCACAATGGCTTAAACTACCATTAAACAACACATTCATCACCCTGGAATTCTGCCCTGGATGCCCTTGGAAAATAGATGCCCCACATCCCATCTCAATGAAACAAAATTTTGCACCAAACATGCGCAAATTCCGATTCGGGATCCTATCCAAAACCGAATGGATACTTCGTTCCTATCTAGAGATCCTCGAATCGACATTTGCATAATGCACTACAACATCTCGTCATCATTTACTCGACCAATTATTAAATACCCTTAGCCGATTCCCTAAGACTACCAGTCTCGCACCCGATCCAACCACCAGGTTCCTAAGAGATCTAATATCAGGGCTATCCAGCCGTAGTACTACTATGATACGCACCACTCATCCACAAGATCCTGCAACTCAAGATCCAACCCTCGACTCAACAAAATCTAGCAGTTCCATTTCGAATTCCCATAACCGTCCGGGCTCGCCCACGGATAACCAATCGAATAACCATCTTCAGTCCTGATTCTTTAAAGTGCTGGCTTCCCCAAAATCTTGCGAATTGGTCAATCCTATCCTCAATCATCTGAAAGCATTTGTGAACACTACAGCTCCCCTACAGTCTTACAACACTTCCCAAGCTATATGGCCGATAGTTAAATACTACGCCTCCCCCGTAGTCTTACAACACTTCCCACGTTATTTGACCGGTAGTTGTCACACCCCAAAACCATTAAACGGCGGAAACGTTCTGGGGCGGAGGACGTCATGTACAGTATCACAACAATGAAAAGTAGTAAACAAGCAACAACATCATCCATTTCATTAATAATATAATTTTAATACAAGTGTGTTCTGATATGTCTAACAGACACTAATGTATCAATCAAAATGAAAGATGAGTCTTGATCGAGCTCCATCTTCTCTAAACCTTGCATCGGTATCTGTCTATGATGACCTGAGGATACAAGTAATTTTGAAAGCGAGTATCAGCTTTGGAGCTGGTGAGATCATAAGTATTTTAGTGTCTTAATTTGTAAGTAAGTATTTATATGCATGAATTTGTATGCAAGAATTTGTATGTATATGAATTGTAAGTATTGAAAGTGTATATGAACTGTAAGTATGAAAATGTTTTTAAATCAACTGTAAATCTTTGAAACACCCTAGAAATCCCTATGATTTCTACTATTATATGAAGATGTCTTCTACCAAGACCTAACTGCTCTGAATGTAGTCTTCTACTAAGACCTAACTGCTCTAAATGAAGTCTTCTACCAAGACCTAACTGTTCTAAATGTAGTCTTCTACCAAGACCTAACTGCTCTGAATGTAGTCTTCTACCAAGACCTACCTGCTCTGAATGTAGTCTTCTACCAAGACCTAACTGCTCTTAATGTAGTCTTCTACCAAGGCATCTAGTGTCTGTGTGTGTGTCTCTTGTAAGAGTATGTATTTTCCCACGTATGACTATCATTAACCAAAAATATAGTTTCTACATTACCGTGCGTCGTGTGAATGTTCACGAAGTGAATGTAATGGGAAAACAAAATAGTACTATGGTGTAGTGTCGAACTACAACCGTACCAATTACCTTAAGTCTAGGGTAATCCTGTAAGTACTGTAGCATTTGTAATAAATAACTACATTGGTACCCAGCTGCCTTATTTGAGGGATAAGGTATAATGTGATGTCTAGATCCCAGGCTGTACGCTCCCCTATCAAAGGGATTTTGGGACCTACCCACGACCCCTGCATATCTGCAAGCCGTGAGCATCCACATTACTATAATCATGTATACTCGATATAACTATCACAATTGCGCTGTGATTCATCAGTATAGTTAGATCCTGAACTGGGTCCATTCTATAGCACCTAGTGACATATGTTCTATGTATATGTAAGTGCACTCGTGTAAGTGTGATCATGTAATTGTACTCATGTAAGTGTGACCATGTAAACATATCTATGTAATAGTATAGTAATGTACTGAAATGTTCTATCTGTAATGTATGCTCTCTCTATCTAACAAGTATAGTAAAGTATTGTAGTATTCTAGCAAGTATTGACTCATGAATGAACTGACTCATTGTATGTTATCGCGTTCTAGTAATAGTTCTAGTATCTTCCTAAACTACCCCTATGGTAGTTTACTAGTAATCTAACTGGCACGTATGAACATGGATGTATACCCTTGCTACCCGGGCATTTGATGAACTGGAAGGACCTTTATGACTATATATGTACACGTGATATATAACTAATGTTTAAACAACCTTCGGACGGGTACCCGATATCCCACCAGACCATATCCAAATCGAGGAAAAGGAAATGGGGTGGATAGTCTTCCTAAGTCCTTTCAACATTTCTTATATAACTATACATATATAGGCATGCAATTTATAATATAAAAGCATAAAATAAGTTTTGTAAAACCTTTGAACATAATCATTTTCTAAGAAAGGATCGACTTGGTGTCGATCTATAAAACAGTTTTGAAAGCATGGGTTTGATAAAACAGTTTAGTATAAAGAAACATTTGTTTGAAACACAATTGTAAATGAGTTTGAAATGTGACATACAGAGTAATATATACAGTTTAATAAAGAGTTTTAAACACATAAAGTGTTTACGAAAAACATTTGAAGGAAACTGTTTGGTAAAACGGCTAATGAGTAGCCAATCATTTGAATGTTGCTTATTAATCACATGTGACTGATATAATAATTAGCACAATTCTACTTGTATTCCCCCCCCCCCCCCCCCGCCCCCATAAAACATTTAAAAATAGTTAAAACATTGATTAAAGGGGTATGAACTCACCTGTAGTGAGTGGTTCTGATGAAAATGTTGGATCAGTTGCTAAGTATCAAGTGGTGACTTGACTACACACGCGAATCCTATTTAGCATATATTGGCACATATATGAATATAATTAGTGTTATGAACAACTAATTAATGAATTGGGACCACCTTAGGGACTAGAGGACACTTATATTGAAGTGTTACAACCATAAATGATTGCACGAAGGGTTAAAAGGCTATACAAGGGAGTGTATGGTCAAAATACACACTATATGTGTGTGTGCGGCCAGGTGTGCTGCCATCACGTGTGTGCGGCCATGTGTGCGGCCAGGTGTGCTGCCAGAAGTGTGTGCTGCCAGAAAACATGGTGTTCTTGGTGTTCTTGGTGAAAGATGTTACATTTCCGCATGATACTTGAGAGGATTTTCGAGTCCTAGCTTTGCAAGAGTGTAAGAAATTATCAAAATGACCAAGGATAGTACTTATAGGAGGGTGTGTGCGGTTGGAGGTGTGTGTGGTTGGCCTATGTGCGGCCGCACACTCCAGGTTTGGTGTGTTTGGCCCGTTTTTCTAATGCGGTTCCGGAGTAGGTTCTCCTGCAGCTGTGATCCTGAGAATCTTCCCATCTGCTCCCGAGTTCTTCGCTATCGGGCAATCCTTCTTGACGTGTTCAATTTCACCGCATTGATGACATATATGGACATCACCAACATTGGTGGTGGAAGTGAGGTGTCGAGTGGGAGTCATGGGAATACGGTTGTTTTCGTTGATTTCCTTTTTCGGGCAATCTCTTTTATAGTGCCCAAACTCACCACAATTATAGCAAACTAGGGTTGCTCTAGTGGTGGAGGTAGTTCTACAGAAATGAGCAATGTGTCCCAGTCTGTTGCAATTGGTACATTGTAATAACCGGCAGGCTCCATTATGATGATAGCCACAACTGCTACACTTCGGAAGCGTTCCCTTATATTGCTCCCTAAAGCGTTCAGCTTTATCACTACTTCTGTGTGTAGGGTCGGTCCCGACGACAGGGACTTGAGCGATGGGTTGTGCTGGTGCTCCACAGTTACGAGCATGGTGCCCTATGCTTAGGCAATTGCAACATTGCATCTCATGGCCAGCCTCATGATGATGGAAACTACAGTTATCACACTTCGGGATTTTTCCCTCGTATTGCCTGCTCGGTACGGGGATGGCAGGAGTTTCCACTTGCTGTTGTCGCATAGTCAGCCTTCAGGATCTCTTGCGTTCTTTCCGAGGCTTGACGCTTTCGCTTATTGTTCTCTGCTTTTCGGCTTTGCGAGCCTGTGACTGTTACCGTTAGGTGACTTCCTGGATGGATACCACGATTGGAAACTTCAATTCCATCGTCAGCATTGATTGTGCTGATAGCGCTACGGTGCGCAAGGACAGCGGTTACGGCAGCCACCACGGCAGCTGTAACTGCTGTTTGGAAGGTAGCGGCGTCCATAGGAAAAGCGGAGGTTTCACTGTTCGACTGATTGCTTCCGGATGACGACATGACTCTGTAACACGAAAGATAAGGATTTTGTGAGCGATTCTGGTTGACCCTTGATGTACTTAGATTGTTCATGTAAAGAGTACGACTATGTTCTCGAAAGTTTGACCTACATCCCTATGATGCAGTCCTAGTACAGATTGGAAGTATGTTCACAGAGGTTTGACCTACATCCCCATGATGCAGTCCTAGTACGGAATGGAAGTGAGTTTGTAGAATGGTCTCAAGACGTTTGTCGTTCAAGCCGAGGTATCGTTGGTTGGTGAATAACAAGATTCAACCATTAAAAGAGACTTGGAAATGCCTCGGGAGCTAAATTACTATAGTCCAATGACTTGACTAAAGCAGGTTTCAGGTAGACTCCAATGAAAGTATTATAAGAGTACTTGACTAAAGAATGACACAGAAGTTAGCCGGCTGTCAATATCTTTGATATTCACGACGTAAAGATTCGGGAAAAATGACCTTGTAAAGGTCTTACATCATATCCAGAGAAGATAGTTCTTGACAGCATAAAGACCTAACCAAAAGTACTTACAGTACAAGATAATTTCATAGAAAATGCCACATCGGGCATAGATAGAAAAACGATTCCTTTTAATAAAGAAAATAAAGTAACGCGTCTAGTACTGGCAACGATCATCCCTCTGGTGAACTCTCAGTTGAGCCAGTTGACGTTCCACATCAATTAGGTGTCTTTCGTACACCCTCTGGTGTACGCGGAGCTCTATGACTTCGGCTCGTGATTCTGCCATTGCTCGAAGTAGGGTTTCATGGTTTCTCTCAGATCTCTCACGAGCATCTTCTAGACGAATGGTGAAGAGGGTATGCATTCTCGCATCGGCGACAACTATCGTGATCTGATGTAGGGCTGTCCTACCTTGAATCTAATTTTGGGCCTCTCTGCGGACCAAGATTGGCAAGATTCTGTCTGATGAGCTCCCCATTGCTTATGTTATAAAAGTTCCGGTCACCATTAAATGGCATGGGCTGATCTTGTCCTTGGCTCCATGTTTCCAAGCATTCCACCCACTCAGGCGTCGGGCCATGAAAAGCTGGACGAGGGTTAGGAATTGGAAAAGGGAGCTGCTTGGGGTAGGTTCTCAACCTCTGGTTCGGAGTTAGCACTATCCGAAAGGTCTTCATTATGGTGATCATTCACAGGGATAGGATGATCATTTTCTGGCTCTTCTTCAAACCATCCAGCAATGACCTCATTCGGAAGGTACGGGTTGCCGTGGGGATGGAGTCCAGCCATGTTATCTACGCGAGAATTGGGGTAAGAAAATAATTATTAGACGAATTATCTAGATAATTAATCAGAAAACCTTCATTAGTTACATCGCTATTTGTGAAGTGCATACCGGTTATGTGTAATCTAAACAGGATAGACATTCGAATAAGTGACCTTAACTCCATATTCACACAGAATAGGGGTAAAGTAAAATTTTCACAGATTCTAAGTCTATAATATCCTAATTACATATAGCCTTAGTGTATCCACTTAGCAACTATCAACTTCATAATGAAGATCCCGTTTTAGTTCTCAAGTATAACGTACTTATAGTAACACCAAATACTCCTATAGTATTTTAAGTTTAATGTTATGTTCTATTGTTCTCATTGTGGTGGGGTTGGTAAGATTTTAGATTTGTTGCACCCACACAACTACACTTAGGCACATGCTAGTCAACCCTCGGATAATATAGGTGATCAGGCTATATCTTCCCAGTTTTGACCATATGTCTCTAAGCCCACTTGTGTTGTCCAACAACCGTAATTCTTTTGTACTGTCGTAGTGACACTGATTTTAGTATGAATGCAGGCACGTATACTTAATTAAATATTTTATTATTTAAAGTATAAACTATTGGTCAGAGTATTTTTAATCCCTTATGTATTTATAGTTAGTATATCGTTTAAGGGTTGATATACTTAATTCACTATAAACAATGATCTGATACCAATCTGTCACACCCCAAAACCATTGAACGGCGGAAACGTTTTGGGGCGGAGGACGTCATGTACAGTATCACAACAATGAAAAGTAGTAAACAAGCAACAACATCATCCATTTCATTAATAATATAATTTTAATAAAAGTGTGTTTTGATATGTCTAATAGACACTAATGTATAAATCAAAATGAAAGATGAGTCTTGATCGAGCTCCATCTTCTCTAAACCTTGCATCGGTACCTGTCTATGATGACCTAAGGATATAAGTAATTTTTAAAGCGAGTATCAGCTTTGAAGCTGGTGAGATCATAAGTATTTTAGTGTCTTAATTTGTAAGTAAGTATTTGTATGCATGAATTTGTATGTAAGAATTTGTATGTTTATGAATTATAAGTATTGAAAGTGTATATGAACTGTAAGTATGAAAATGTTTGTAAATCAACTGTAAATGTTTGAAACACCCTAGAAATCCCTATGATTTCTACTATTATATGAAGGTGTCTTCTACCAAGACCTAACTGCCCTGAATGTAGTCTTCTACTAAGACCTAACTGCTATGAATGTAGTCTTCTACCAAGACCTAACTGTTCTGAATGTAGTCTTCTACCAAGACCTAACTGCTCTGAATGTAGTCTTCTACCAAGACCTAACTGCTTTGAATGTAGTCTTCTACCAAGACCTAACTGCTCTGAATGTAGTCTTCTACCAAGGCATCTAGTGTCTGTGTGTGTGTCTCTTGTAAGAGTATGTATTTTCCCAGGTATGACTATCATTAACCAAAAATATAGTTTCTACATTACCGTGCGTCATGTGAATGTTCACGAAGTGAATGTAATGGGAAAACGAAATAGTACTATGGTGTAGTGTTGAACTACAACCGTACCAATTACCTTAAGTCTAGGGTAATCTTGTAAGTACTGTAGGATTTGTAATAAATAACTACATCGGTACTCAGCCGCCTTATTTGAGGGATAAGGTATAATGTGACGTCTAGATCCCAGGCTGTACGCTCCCCTATCAAAGGGATTTTGGGACCTACCCACGACCCCTGCATATCTGCAAGCCTTGAGCATCCACATTACTATACTCATGTATACTCGATATAACTATCACAATTGCGCTGTGATTCATCAGTATAGTTAGATCCTAAACTGGGTCCTTTCTATAGCACCTAGTGACATCTGTTCTATGTAAATGTAAGTGTACGCGTGTAAGTATGATCATGTAATTGTACTCATGTAAGTGTGACCATGTAAACGTATCTATGTAATAGTATAGTAATGTACTGAAATGTTCTATCTGTAATGTGTGTTCTCTCTATCTAACAAGTATAGTAAAGTACTGTAGTATTCTAGCAAGTATTGACTCATGAATGAACTGACTCATTGTATGTTATCGCATTCTAGTAATAGTTCTATTATCTTCCTAAACTACCCCTATGGTAGTTTACTAGTAATCTAACTGGCATGTATGAACATGGATGTATACCCTTGCTACCCAAGGCATTTGATGAACTGGAAGGACCTTTATGACTATATATGTACACGTGATATATAACTAATGTTTAAACGACCTTCGGACGGGTACCCGATATCCCACCAGACCACATCCAAATCGAGGAAAAGGAAATGGGGTGGATAGTCTTCCTAAGTCCTTTCAACATTTCTTATATAACTATACATATATAGGCATGCAATTTATAATATAAAAGCATAAAATAAGTTTTGTAAAACCTTTGAACATAATCATTTTCTATGAAAGGATCGACTTGGTGTCGATCTATAAAACAGTTTTGAAGGCATGGGTTTGATAAAACAGTTTAGTATAAAGAAACATTTGTTTGAAACACAATTGTAAATGAGTTTGAAATGTAACATACAAAGTAATATATACAGTGTAATAAAGAGTTTTAAACACATAAAGTGTTTACGAAAAACATTTGAAGGAAATTGTTTGGTAAAACGGCTAATGAGTAGCCAATCATTTGAATGTTGTTTATTAATCACATGTGATTGATATAATAATTAGCATAATTATACTTATATTCCCCCCCCCCCCCCATAAAACATTTAAAAACAATTAAAACATTGATTAAAGGGGTATGAACTCACCTGTAGTGAGTGGTTCTGATGAAAATGTTGGATCAGTTACTATGTATCAAGTGGTGACTTGAGTACACACGCGAATCCTATTTAGCATATACTGGCACATATATGAATATAATTAGTGTTATGAACAACTAATTAATGAATTGGGACCACCTTAGGGACTAGTGAACACTTATATTGAAGTGTTTCAACCATAAATGATTGCACGAAGGGTTAAATAGCTATACAAGGGAGTGTATGGCCAAAATACACACTATATGTGTGTGTGCGGCCAGGTGGGATTCCATCACATGTGTGTGGCCATGTGTGCGGCCAGGTGTGCTGCCAGAAGCGTGTGCTGCTATAAAACATGGTGTTCTTGGTGTTCTTGATGAAAGATGTTACCTTTCCGGATGATACTTGAGAGGATTTTCGAGTCCTAGCTTTGCAAGAGTGTAAGAAATGATCAAAATGACCAAGGATAGTACTTATAGGAGGATGTGTGTGGTTGGAGGTGTGTGTGGTTGGCCTGTGTGCGGCCGCACACACCAGGTTTGGTGTGTTTGGCCCGTTTTTCTAATGCTACACCCAATCTAATCCATCCTCCGACACGTAACTCAAATATACTAAGCTTTAATCACTCTTTAAGCACTCTTTTAGACCCAAAACTTCATTATAAAATAGCAAAACGAAGCTAACTTTAATTACAATGATGAATGTAAGTTAGAAATTTCGGGTTGTCACAGTAGTGAATGCTACGAGTCCCCCATCGTCTTACAACACTTTCCACACTACCTGAATGCTAGTGAGTGCTACGGCTTCCACGTAGTCTTACAACACTTTTGTCACACCCCAAAACCCAGGGCAGAAACGTTCCGGGGCGGAGGTGACTTCATGTTGAATATCATAACTAATGTACATAGTAAGCGAAGCAAAACACAAAACATTACATTACACAATTTTCATTACATTTGTTCAAAAGTAGAGTGATACAAGTTTCATAGATACATAAGTTAAACAAAAGAAAGACATGACTCCATATGCTCCATCTTCTGCAAAAGGACGCGAGATACCTGTCAAAGGAGAACCTGAGAATACAAGCATTTAAAAAATCAGCATAAAGCTGGTGAGTTCATAAGCGGTTTGTTTTATGAAAATGAACGACGTTCCTTTAGTTTTCTGAAAAAGTGGTTATCCAAGGAAATCCCATATTTTCTTAACAGTTGGTTACCAAATCCAAAATGTAATGTAAAAGATGTACACTGAAAACATGATGCTCTTGTGAATTGTAAAGTTTAGTTATCTGAATTGTTACACGTTTCTGGTTATGTACTAATGTTATCCCAGGAAAATCCTATATTTTCCTAAAAAGTTGGTTACCATTCTGAAATGTAATGTAAACGATGTATACTGAAAACCTGATTATCCTTGTGAAGTGTATGTTAGTTTTAACACATATATAAAACTATCAACATAGTAAACTAATTTCAAAGGTTATTAATTTACTATATTCATTATTACTAACAAGTAAATTTCTGTTATCCAAATTGCGAGTTCCATAACCATACGATAGATTAGATATGGCAATAAGTAGTCAAAATCGCTTTATGACTTTCGTCACCCTTGAACCTTTCGGTTCGGCTGTAGCTAGCAGCCAGGTGCGGGGTAGTCAGCCCCGTATAGATCTATACACTCAAGTCACGCTCCCTATCTAAGAGATTCTGGTTACGAGGACGGTCCTCCACTCGCGTATCTCTGTGGAGTGTTCACCGAGGACGTGTCTCCAATTTATAGGAATAACAAATCTACAAGTAATAATGCGAAAAAGTCTTGTATAAATTCTACTTACAAAAACGATCCTCCACTCGCGTAACTATGTGGAGTGTTACTGAGGACAAAACATATGTACTAATCTAAAGCTTTTAACAATAATGATATGGTACAAATCATTTGTTAAATATATAATATAACATTATATAATAAGATATGAAAACGGTTTGTAACTGATTCTGCAAGTCAAATAGTTGGTTAATACAGGTTCAATTGTTAAAAGCAAGTGAAATATGAAACATTTCTAATGAAATAATAATGTTTAAGTACAAGATATTCTTGTACTTTTTCTTGTATTCCCACCCTGAAAACATTGAAAAACCATTGAAAAAGGGTAGGGGTATGAACTCACCAGATGAGAAATGTGTCGGCTAGGAAGCTAAACGTCGAATCGAGGCTTGAATACGTGCGAGGTTCCTATGTAATATTAAATAATACACAAATATATATAATTAGATTTTAAATCACTAATTAGATATGATTAAACACACCATGACACGAAAACACTTCAAATCAAGTGGTCGGAGTGACCCGGGTGACATCTAATGAAGTGTATGGCTTAGGAATGGAGTTTACTCTTCAAGAGTAAACTCTTATAAGAGTTTTCGGCCCTAAACACCATATTCACATGAGTTCACGGCCGTGAACTCATGGATGGAAGGTTTATGGTGCAAAATGGCCTTAAAACAATTGGGGATTAATTCTAGGTTTGAGTCTAATGCATTGGAAGGGATTTAACTCTCAAATGGACCATTTATTGGAGTTTACAGTAGTAAACTAGGAGTTTACAGCCGTAAACTCCCCCACATACATTCTTTATATATTTTGGTGATGCTAGGGCAATCACATGTGATTCCAACTAGTTTTACAAACCAAGGAGTGAATTTTGGCATCATTTGATCCATGTATATGAGTTTACGGCCCAAGAACCCATTCTTTGGGGGTTTATGGCCGTAAACACTCAAATGGAGGGTTTTCATCATATTTAAGGTCCCCAAATTGATTGTGGATGGTTCTAGAATTTATCCCAAGGCTTATGGTGTGTTTAAGTGGCATCTTAACACATTAAAATGACTTTACTCCCCATACATATGAGTTTACGGCGCAAGCATGTTCTTGGGCAGTAAACTCATGTTTACTCCTCAAAAATTAAGTTCAAGGTGTTCTAAGTCCGATTTGGTAATTCCCTAAGTCATATCTAAGCTCCAAATGAGGTTTGGAAGGGTTTTATGGCTCAAAAACCCCTTTTATATGACTTCACGGCCTAGGACTGTTCTAGGGCCGTAAACTCATGATAATGGTCCTAATCCATGATTTAAACTCGAATTTGAAGGCTAAATGTGTTATACTAGAAGCTAGGATAGTTACCTTGATGATTTGAAGCTTGAAATGAGTGATTTTGGATCAACAAGTTTGAGTTGAGGAGAGAGGTTAGAGAGAGAGTGAAAAGGCTTCAAATGAGGCTTAAACAACTTTAAATATGGTTTAAAATTTAGACACGGAGGAATTCTACCCGATATCGACGTTAATCGAGACTTGGGGTCGCACCCGATTAAGTTGTCGTAACTTGATATGGTCAAAACTAAAATTTTTCTAATTATTAATTTGAGGTGTTTACTTGTGTCTCTAATGTGTTTGGGTACTTACGAGGTCAAAATAAAAGCCTTAAGTTAATTGACCTAATTAAAAATGAACTTGGAACGATTTGCTACCGGAGAGTTTTATTGACGAAACGGTTACGGCGAGGGGAACAATTTCGGGTTGTTACAACTTTCACCCTAACATGATCACTGTCCATATCCCTATCGATCATTTATCAATCCGAACACATCCACTTTGAGCACCCACGCGGTCTATCCTCCCAACTGAAATCAAATACTGACTGGAACTCTACCTGGTTCCCTTCCCCAAATCCTGCTATATGACGTCAGAAAGACGCGATCTAAATGTTGGGGAGTTTCTCGAACTACCATCCAACAATATCCTATATTCAGTAAGCTCCTAAGGCCACCTTTGCTCCCCAAAAGGGGAATGTGAGACGCATCCTCGTCTCCCACTTGCTTCTATCCTGGATATTTGAATGACTCTCCCCCAATTAGATTCAACTAAGTCCATGCTACACATGAGAATTAAAGGATTCCCAAAACCTCTCTCGTTCCAATGATCAATCTGCTGACGGTTGGTGCTTAACAAAGCTTGAACACCATGAATAACCCTTCCAAAACAACACAATTCCCGAAAATCAACTAACACTTCTTGAGTCACAACAATGCCAATGACTCTAGTTGCTCAAGCTGATATCACACTCTAATCTCAGAGTCCAAAGGTCGGCTGCTCCCACAACACTTCAGCAAAAACTTCTCTCTCTCTCTCTCTCTCTCTCTCTCTTTCTCTCTCTCTCTCTCTCTCTCTCTCTCTCTCTTCCCTCGGCAACCCCAAATGACTTTCCAAACATAAGTGCTAAGGTTACTGAAACCTAGTCATAATTCCCTCGTACAAACCTTTAAAACAACCCCAACTATACTCAAAATGACACTCAAATATTGTAAAATCCACGATATACCAGGAGAGGACCCCGTACTACTCCACCCAAATTCAAGGCATGCAGATGGCGTATAATTCTTCTTGAAGGTACATACCACTCAACCACAACTAGAGATAACAACTAATGATACTCTTACTCGCGCAGATAAAAAAATAACATCTATTAGTGAGTGCTAGTGACTGATAGTAAATGTTACGGCTCCCCTGTAGTCTTACAACACTTTCCACACTATCCGACTACTAGTGTGTGCTACGGCTCCCCCGTAGTCTTACAACACTTTCACACTAAAATGTAGTTGTCTTTTCTTGTCAACCTTCATTTGGATCTTAGCTTCAGCGTTTATATTCAATTTCTTCACGACTTCAAGATGAGCAAATGAATCTTCTAAGTGAGTGACTTTATCTTGAACAGTTAGGCATTTCTTTAAAATTTGAATATGAATGCACATTTAGGTGAAGAGGCTTCTTGTAAAGATTCTTGAAAAATGGCGCTTTCAGCTTGAGAATCTTCAGAGAGAATGACAGAGAACGAATCTTTTGGACCACTTCAGCAGGTTCATATATAGCAGCAAATTGATTGAGGAGACTTCAATGCAATCTGTCACATAATCTTCAAGTTAGCTTCACTTTGCTTCTAGGGTTGAAAGATTGAATGCTGAAAGAATAATCTTCACTTCTTGTTCCTTCAAATGAGAATTCTTCAATGATCACGGATGAAGCCTTGGCTCAAAAATTCTCGATACAGTCTCCACGAGTCTCATCTACATCTGAATTCACTTTTCAAGACAAAGAAAAATTTGAGATAAAAACAAAAATAAAAGAAAACTTAGCTCACAATATTTTTGGATTTTTCATATTTTCTGAAATAAAAATAAAACAAAAACAAAAATATTTTTGGATTTTTGATTTTTCGAAAAAAAAATAAAACAGAAATAACAATATTTTTGGATTTTTGGTTTTCTGATTTTTGTTGGATTTTTAAAATTTTCAATTCTCCCCATAATTTGTGCATAGAGGAAAACTATGAACAATTTTAATAAAAACAAAAATAATAACTAAATTTAAGACTTTTGGGATCAAAATTGTCAAGCAATTCAATATCATTTATCAGCACACGCCTGCATGTTTAGATCTGGTCAATCACTGGTATTATGGTCCACTTAAACACAAAGGATATGGACAAATTTGAAAGATTATAAGTGACAAGTCATTGTGATATATATTCCTAAATCGATCATATAGTTGACGACGACCAAGGATATTGTTGTCCACTAAAATTAAACAGCGAGATCTACAAACAACCATTTAAATTGTTTAATTTTAGATGCACTAGAACGTGTTCCACGCTTCCCGATATACCCCGGTAATCAAGAACTTCCAAAGAAATCCTTACTTTAAGTGAGTAGACAATCATTAAGAGAGAAGATACATATATAAATGCATATGTTGTATCCCAGGTCGGATGTTTTCCAATCACATAGAGGGAACAACATATGACTAACATAGATATGGGTTAGACAGATAGTAGAGTGCATATGTTGTGTCCCCGTTTGGATCTTCTGATCACGCAGAGGGGACAACATATGGCTAACAGATAGAAAGAATTTCATAGATAAGGATATGCATAGAGATAGAGCTGCATATGTTGCATTCCAGGTCGGATATGTTCCAATCACACAAAGGAAGCAACATACCGACTGACAGATAGAAAGAAACAAAATAATTTCCTACAGACCTTTATCAGAACTCCTAGTTTCCCTATCAGTACCAAATTACAGACATAAATCCATACATCAGGGAAATGTTGAGCCACAATTCTAGATAACTAACTTTTAGTGTATCTCGCAGTTCCCCATGTTTATCTCACCGCTCAATCTACCCGAGCGTCGTATTTTTCAGTCCAAATGAAACTATGTAAGTTCATATTGTCAAGTCCTTTCATTTTTCAATCAATGTCTAGTCCTCTAGAATCCTTTGTGCCTACCAGCACATTGAATACAGAGTCTAGAAAATTCGGCTTTAGTGCATTATATGCATCATCAATTTCCCTTTAGCACTAGACTTCATATCACTTCCCAAACAACAAAACTTTCAGACGAAAAACTATAAGAAAATAAAAGATTGTCTTCAAAACGAATCAGTTTAAGATAAACTCATGAGTATCGAGAATTAAACTCAAATCATAAGTCACCGATTGAATTTGCATCCAGAAGGTCTAAGAACCGCACGCATAATCTCATAACAGATCCGAAAATACTTCATATCGTTAAGCACAAAACTCCATGTGTAATCCTTTTCCTTTCTTCCCTTCGAGAAGAGGACACATACTCTCAAGCAAGGTTTCGAATGTTTTACAGTTGAGAGATGTCCCCTATCATGTGTCTGGAATAGCCAATATCAATAAACTGAAGTCTGATGATATGCCCCCATAGCTGCTCCAGCACAGAGCGAGATCAGTTGGTCTATGGAACCTAGTCCATTTTGAAACTGGGTTAACCGTTACAGTCTACGCAAGGTACTCTCTCCCAAGACATGTCCTGCTTATCACAAATAGAAGATGAAGAAATATTAGAATCATTAGAAGATTTGAGAGATTGAATCTTTGGTACCCATCTGTAGTTGGGTTTAACACATTTCTTGTTCGCTCAGATGGATACCTCAGCACTTGATTTTGAACTTGAAACAAGCCGTTGAGATAGCTTTGACCTAACCGGTCTTGGTTTCACAGTAACATCTCTTGAGTTTGGCTTCTTAGCCGATATTCCCTTCTTGACCTTGGGAGTTGGATTTTTGGCCTTTTGCATGTACCAATCGCCATCGTTTGAACATGGCCTCGAAGGGTTTCTTATGGAAAATCTCCCTCTTGGTGTATTCTGCCATCCTTGTGCGTAGTAATGAACGTATGCGCGATTTGGACAATTTCTAGCAATGTGTCCAGGTGTTCCACAGTGAAAACATGTATGTTTCTTCACATAGGAGTTGTTTCATCCTACCCCTAGTGGCGTGCCCTTGCCTTGTTTCTGATTGTACCCACATGCACACTTGCAACAGGCACTCTGTTTATCTTGAATTGGTGGCCTGTATTTACCAATAGAAGGTTGATCAAAAGTAACTAAGTTAGAAGCAATAGATTCAATGTTCAAGGAGTCTTTTGTTTGTTCAATAGTGTTCTCCTTGTTCTCAGCTTCCGCTACTTTACCTGCACAAGAATTAGAATCATCAAAAATGTTCACCTCAATATCCTTAGTTGGACCAGATTGTTCAGTATTAACTGAAGCTTGTTCATGGAGTGGGCCAAACTGAGCAGGAATTTCTTCCTCATTGGTCTCAAGGTGTGGGTTATAGTTTTCATTAAAGGGAGGTGGAACGCTATTATATACTAGACCCTTACTTTGATTATCTGTGAACTTTAGTTATTTTTCAATCATGGATGCAACTACCTCACTTGACACATCGAATTTCTTAAACGTGAATTCAGCATCATTATATTTATCATTCAATGCATTAAGTTCGACTGTTAACTTGGCAAGTTGTCTTTTAACATAGTTATAGTTTTCACATTTGTTGCTATAATCCTCTTGAAGTTATCGAAAATCCTTAGTTTTGGCCTCTAGTTGTGTTTTTAAGGGTTTTTGCGCCTTCCTAAGAGTATATCCTTATTTAAGGTCCTCATTTTCCCTTTTTAGTAAATTATTTTGTTCACAAAGAAATTTAATTTCACAAGATTTAGAAAATGAAACTTGATTGACTGGGATGTTTGAGGAACTCATTGTTTTTTTTTAATTTCCCTTTGACTTAAAATCTTAAAAGTCAACCTTAAAAGGTCAAACTTAAAAGTCAAACTTGAAAAGTCAAACAAAAAGCTAAAAGTGGAAACTTCAAGGTTAAAAAAGAAAGTAAAATTTAAAGTCAAATGTCAAACTTGAAAGTCGAAGTCAAATTTTTAAGTTCAAAAGTCAATTTAGGAAGTAAAAAATTAAAAGTCCAAGTTTTGGGTAGAAAATGGAATTTTAAAATTCAAAAAGTTGAATTTTGGGCTAAAATTGTCAAAAATCCCAAAATAAAACCGAAATAGCGAAGCTTCTTGAATTAAACGGGGAAGGCGTATAACAAGTAGCAACCTAGACCAATTGGTAAGATGGTGGGGGAGTGTGGGAGAGACTCGGGTTCGATCCTCCTCCACCACAGAATTTTTATAAAGTTGCTACTGGCCGCGAATGCGAAGGCTGAATCCGAAATCGAGCTGGGCCGAAGACCTGCTGGCCAAGAACGTCAGCGAGACCAAACACGTGCGCAACTGCAAACTTCCGAGGCCGAAAACGTCCAAGACCTCGCACCACAAACCCTCACACCCGAAAATGGACTTCGACCGTAAACAAACTTCGGAACGAAAACTCGCACACTCCTCTTGACCGCAAACGCAATTTCGGGCGTAAACTACTGATCCGCAAATCGTTTCTAGCCGCAAACTCCGAGGAAAGCTTACTGTTTGTGCGAAAATGGCCGTCGGAAATCGCGAAAAAACATATTTTTTACACTTTTTAGCTCCAAATCTCGATCAAAAATTCATTTTTTTGAAAAACACGAAGAACAAACCCCCAATATTCTTCAAAAAACTATTAAAAAAATCGTTCAAGAAAAAGTGCAAAAACACTCCAGATCTTGCCAAAATGATTGATACAATCCAAGCACTAATACCAACTGTAAGTCCTAAAATTGCTTGATGTATCAATTAGATCCAATTGATGGTGCAGAATCCCAATGAATTGGATGATCCATGATCAAAATGAAGAAGAAGAAGAAGAAGAAGAAGAAGAAGAAGAAGAAGAAGAAGAAGAAGATGAACTTGATGAATCATCAATGTTTATATGATAAGAATGAAGCTCCAACATACAAGATCCAAACACACACACTAGTTCTCTCTCTAACTTTCTCTCTCTAGCACATGATATGAATGAATGATCCTGCACTTGATTTTGTTCCATTCCTCAACCCCTACATATATATATATATATATATATATATATATATATATATATATATATAGAGAGAGAGAGAGAGAGAGAGAGATAGAGCTAGGTTCAAATGTTTTTAGCAACTATTGTGTGCATGAATGCACCAATAAGAAATTAGGAAAAAATAAATCATTAAGTAAATCATTTAAGGGTATTATAGTAATATTTTCATAGTTAATTATGGTAGATTAACAACAATTCCTTATATCGTGCAAGAAGCAAAGATAAATATAGAACATTAGCCCTAAATCGAATTCAATCGGCGCCCTACATTGCACATCTATCTTTCTCCTCAACTATTGTCTTCACCAACCGTTCTTCACTGTCCGTTTATGTTTCTGCTTAGCCCTATCTCATCTCTCGCTTCCCTTCCATTTCCATTTTTTGAAACACAATCCAAGAAACATAACTACCATGAAACGATGCTGACATATACTTTCAAGAAGTGATTTTGAGGGTAGACTACCTGTTTACCGAATACTACCTAGATCGATTACAGGGATGAAGACCGATCTCCACCCGGTGAGTTGCCTGGTGTGCTCAAAACCCACATATACCTCAAGAAGACCAGAACCCACCATATCCCTTCACTCGATGCAGATCATAACCATTCATGTTTGTTCGTTTGATGCAGAATGACTGCACCAAAAATCATAAGGTACACTTTATAAACCGATCTAATATCACATTATAATCTCGATTCTCTTCTGATAGATTTCAGTCAGACCATTTATTTGTTGATAATAATATAAGTTTCTCAGTAAGTGTTTTTAGTTATCCAAGTCCTTTTTTCTGAACACCAAGTGTTTGACTAAATGCCTAAATGAAGATTTACTTTGTAATTTGTTACTTGTCCATTAAAAACTCTTTTCTATGGTCCTAAGTGAACTGTACTGAGTTTAGATGGTTCTTATATTTTGAGTAATGGTTTTGTTTTCACTTTTTCAAATAGTTGTTTACCTTTCAATTATGTTTGGTTCAGTTATCAATTTATGTTTGTGTAAAGTGCACTAATCTTTTTTGGTTCAATTCTCGCATCAAATGGATATATAATTTCAATAAGACTAATAAAAAATGATCACAAAATTAATTTATGTTATTTCATCTCATGAATATTGAGTAAGTAATTGTGTTGTTGATTTGTAACTTACAGCTAAACCATTGAAGGAGCACAAGCAAAGAAAGTATGGGCAATACTCTGCCAGAATGTATACTAAGTAGTCTTCCATATTCTATGTATATACTGATGGGGTTGATTTCATATGCCAACACAGTGAATTAATTTTGTTTGATTTCATATACCAACATAGTAAAGGCTTAATATCATATACCAATATAGATTTGTGAAAGCTACTCATCTTGTTCTAGAAAATGATTTAAAAAGGTAAGTAATTTGTTTGTGTATTATTTTGGTTCAATTTATGATTTTGAATTCCAATTTCTATTCTCCCTTGTTATTGTGTATTTGGAATCTAAAATTATATTAGCAGTAAATACGATACTTTTGAATGTATTCTAGGTATTATGTCAGAATATATTCTGCCAGAATAAAATCTATGTATTCTGCCAGAATATATTCTATGTATTTTGCCATAATATATAAAGTGATAGTTAATTGCAAGCAACATGTTTTTAACCATTATTAGTTTTTGTTGTATTTGTGATATGTATAATTATATTAAAATGTATTAGACTTTTAGTCTGTAAGAATATATATGAATTTGTATTTATGTTTGGATGTATAAGAATATATTAGAATGTTGTTATTTTTCAATCTCGGATTCAAGAACTTTGTTATACTTCAATAATATTCTAATAGAATAAAATTCTGAAAGAACATCATTCTAACTAAAAAAATATTCTGACAGAATAAAATCGGTTATTTTTACAAATTATGTTAGGATTAAAATTGAATTAATTAAAAAATTAATATTTTTAAAATTAGGAGAAATAATTATCCATAAATATCCGAAAATTTCCTTTTATAATTGTAATTCATTGTCCAAAATACCCTTTTGCTAAAATTTGTATGATTATATGATACATGCTATCCCATTGTAATATCATACACTCTCAAATCATGTCCATTGATGAATTCCATCCGTTGGTCCAGATTTGTGCATTCTGGCACACAATAGTTAGTAAAAACAAAATAACCTAACCCTATATATATATATATATATATATATATATATATATATATATAGGGGACATCGGCTACAAACACGTTTATGGCCGTAAACGAGTCTGCAGCCGCAAACACACCATGAGCCGTAAACCCAAGACTGTTTTCCGTTCTAGACCAAGAACTATTAAAGCCTAGAAAAGTAAAGTATAAACTATATTTTTAGACCCAACAGTAAGGAATGATTTTGAGGACGAAATCAAATTTAAGTGAGGGAGAGTTGTAACACTCCAAATCAGGTATTACCTTGAAGCCCTTGAAGATTTTAAAATATTGCATAATAAGTCCCTTAAGTATGATGGGCGTACTCATGGGTACGCTTGGCGTACATTGCAAGAATGATCGTGGAGGGACGGTACGTACGTTGGGCTTACCAAGAGTACGTTGGGCGTACGTGGCGGATGTCCAAACCTTAATTTTCGGACTTGAGACATATATAAGCATCCTTATCTCATTTAAGCCTCGTCCTAATCAGCCTCTTTAACCTTCAAACGTCTCTAAAAACCCTAATACCATTTGAGAGTGTGTTTTGAGCTTAAGGAGTGCATTTGTGGCCATTTTAGTGTCCATTTAAGAAGAAGAAGTTGTCAAGAAAGCTTGGAGTGGCATTGGGCTTCAAGAATCTGCATCTAGTTCACCTTGGGGAGCTCCTGGAGGTATAATGCTTTGATCTTGCCACCTTATTCATTAGATCTGGCTAGGGTTTTCTATTTTATCCCTTTTGTTGGTTTTAGATCTCCTCTTGTGATTTGAGCAACTCCAAAGGCTGGAAAGTTTAGATCTGAGGTTCTTTGGTCCATTCATAGCATAAAAATGAAGTCTTGAGGGGTGTTTTGACCTCATGAATGGATTAAGACGCTTGGAAAGGTCTTAATGGGTTGTTTGGAAAATATGAGACATGAAAAGGAATAAATTTGCCCACATTATGCCCTAGGTCGTCTTAATGAGCTTAGATCTAACTATTGGACGTGAGAAAATCGAGTATTAAGCACTTAATGGAAGAAAGTGCTCAATCTGTTAGTACGATGGGCGTTACGTAGCGTACGCAACGCGTATGGCCCAACAAGTCAATATGATGCGCGTACCAGGGTGGTATGCAAAGCGTACACACAATAGATGGACTTGGACTTGTTTTGGGCCTTTGAGCTTTTGGGCCTCAATTCGTCATTGGGCCTGGTCATGTTTTGGGGTTAGCGGGCCAGGTTATCTGTTTTGGACCATGGATGCTAAGCTTGGGCTTTATTGGGCCATGAAGCCCATTAATGATGTGGAATTTAGGCCCATTAACTAAGGAAGACCTTTTAGGCCATCAAAAGTCAGATATTTTACACTAAGATTATGTTTGGGCTTTAGGGTAAGTCCCATTAGATGGGTTGGGCCAATTTAGCTAATTCGACCATTAGGGGGCCACTAGTGGGCTTGGGAAGTCCACCTAGTATTGGACCTTTCATGTTATGGCTTTGGGCCTTGGGTTTGGACCAAATTAGATCAAGGGTAGAAGGGTCATTTTACCCCATGTATGGATTAGGAATATAGTATGGAACCCGATTTGCTAATTGGGCGTACGGATTGGTATTGATCGCTCGGGAAGTCGGCAGGGTAGCAACTAAGGATGACATTTGAGAAGCTTCTGCATTTTAGGTGAGTCTTCTCACCATACCAATGGGTCTAAGGCACTAATGTCAGCCCATTTTATGATATGTGGTACACTAGCTGTAGTAGAGATATATAGTATGATAGTTAGATTTATGCTAAGTTGTATGCTAGTGATTGTGTGATATTTGCATGAAAGACCATAGCGGGAGCCCATGGCACTTGGATGTAAGACCATGTGGGGGAGCCCATGGCTGTATGGCAGGGAAAGACCATGGGGGAGCCCATGGCACTTCGATGTAAGACCATGTGGGGGAGCCCATGGTTGTCCAGTAGGGAAACACCATAGGGGGAGCCCATGGCACTTAGGTGTAAGACCATGTGCGGGAGCCCATGGCGTCCTTATGTAGGGATATGTGGTAGAGATAGCTTTTATATCTAATGTTATATGGTAGAGATAGCTTTATGGCTAATATGATCTATGGTATATGGTAGAGATAGCTTTATGGCTAAAATGATATGTGGTATATGGTAGAGATAGATTTTACCGCTAATGTGATATATGTTATGTGGTAGAGATAGTTTTTTTTATAGCTAATATGATATTTGCATGTGGTAGAGATAGCTTGTATAGCTAATATGATATGCGATATGTGGTAAAGATAGCTTGTATAGCTAATATGGTATGCAGTATGTGGTAGAGATTAATTTTATAGCTAATATGATATGTGTTATGTGGATTGTGTGTGGGGTATGCTCTCGGGAACTCACTAAGATTTGTGCTTACGGTTTATAGTTTTGGTTTCAGGTATCATCGATTTGGAAAAGAAGGGTTCGAATTGATCGCAGTGCACACACCTATGATTTCCACAATGAATGATTTTGGGATGAACTCTGATAAATGTTTTACTTAATGATGAATTGAAATGTTTGAAATAAATGGTATCAATGTCTTAGCTATATTTAAAATGAAATTTTTACCCTTGATTTTTAGGTCGTTACATTTAGGGATATATTCTAGTATATGCAAGATCAGATCCTAATCACTAAGATTGTGGATCATATATCTATTTTATAATTACAGAGTATATCTATATAATATAAAAACAATCACTAAGAACATTAGGATCACACTGTCACTAATGAAGTTGTTACCAATGTTGACCTTAGTGTTGGTGGATAGTGTGCTTTGTGTTTGAGTCATCAGATAATAATATGTGACCTTACCATCTTATATGCATAAAATTAAACACATGAATTCACTAGAATTGAAGTGAAAGAGCACAAGATTTTGACACCAAAAAAAAAGCACTTGACTTCATAATTCCAACCAATTTACTAGAAATTACAACACAACACATGAGAAGGAAGACTTAAGAACTTTATAAGATTTTTTGATCAATTTCTAGTCATAATTGAACCCACAAGAGATCACAAGAATAGAAGATGGAATGTAGAATGACAAAACGTAGAGTAACACACAACATGGTTTCAAATCTCCAATCAAAAACCTAGCACAATAACTAATCACATGAGAATGAAGAGGTGAAGAATTTTACCAGTTGTATAGATATTTCTTGTTGTGATGACACCTCACGAACTTGTCAACCTCCCTCCAATTTTTCCTAATTCTCTCATTCGGTACTTACCTTCCTAATGCACACCCATCGCTCGATTTTTCTTCTATCGCCATTCCTTTAACAATCTAATAATGAGTTAGAGATGCTTTGGTGTGCATGTAACATGCCAAGGGAAAAGCGAAGCATACAAACCTTATTAAGCATCGTAACCCATCAAACATAACATCTGGGCTATTACACCCGTTTTTCCTATTATGTCCCTCAACGTTTAGCCTTGGACAATATATACACTAACCCTAGATACCTTAACATTTTAAGTTTATTTAATGACATTGCAGCCTCCTTAATTCCATTTACATCCTATTAATGAATTATATTTATTTTATAATTCTTCAAATCGATTTAGTTAAAATATAGATTAATTCTTTTAGGTATTACCTAACATCCATTTAATTTATTTTATTTTATCCTAAATCCTTAGAATTGTAATATTTTTACAAGAATTAATATTATTATAACGGAAGCTAACATCATTGAGGATTTTATTTTTGGTTCATTATACAAAACATGCCTCTAGATTTAGCTTTGAAGTAATGTATTTTTTACAGACCATGTTTGTAAATCAAGATCGTAGGACTTGGACATGTAGGAAATGGGAAAAAAATCGTAATAATTTTGGGCACACGATAAACGATAATGCTTATCATTTAAGATGTAAGACAATCACTAAATGGTTAATTTTAATTGAACTTCTATAATGTATCGAGCTGCATACCGAATTGAGATGGTGAATCCTCTAACGGCTCATCCTCGTTGGGAATTACCATATGAACTATTAGTCGTGTTACCCACTTCAAACCCGAGACATTTAGGTACGCATTTGTAATTTAGAAGAACAATCACTACCTTTTATAGAATCGAGTTTAATGTCCAGTTTATGTTGATCCTATGAGTCATACCCTAATTTAAACTTCTATTTAAGTTATAACAACAATATAGTTCAAATGAGAACCAAAAAATGTTTAGGAACTCTAAGAACCAAATTTTCGTAATTTTTTAATTAAGAGTGTTTTTGACAAATCAAACATTAATGAAGGAACCCTCCCATTCTCTAATTACAACTAGTTGCCACTTCATGGACCGCCATCGGACTATCGTGTGATCGCCACCAGAGCACCACTAGACTGATGGCATTTTTATGGTAATACTCACAACTTAATGTAAATAATATTATAGCTCATGTTTCTCTAGTAATACTTTTGAACACATAATTTTTTTTTTGATCCAACTATACATAATTTAATAAAAAGAACATATTATTATGTTTTGGTAAGTTCATTTTTCTCTCTTATAAATTGTCGATTTCTTTAAAAAGTGCATCTTTTATTAGATATATTCATAGTTCAAAATACCATATTCACACTTTAATAAACATATTAATTAAAAATTTTACAATGTATTAATTTAATGCATACATTCATTCATGTTTTAACATAAAATTTATATAAAATACACAACTTAATACAATCCATTCTTTGTTTAATATATAAATTTCACAATTTAATACAATCCATTATATGATAATTCACATATTTAGAGAAGTCAAACCCACCTATGCCAACTACTACATGCCGCCACGACCCACCTATGCCACAGTTACAACCATATTTCCTTCCAAATCATATTTGTGTATAAAATTATTGATTCACAACTTCAATATTATATTCACAGTTCAATAAACCAATTAATTCACTAAATCAGAGTTTAATGCAAAACAATTATAAAAACTAATACATTCTTATATATTTATACAACACAAAAAATAAATATATTCAATAGAAAATTAATACAAACATTTGTAAATAAATCATTCATATTTTAGCACAAAATTCAACGAAAATCGTAGCTTAATGCAATCAATTTACAGCTTAATATAATCATATCACAACTTAATTCATAAAATTCACAGGTTAATATAATAAATTCACATTTTAATATACAAAAATAATTTATTCAAAACCATATTCTCAATTTAGCAATTTACAACTTAATACACAAATTTATAGATTTATGCATAGTTTAATGTAAACAACACTATTTATAGTTGAAAATTTTCATTCAAGCAAATCATGGAACACCTTGTGTGCATCATAAAAAATGGTTATTGATCATGAATTTTACTAAACCCTTAACACATAATCAATATGTTCAGATGTGGAGGCTAGTGCTTTTTTCAAAGTTCAATTTATATAATATTCACTATTTAGATTTTACGTACTTTATTCAAAATTAGAGAAAATTGTATATGTGCAAGTACCATGCTTCCTACATATCATACTTCAGAAGTAAACATGAAAAGAAAAAGATATACATGAATCATAAAGAGGATAACTAATCATCAAACATATTATGTGCCACAAAATAATAGTAAGATCTCTTTTAAAAAATCATGTATTTAGAGCTTAAAACTTATAAAAATTCATGCATTCACAACATAAAACTTATATTCTTTTATTAATAATAGTCAAAATGGGCATTAACATAATTAAACAAAAATGGAAATATTAAAAATCACAATTCAAAACTTACAAAAACATTAACTCACACTTTATTTGAGAAAACACTAATATAATAACACACATTCTAAATTCAAAACTCAATTCACAACATAAAAACCATAAAGCATAAAATATGAATAATAGTTTTGTGTAAATATTATAACAAATAAGAAAACAAACATGGATTCACAACTTAACAACAATGGATTAACAACTTAATATTTTATACAAATATTATAGCAAATATGAAAACAAACTAGGATTCACAAACTTACTAGCAGTGGACTCACAACTTAATATCAATGCATTCACAACTAAATATCAATTAAAACTAATATTAACATTAGTAAAAAACAAAAGAGAGATTAAAACAATTAATACACGGCTTAACAAGAGAAAAAAATAAAAAAATCGACATACCTAATGTAGATCCAGTGATGTTTCATCGAACATCAGAGAGAAAGAGATGGAGGCGGGTTATCAGTGAAACACTGTATCGGCAAGGCAATAATGATGGTGGCAGTTAAAGGAATTGGTGATGATGTTATATCAACTAATATGCCTTTCAAGAAGCGACCCAACACTTTCTTGTTGGCTTGGTGATGATGGGGACAAAGTTATGTGTTTGATGAAGTGTGGCTTTCTGATAGTTTAGTGACTTTAACTGAATTAGAGACTTTATCATTTGTATCCCTTAACTGCCATCTATAATTTTTCGCATAACGAACACCTTTAAACCCATCTTTTGTATATTTTCTCATTCTTATTTGAAAGCCCTTAGTAACACATTTGAATCCTAAATTAAGCTTAACATCTTCTTTTCTTTTGAACAATTAAGATAACTTCACATACGAAGAATGATTGTGGACTATAACATCTTTATGTTTTTTGATATGATAATTCAAGAAATCGTAAAGTTTCATGCAACCCCAATAAGCGTTTTTTGTTTCTTTAGAATCTGAAAAATAATAAGGGAACTTTCCTTATCGGGCTTTTCATGCTTTCTAGGATCAGTTTCCTCATCTTCAAATTTGGTTTCATCCCCGATAAATTCAATGAAACTCTGCAATTTTCCATAGGTCTTCATGTGGAATTATATTACCATCATCAACCAATAACACTAGGTTTGTCTAATCATTTGCAAATACATCAACATCAACTATTGGACCAACATCAGCAACCACCTTACCTTTATACCTAAAATCACACCCTTGCACAGGCTTATTGTCAGATGAAACATGACTCAGTGTCATATGTAATAAATTACAAATTTGATTACTTCAACAATGGAAGAACCATTTCCAATAGAGCGATTTTCCCCTAAAAATTGGTTTATACGACTTTCCATAACATGATTAATAACAAAAGTTATACATGTTAGGAGGCATATTACTAACATAACTTAGAAAATGTTTGACATCATTAATATCAAGAATCGACATAAATATGTTTGAACCAAGACATTTAAAATATATATGTATTTGAATAACGTGTAACATGGATTTCAAAGCAACCAACATACATAATACACAAAAGTTAATATCATTGCTTATATCTACTTCAAAGCATGTGTATTCTGGAGCAATATACTGCATAGATCCCTTAATTCATTCCTATTTCCCTCCACTAGAAACCGGTACTCTAAAATCACAAATTCATTTTCTAGTATCGGAAAGGTTTATTGGTTTATGCAGAAAAAATTTGAATACACATACCTTGATATTAATAGTCTAGAATATATATATGGAATGTCCCTGAATGCACTTTTCCGATCTGAAATGTAAGAGTGTTAGTTTCTGTATAATACTTATTCTAATCACCATCAACTCTGGAATGCGGTATTGCTTTTAAATACTCTATTTATAATGGTTCGATTACTCAGTTTCCCATAATCAACTACTTAAGATCACTTCAATATGGAGAAATAATCAAGTATTAAATTATTATACATGATAAGACATATATGAAGTTTTGTTTAAGGGAACATGCATATGTGGATTTAACATGGTTTTTACATCTTGTGGGCTTAAGGGGTGGCCATTTTCACATCACAACATGCTACTTTAAAAAGTACATCATGCAAAGTGACAGCGTAAAAAATCGTTGATCAAAAATCAACACATGGTCATATCATTTGTGTTTGATACTTTAGGTATCATTGTGTTAGATGTTGTGGAGATCCTTAATAGAGTCCAACGAATCATGGATAGTAATATTATAACCCCCAAATCTATAGATGTAGTTATTAAAAGAGTTACTTTGTCACCAAAAGGATTAGTGGCACAACATATTGAAAGTTTTCCTTCCACTTCGGTGTATAATTAAAAATATGAAGAAACATTTCAAACATAATATTATTTATTTGTTTATTGTATCATCCTACATCCATTTATTTCTATTAGGTTAGTGTACTTTCAATTTGATTCTTATCAAGGCATTGTACTTTGAAAGAAAATCCCAACTATGGCAACATGCTTTCATTTATTTTCCTTTTATTAGGAGATTATACTATGAAAAAATTACTTTGAATTATAGCCGTAAAAGCTGCTTCGTATTTAGATGACATTGTCTATTCATTAAATTTTCAAAGTATGATGTTATGATAGATCCAAATAAATACAACTACGATACTATAACAAAGAAATCAATGAAATTACTAATGGTTATGAGTGTCACTCCCGACATCCAACAATGTTAGGCTTTCTTGATACTTGTCAATAGAAATTGAGTATAATTCAACACCTTTTCTGCAACAACCATCAAATATATAGCACCCTGCCTCCTGGTTATAAATCATTAGATTGCAAGAACATGATGTGGTAATCAAATCCCCATTATGTCTCAATTTCAAAGGTGTCCCCAAATCTATATCCAGAAAATGCACATCATATATCAATGTCCATGACGTGGATATCTTGTACTCCTTCATAACCCATATCTTATAAGTGCTTGAACACACAAAGATAGGATGGGATGAATAAATCAGGCAACTGAATCTCCCGAAAAAGCTTTGTACTTATGTCAAGTGTAAGGATTGAGGAATGTGAAATGTCCCGATCACCTGCTGACCAAATTTCCCGATCACCTGCTAACCAATGAACAGATCCATTCAAAAACACATGTGAACGATCACCGAGGATACGGCAGGAAATTGAATCTTGAGAAAACCTGATTGTCTTCCAAGTTGCAGTTTTCACAGTGTAAATCTCAACTTGCAATGGCCATATTAATCATTGGTTGAAGATATATTTATTGATTTTTATGTATGTTAAATCAGAACTTACCATGGGTCTATCTAAGAAGGCAATACCATTACACACGAGTCTAAATACCTTATAATCATCAGATATCTTACAGTATCCAAACCCAAAAACGAAAATATGATCTCGCTTGTAGTTGCGATAAGGTTGCACGGGAGCAGTTAGGGTTACTTTCCTTCTAATTGAAGGATTCCATAGTAGGATTTCATTTCTTGTGGATGTCGCATTGTAAAGGAAGATAATGTCCTTGCAACACCCAATCATCATGAAAAAGGGGTTTCCGTAATCATAATCATCAGGTGTAAGAGAGAAGGCGAAATCGGTGTGAGTACCCAGAGTAAGATGTTGGTCATCAAGATGGATAGTATATGATTCCCTGTTTTGTGGCTGCAAACAGCAACTGATAATATTGTGAGAATTTAGTTGATTGAAATTGTGAAGATGAGTCTGGATGAATTTAGGGGAAGAGATGATAGATTTCCATGATTTTCATACTGATCGGCAACGGGGAAGTGATTTTGATGGTAGCCTTGACAGGATTTTGACGATGAGTTCAGATGGGAGGTAGTCTGCCATATTCGATTTTCTAACAAAAGTTTAGAGAAGGGGTAATGATTTAAAATGGTACGTATTTTTCGATTTATACACACTTGCTTACTGAGTTTTTTTCGTCTATATTTACCCCTTCAACTTGTTAAACTGTACACATTCAGTCCATATGACCGGTTACTTCAGGTTAACTGAGAAAAATGACTTAATAGGATAATATATTTTTCATTTTGTACATTTAGTCCATAATATTTGTGTACATATTTAGTACTTAACATTTTTTTTTGTTTCAAAATAAGTCCTTTTTTTGTACTTATTCAGTACTTATGAATGTTCTTTTTAGGTTTTCCTCACAACATCTTACGTGGGACAATCATTGATAAGGTGTTTGATGTTGTTGATGTTTATGTCCAACATGATCTCGACTGCTTACTTGCATAGGTATTGTGGTTTGTCTTAGGACTTGTATTCTGAACGTCGTAACTTCTTCATACGGTATCAGATTTTAACGATCTTTATATCTACGTGTTCATTTTTTCATTAAGATTACTCTCATTAAAATGTAATATATTTGTACTTACGATTTTATAAAAAAAAACATCCATGCATGCATTCATAAAAAAACATATAGACAGGGGCAGACGCAGGAATACATAGTAGGTGTTGCCGAGATGAAATAAGTGTTGCTGATACAGGAAAAATAGGTATAGTGGAAAAAATCGAAATTTTTTCCACTACGGACAGAAAAAATAGGTGTTCCAAGTGCAACATCGGGACAAGGCTAAATCTGCCCCTACGTGTGGATACAAAAATTGTAAGTAAAAATACATTATTTTTAATGAGAGTAATCTAAATAAAAGTTTTAATAGACTAAAATACAAACGCATGGATAATGATATAAAGATCGTTAAAATATGAGATCGTATGAAAAAGCTATGACGTTCAGAACACATGACCTAAGCAACCAAGTAGTCGAGATCGCGATGGACATAAGCATCAAAAGGGCCAAACACTTCATTAATGAATTTCCCATGTAAGATTTCGTTTGAAAAACCTAAAGAAATCATTCATAAGTACTTAATTAGTACAAAAACAACAAAACCAAAAATGACTTATTTTGCAAAAAATATATATATATTAAGGACTAAATGTGTACAAAAATATTAAGGACTAAATGTGTACAAAGTGAGAAATATATAACATTATTAAGTCATTTTTACAAGCTAACCTAGAGTAGCCGGTCATAAGGATTGAATGTGCACAGTTTAACAAGTTGAAGGGGTAAATGTGGACGAAAAAAAAACTCAGTGACCAAATGGTACGTATTTTTCGATTTGTACACATTTGCTTACTGAGTTTTTTTCGTCTACATTTACCCCTTCAACTTGTTAAACTGTACACATTTAGTTCATATGACCGGTTACTTCAGGTTAACCCGGAAAAATGACTTAATAGGATAATATTTTTCATTTTGTACATTTAGTCCATAGTATTTGTGTACATATTTAGTATTTAACATTTTTTTGTTTCAAAATAAGTCCTTTTTTTGTACTCATTCAGTACTTATGAATGTTCTTTTTAGGTTTTCCTCACGACATCTTACGTGGGACAATAATTGATGAGGTGTTTGATGTTGTTGATGTTTATGCCCAACATGATCTCGACTGCTTACTTGCATAGGTATTGTGGTTTGTCTTAGGACTTGTATTCTGAACGTTGTAACTTCTTCATACGGTATAAGATTTTAACGATCTTTATATCTACGTGTTCATTTTTTTATTAAGATTACTCTCGTTAGAATGTAATATATTAGTACTTACGATTTTATAAAAAAAAAAAAAAAACATACATGCATGCATTCATAAAAAAGCATATAGACAGGGGCAGACGCAAGAATACATAGTAGGTGTTGCCAAGATGAAATAAGTGTTGCTGATACAGGAAAAATAGGTATAGTGGAAAAAATCGAAATTTTTTCCACTACGGACAGAAAAAATAGGCGTTCCAAGTGCAACATCGGGACCAGGCTAAATCTGCCCCTACGTATGGATACAAAAATTGTAAGTAAAAATACATTATTTTTAATGAGAGTAATCTAAATAAAAGTTTTAATAGACTAAAATACAAACGTATGGATAATGATATAAAGATCGTTAAAATATGAGATCATATGAAAAAGCTATGACGATCAGAACACAATACCTAAGCAACCAAGTAGTCGAGATCGTGATGGACATAAGCATCAAAAGGGCCAAATACTTCATTAATAAATTTCCCACGTAAGATTTCGTTTGAAAAACCTAAAGAAATCATTCATAAGTACTTAATTAGTACATAAACAACAAAACCAAAAATGACTTATTTTGCAAAAAATATATATATTAAGGACTAAATGTGTACAAAAATATTAAGGACTAAATGTGTACAAAGTGAGAAATATATAACATTATTAAGTCATTTTTACAGGCTAACTTGGAGTAGCCGGTCATAAGGATTGAATGTGCACAGTTTAACAAGTTCAAGGGGTAAATGTGGACGAAAAAAAAAACTCAATGACCAAATGTGTACAAATTGAAAAATACATTACCCTTTTAAGTCATTATCCCTTTATAAAAAGATGAAGATTGGGTTTGTGTATATTAAAGGTGCATAACGTTTATTATTATTATTATTATTATTATTATTATTATTATTATTATTATTATTATTATTTTGATAAAAGTTTGTTCGATATTAATTCATAAAATGAAGGTAAATATATACATGGATCCTAGGCTAATGTTAATTTATCATTCAATTAATTTTATTAATTTTAAGATAAAATTGCAAAATTAATCATTATGGTTGGCAAAATGTTATGATTTTAGTCAAAAAGTAAAATAATAATAATAATAGCAGTGCACTAATAGTCTAAAATTAAATATTTTTATTGGTTTTTTGATGGGATATATACAGTAAAGTCCCAATATTTTCATTGATTTGACAAGAAAGTCATAAACTTTATTTTTTTGACAGTAAATTCCAAATTATCGGCAGTTTTTGACACTTTTACACTTTTTTCCCGGTTAGCCGGTAATTAGGACTTTTTTGTCAACAAAATAAAGTTTAGGACTTTCTTGTCAAATCGTCAATTAGGACTTTACTGTCAAAAAAATAAAGTTTAGGACTTTTTTGTCAAATCGTTGAAAATATTGGGACTTTAGTGTATATATAATTATTTGGTTAGAAATTTAATGGTATGATACTCTTTAAGCATAAGAGTTATTGAAACCTTCTCTAATCAGCTAGATCCTATTGAAATCTTTTACGTTTGCTTCTTGATAAATCGTTTTTTTAATCTCAACAAACAGACATTGAAAAAAATTGAGATAATCAAGAAAGAAAGAAAGAACCAAGGTTGTGTTGGCTTTTTGCAGTCTCAAAAATGGATAAATTAGAAACCTAAAAAAACGAAATTGCTCAGGCTTTATACAAACACAAACAACACATGTCTAGTCAAAAGGGTGTGAATGTGGAGAAAGGAAGGAATGGCAATTTCGTTTTTTTTTTGTTTCGTATTTCTCCATTTTTGGAGCTGCAAAAAGTCAACACTACCCTGGTTCTTTCTTTCGTTCTTTCTTGACTATCTCAATTTTTTTCAATGTCGGTTTGTTGAGATTAAAAAAAGATTTAATAAGAATCAAACGTTAAAGATTTCAATATGATCTAGCAGATTAGTGAAGGTTTCAATAATTCTTATGCTTAAAGAGTATCATACCATTAAAATTTTAACCAAAAAAAATTATATATACACTAAAGTCCCAATATTTTCAACAATTTGAAAAAAAGTCATAAACTTTATTTTTTTGACAGTAAAGTCCTAATTGACGATTTGACAAGAAAGTCCTAAACTTTATTTTTTTGACAAAAAAATCCTAATTACCGGATAACCGGGAAAAAAGGGTAAAAGTGTCAAAAACTGCCGGTAATTTGGACTTTACTGTCAAAAAAATAAAGTTTAGGACTTTCTTGTCAAATCGATGAAAATATTGGGACTTTACTGTATATATCCCTTTTTTGATAACAGAAGTTAGAAACCACCGTTAAATAGAAAGGGACATTTTCATCTTTTCAACTATCCTTTTGTTTTTTAAAAACTAAACTGTAGGAACCGCTTTTGTTAAAACCGTAAAATTAATAAACGGAACACCTTTTCTTTGTGGGATGTCTCTTTCATTATCTCCTTCTAATCGAATCCATTCTCTCCGCCCCTTTCACCGCCATCAGCCACCACCACTATCCACAGGCACCTCACTGCTAAAACAATGGAACAATAAAAAGAGAAGGTCATTTTCGGCCCATCCCACCATATCATTTTTTTTGGTTGATATACCATTCAAATTCAGTTTCTATGATTGAGTTTCAATATTTTTATGTTTAAAAACCATTCGTTTTCAGTTTCTTAGGTTGAAAAACTCTTCGCATAAACTCACCCTGATCAAACCAAAAATCTTTCGCAAAAATTCACCATATTCAAAGAAGTTAAAATAAAAAATAAAAAATATATAAATCAACAAATTTTTGTGGATTAGTTCGTTTTTTATGGAAAAAAAACATAATATATCGAACAAAACTTATCCCGAAAAAAAATATCTTTTTGGACTAAGTTATAGAATTGATCCATGTGCTTGTACGAAGTTAAAATAAAAAAAATAACTTTTTGTAAGATCATTCATTGAGAAACCCTATCCTCCTCTCACTTGTTTTTTTAGACTTCTCACATTTATGAGCTTATTTCTTCTTTGGAAGGTTGAATCTTGAAGAGCAAAGTGGTGGCAAAGTATATAGAAGAAGAGTTCAAGTATAGATCCAGCTAGATTACATAATTCCTGGACAATTATGAGTAAAAAGTTTCTAACTTACTCATGGTGTAACACCTGGAATCTAGAAGATCAATTGTGGAATAAATCCTCTTTTCTAAGGACCAACTCATCGAGTTGATGGTGAGCAACTCGACGTGTTGGAGGCTTTTAGGACACGTATTTTTATGGACCAACTCGACGAGTTGGTGAAGGAAACTCGACGAGTTGGACGTTGTTTGAGAAACCTTAATTTTAGGATTTTGCACACTATTTAAACACCTTAAGTCCTAGGTGTTGGCCTCATTCCCAACCTCTATAGCCCCTAACCCTAATCTCAAAACCCTAGAGCCTCCTTGAGTGTTGTGAGCTCATTGTGGGTGTGTATTGGTGTGTTTGAAGCTCATTGAAGGAAGAGAAACTTGGTGCAAGGTGGTGGTTCAAGTAGGAGGTTTCAGATCTTGATTATCTGCTTCATTTCCAGCACATTTCAGGTATAAAGTTCTAACCTTGCTTAAGATTTGCTTAGATCTGTTGGGGTGCAAAGTTCTTCATGTATGACTTTGTTATGGTTTGACTTTGTAGATCTGTTGGGGTCTTCTTGGGTTAATATTGTATGCTTTTAGCCATGGATGGGTGGTTGTTGAGGAAGTAGAAGTCGCAAGTGATTATTCTTTCAGATGTAAGGTCTACATGAGCTCTTTTGGCATAAAGGTGCCAACTTTATGGGTTTAAGGGTTTCACGCATCCATTAAGTCTTTCATTTAGCCCTTTTTGAGCTTTTAAGCTGCTTCTAGTCATGCTTAAGCGTAAAGATGGAAACTTTACGTGGCCATCTAGCCTTGGGGTCAGATATGCATTTTGGGGTATTGTCTTTGATGATTAAGTGCTTAATGGTAAATCCCTCACTCTTTTAAGTCTACGGCTTGGGTTTGGACCCATTTAGGTGGTTCCTATGGGTAAAGTTGGAAACTTTACCCTTCTTGATCTCATATTGGTCGAGATCTGAGTAGTGGAGTCCCTGGAATAGATAATGTTGACTTAATGTTTTAAGATGTTGGTTTCTAGTGAACTCGGCGAGTTTATAGATAAACTTGGCGAGTTGGTTCGGCTTTTCCCGACTTAGCAGATTGTTAGATGAACTCGACGAGTTGAAGCATAAAATCGGCGAGTTGAGTATACTCAGGCTGTTGACACTGACTTTTAACCTTAGCCTTTGACCAAGATATTCAAAGGGGGTATTTGAGGCAATCAGTTTTGTAATCAAGAAAATTATGGGCTTAGGATAAGACCCACATGGGTTGGGCCCAATTTTCCATTAGTGGGACTTTGTGGATCTTTTTGGTTTTGGGCCTCAGTTTTAGTTCATGTTGGGGACAGGGGAAAAATGGTAATTTTACCCCAAGTATGGTTGGTGGGCCTTGGGATGGATTCCAATTGCTACTTGAGTGTCATTTTGATCTGATAGTTCGGAGGTGTCGTCAGGGCAACAGCTAGGGATTTCTTTCAGTGTGCTTTTGCATTCGAGGTGAGTATCCTCACTGTTCTATGCGTCGAAGGCACCAATGCTGGCCCATTTGGTTTGTATATTATAGGAAGATCAGGGGTAGCCCTTGGCAATCTTTATGCGAGACCAGAGTCTGAATTCTTGTAGTTAATTGATTATTAATGGTAGAATTGTATGCTAGTTGTCTTTGTGATGCTTGCATGGATGACCAGGAGGTGGCTCCTTGTACTTATCTGTAAGACCCAAGGTTGTGACCCCCGGCCTAGCAAGGAATACCACAAGGCGGCTGATGGCATAATGGCAGGACTATGGTTGGCACATAGCACTCCTATTGATTATGTTTATGTGTGATATGTATGGTTCATGATTATGTATGTTATGTAAGGCTTGTTTGATATGTGTGGTATGTGGTATTTGGGGAACTCAGTAAGCTTTGTGCTTACAGTTTGTAGTTATGGTTTCAGGTACCTCCGTTTCGAAAGGAAAGGGCCAGGCTTGATCACAACATATACACCCGTGTTTTCCGCAATGTGTAATCTTTGGGAATAAACTCTGATAATTGTCTTATTTGAAATACTTTTAAATATTTGGATAAAGTGACAATGGTGTTTTGATTACAATAAAAATGAAATTTTTACCCCTTTGATTTTTAGGATGGTATAATTGGTTTCTTAGATCTAATCATTTCTCATATTTGCCACTTTTTAGTCATTTGACTTTGTTATGGATAAAATTGGAAACTTTATCCATCTAAATATCATATTGATTCAGATCTGAAGGTTGGAGACTTGTACATAATGGTTTAGTTAAGAAATATGCATTTATGGTCCCTTTGAGACTTAAAGAGAATGTCTTGGTTGTTTAGACCATCCTAATGGATAAAGTTGGAAACTTTATCAATTATGGAGCTATTAGGAACCTGACCTGAGCTTTGAGTGAAATGTTTTAATGTATTAAGTGCTTAAATAAAGTTTGGAAATGGACGTCGTACGCGGGACGTAATTTGGGCTATGCCCAACTGTTGTGATATGTTGGAAACGGTAGAACTGAGATTGCCAATGGGTTCAACGTAGATGCCTTCTCCTGATATCATAGTGCAAAAATGGAAAATAGATCATTAGTCGACGTCCGGGAAGGATTCCCAGGATGAAGCTCCGACAATCTAGTTAGTGATTGTTCTCAAAGAAGAGAAAGAATATTCATGGGAAAGAGAGTCCTCCTTGTTCATGAGGAAGAAGGATCCTTTTATACCTGGTTTCAGAGGCATGTGGACCCCAACGGATTCTATTGGACATTCCTTCGTGGGGTGTGATGTGGTGAACTCCTACTGGAAGATCCTTTGTCACGTCCTTTTTACATCCTTTCCTCATTGGCCAGAGGAGGATCTTTGTGTTATTTTGTAGCCTGATTCCTACGTGTTTTATGGATAGGACTCTATGCCCTGCATAGAGTAAGACGTACGTCACGCGTAAGTTAACGAAGGGTTGACCGTTGACTTTTTGACCAATTTGACTTTTGGTCAAACTTAGGTAGAATCGAACATTTGATTGAGGATTAGTTTCTATTTGGCTTTAGGGAGCTTGGGTTGGATGTTATGTTGTTGAGGAAGTTGTTAGACATCTTTCCAGTGGTCTGGGTGAGTTTTGCTCGCTGTACTCTAAGGTCAAAGTCACCAATGTCGGCCCACTAGATTGTGTTATATATCCTAGTATATAAGATGTTATGATGTAGTGATATGTTAGATTGGTTGATCTTTATAATTACATGTACTTGTTGGTTATATGTTTATCTGTTGCATATGTCGACATAGTGGGGTTGGGTTGAGGCGATATTGCTTTGTGTGGAAGCCAACAAACTGTGGAGTAATCCAGACATAAGTTGAGGGTCGGTAGGGTAATCCAGACTTATGATGTGGGATCAGGAGCAATTCAAACATAAGTTGAGGGCCGACAGAGGAATCAAGACTTGTGTTGTGGGCTCGTGAGCAATCGAAACATAAGTTGAGGGTTGGGAGGGCAATCCAGACTTATGTTGTGGGCTCAAGGGTAATCTAGTCTGATGATTGTGGACTCGGGGGTAATCTAGTCTGATGATTGTGGACCCATCATGCATGTTTGTATATGTTCCATTGTGTGAGGTAATTTGGGGGGACTCACTAAGCTTTGGCTTACTGTTAATGTTTAAAATATTTTTAGGTACATCTGGTTTCAAAAGGAAGAATCTGGCTTGATCGTATTGCATCCCTTGGAGATCTATTATGCATTGACTTTTTATAATTTTACTCTGATGTTTTGAGAATATTTTTATTTTGATCGTCTTTGGATAATAAATGAATGATTTTAAATTATTTAAAATGAAATTTTTAGTCGGAAATTTTGAAACATTAAACAAACACTTAGTTAATTGTTTACATTTGTTTTCTCTACCCTCCTAGTTGTATGATTGATTATAGACATCATCTAAGTGTCTAGCCATTTGAGCAAGAGCTTCCGGAACACAAACATTAATGTAAGGCACAAGAAATTTAAGATGTGCCAAAGCTTTAGATAAAATAGTTTGCAATGTAAGCTCCCTCTTATTAGCTTCATAAAGTGACTTATTAATGTTTTTTAAAGAATTATCATGTTCATGTTGAAGCGCGTCAATCACCTTTGTAAGAGTATCATTCAACTCCATTTTTCTTCAAGAATTTTCGTAATTTCACCAAATAGCTTCTTTGATTCCTCAAATAACAACTCTTTCACATTTGACATCTTAGAATTAGATTCGATAACCATATAAGCTTTCAACAAATCAAAATCCAATCATCAACATATATATTTCTTATTCTATTCAGCTTATTGCCTCGACCAGTCAGCAATCATACGTTCTTGATCGAAATTGTGGGAAGATTGAGTACTACAATCAAGAGAACTAAGCGATACATTCACTTTTGATTCGGTTTTTTAAAGTTTCTTTGGGAAATAAAGTCATTATCATCGTCGCCATCCACCTCATCAAAATCAACATCAACCTCTCCCAACTTTTCCATTTTGAAATTATCAACTTCCTCATCAATATACATAGGACTTACACCTTCACCAATGTTAAAAAAAATACTTCAGGTTCCTCTATATCTTCATTGATGGATATGGTACCCTTAAGATGCCGGTTAACTTTATAAAATTCCTTTGTATTTGGAAATACTTGATAAAGATGAGGGACCAAAATGTAACATTCTATGTTTCTTTCCATTACAAAGCATTTTGACACCATATGACTAGAAGTGAAACCAAATTGATCAACTGAATTTGTTAGGAAACAGAAAATCAACTTCGGTAGGAAGCAAGTTGACACCTAATATGTTGTAATATCGAAGAAATTTATTAAAATCTTTAGCTCAAAGAGATTTGTGAAATTGGGTCCAAAGGTATAAATAGAGTTTGAATTGTTTAGGAATTGACTCTGAATTTTTTTGTACAAAGCATTGGAAGCAATGGTTCATAAGCATCACAAAGTGTAAAGTAGCATCAGAGCAAAAATGAAACAATTTAAAACTTTGAATTGAGTTTGTGTGAATCCTGAATTAGGGATATTTGACTCCATCAACATCAATTCATCATAATCAAGTCTTGAATCCAATTCTGACTTTTCATTTGACTCCATCAACATCGATTCATCAGAAATTTAATGTTTCATCAGAACCCAATAGACCAATACATACATTACACATAAAGTCTTCAGATGGCAACATCCGATAAACAACAAACTACAAGTTATCGTCATCTTACTCAAACAGTAGAACTCCAATTTTGACTTTCAACTTCATTGACAAGAAATTCATTAATTCCCAATCGTTAATCATCGAATACAGCATGGAATCCGAAAATTTATTCCATAATCGAATATATTTCGAATCCCAAAACAGTAAATCGATTATCACGCAAAGATTTTTTCGAATATCAACCAAATTCATTGCCACATCCAAATCGATGTAATGAAGATGAGATAGATTCACATGTAAGGCTAAATGACACAAAAAAAACACTCTTTTTACACAAAAATTCGATTTTGACACCGTGTTTTTTTTGTGTCAATTTTGACACTGTGTTTTCCAATTTGTTACAATTCTGACCACTTGACCGGTTTACTAGGTTGCATGCTGACGTGGCATTATGACGTGTCAGTTTTGATAATGTGACATGCTGACATGATATGCTGACGTGTCAAAATTGAATTTTTTTTCTCACAAAAAACACAAAGTTTTCATTTTTTTTCGATTTTGACGCTAAGTTTAATTTTTTTTTTCAACTTTGACACTATGTTTTTTTGTTCCAAATCGAACATCATTTTTTCCAATTTTGTTCAATGTTGACAATTTTCTATCTGAAACCGTATAAATATTTTTTTAATACATTTAAACCGTATAAATATGTTTTTGTTTCATTTAAAAACCATAGTTTTGTATAAATACATTTTTTTACACTCAAACCATATTTTTATGTATAAATATGTATTAGTTATATAATAATTGTATTTTATATTAAATATGCAACTTTTAAATGTGTTCGAACGTTTGGAGGCGTGTAGTCGATCAAAGCTCGGATATTAAGTTTGCAACCCATCAAATTTTTACATCTTATTAGAAGCTTATGGTTAGTTTGATTCTCATGATATAACTAATGTTTTGAATGTAAGAAAAAAAAACACCTTGTATTTAAATAAAAATGTGGTTTTTAAACGAAAAAAATATGTTTATATGGTTTAAAATGTAATAAAAAAAATATATTTATACGGTTTCAAATGGAAAATAGACAAAATTGAACAAAATTTGATAAATGATGTTCGAATGGAACAAAAAAAAACATAGTGTCAAAATTGAAATAAAAAATTAAATTTAGTGTCAAAATCGAAAAAAAGTGAAAACTTAGTGTTTTTTGTGGAAAAAAAATCAATTTTTACACATCAGCATAACATGTCAGCATGTCACGTCATAAAAAATAACACATCATCAAACCACGTCAGCATGTAACCAGGTTAACCGGTCAAGTGGTCATAATTGTAACAAATTGAAAAACACAGTGTCAAATTTGACACAAAAAAAAACACGGTGTCAAAATTGAATTTCTGTGAATTAAAAGAATTGGTCGTTAGTGTCACTCCTGACATCCAACAATGCTAGGCTTTCTTGATATCTGTCGATAGAAACTGAATCTAGTTTAATACCTCTTCTGCAACAACCATCCACTGTATAACATCGTGCATCTTGGTCATTAAAGTAGATTGCATCGACATGATTGGGTTATCAAATCCCCATTTTGTCTCAATTTCAAAGGTCTCCCCAAATCTATATCTGGATAATGCACATCATATATCAATGTCCATGATGTGGGTACCTTGTACTCCTTCATAACCCATATCTTCTAAGTGCTCGAACACACAAACTCAGGATGGAATGAATAAATCAAACACAAAGAATCTCCAACAATAGTTATCGTCACAAGCATTGAAGAACATTTCGCATGAAAATCAGGCAACTAAATCTCCCCAAAAAGTTCTCTACTCATTTCAAGTGTAAGGATTGAGTAATGTGAAAAGCCCCGATCACCAGCTAACCAATGAACATATCCATTCAGAAACACATGTGAACGATCACCGACGATACGGCAGAGACATGAATCTTGAGGAAACCTGATTGTCTTCCAAGTTGCAGTTTTCACAATGTAAATCTCAACCTGAAATGGAGAAATAAAAGAAGTAGTAATCATGGGTTGAAGATATAACTATTGATTAGTAAATATGTTGAATCAGAATTTAGAACTTACCTTGGGTCTATTTGAGATAATACCATCACAGACGAGTCTAACTACCTTATAATCATCAGATATGTTACAGTATCCAAACCCGAAAACGAAAATATGATCTCGATTGTAGTTGCGATAAGGTTGCACGGGAGGAGTTAGGGTTACTTTCCTTCTAATTGAAGGATTCCATAGTAGGATTTCATTTCTTGTGGATGTTGCATTCTAAAGGCAGAAAACGCCGTTGCAACACCCAATCCTCGTGAAAAAGCGGTTTCTGTAATCATAATCATCACGCCAACACCGAATCCTCGTGGAGAAGCGGTTTCCGTAATCATAAGTAAGAGAGAAGGGGAAATTAATGTGAGTATCCAGAGTAAGATGTTGGTCATCGAAATGGACAGTATATGCTTCCCTGTTCTCTGGCTGCAAACAGAGACGAACAATATTGCGAGAGTTTAGTTGGTTGAAATTGTGAAGATGAGTTTGGATGAATTCGGGGGAAGAGATGAGAGATTTGCATGATTTGCACACTGATCGGCAACGGAGAAGCGATTTTGAAGGTAAACTTGACAGGATTTTGACGAAGAGTTCAGATGGGAGGTATTCTGCCATATTCGATTTTCTAACAGAAGTTTAGAGAAAGATGAAGATTGGGTTTGTGTATAGTAAAGGGGACGATTGGGTTTAGGGTATAGCAGAGGCTTTTTTTTCATCACTAGGAGCATGCGGTATGGCCACAAAAAACGAGAAGCAGCATGCTGATGTGGCATGCCTCAACGACGTCATGATGGGGAACACCGCCCTCCAACTCGTTGAACCTTGTTATGGTGGATCTTGTGGTAACGACGACGAGATAAAACAAGAAAGATAATTGACTATCTCCTTCAACAACCAATCAACTAATTTTCTCTATTTTCTCTCTCTACCTCTTAACATGATATAACATCTGGAACACTGTGACATCCCCAAAATCTCGGCCAAAAAAGTCCGGTTTCATTTATGCTTTTTAAACATTTTCAGAGTAAATCAATTTGATTTTAAAAGAGATGCAGAATTTGTTCCCAAAAACAAAACATGATAAAATAGATTTCATTAAGGAATATAATTTCATTCCATAATAAAAAAACCCGGGATGTCATGTTCCGATACAGACCATAAAGCATAAACGATAACATTACAAGTCATTCAACAAATATATACATATACAGACTTGTAAACTAAACAACTTGATGATTATCCATCTTATGCCCTCGCGCCACTTCTTGTAATACAAAGAAACTGAGTGGGTCAGGCTTGGGAGCCTGGTGAGCATATAGGGTTTTCAACCCAAAATAAATATTTAAATTAATATTCATCAACCAACAATAACCCGATTACCCATTCCCGTTATTCTCACATTATGTCCCTAAAATAACTAATACAAGGGACCTAGTCTAAGAATATTTCACCGGGGCGACAACACTTGCTTTGGGGGTTCCTCAGCAATATAAGTCAAATAAGGCAACCATGGGGGGATGGAGTACAGTAAATGAACACCCAAGTTCATTAACACATACAGGTGGCGAGCCTGCTAGTGTTCCACAACACTGTCTAGAAAAGTCTGTGGTCGTCATCTAAACTCCGCTAGATGACTAAATCAAAACAACAACGATGCCTCTCATCTGTTTATTACACAATAACTATCTACCCAACATATTAGTAGATAAAATTATACATTTTCATACATAGTTTAAAACCTGTATAGCATGCTTTAATCAATACATATTCCACATAACAGATGAGGCACACACACATAACACGTATTTTATAGAGAATAAATCAGATCTATGAGATAGAAGAGAGTGGATATACATTCACGCATATAACAACAAAATATATACACATTGCACGTATTTTATATAAAATACTTCATAATAATGTGTTGGAAGAAAGTAACTACACACTCACTTGATCAGAAGATAATCAGACAGCACTACGACTTGTAGAAGTAGTGTTTCTCCGTAGATCTGGAAGATTTTCACAAAAACCGAACTCCTCGCGGGCAGGGATTCGGCTCGGGAATAACGCTCTTCGGGATCCTCGGGACTTCGGATCTTGCTTCGGGGCTCGAGAATGATATCGGGGCTTCGGGATATGATTGGCACGCAAATCGAGGAAAAAACTAGAAACAAGAAAGAGTTTGAACAAGAGAAAATGGCTGATCTCGGTTTCTATTTATAACCTGGGGGTCTGGGATTACGCTGGGCGTAATTTCAATTTATGCTAGGCATACTCAGTATGCTGGGCGTAACTTGGTTACGTTGGGCGTACTTTGACGTCACTGCGTGCGTCAATCGGTGGCACTCGAGTATTGGTCAGACAACTTGCATCTTCCTGAGTACGCTGGGGGTACTCAAATTACGTTCGGCGTAATTTGACTCGTCAAACTTCTAAATTGCGTAACTTTCGCATACGAGCTCCGTTTTCGACGTTCTTTATATCCACGCGTAGGTGAGACTACGCTCTACAACTTTCGTTTAGACTCCATCAGCTAATTTTGACATTATTTTTATTATTTATTTTTAGTAGCCCCTTACATAAAAACTTCGTTATAAATTCATAACTTCTTCGTCCGACGTCCGTTCTCGCCTAACTTTTCATTGTTTCGTTACTAACAACGAGATCTTCGATTCTCGTTTAGATTGCTTCGGCTAAAAACCGCTCGATATCAAATCGAGTATTCGAGCTGCATACCGCTAAGTTGAAACTTCAGAAAATCATAACTTCCTCATACGAAGTCAGATTTGGGCGTTCTATATATATATATATTCGGAAACCTCGTTTCGGCCACTACAACTTTATGCAAGGATATCGGGCTTACCTCATACTTTAATTTTGACGCTTATTTTATTCTTAATTCATTAAATTATAATAATTAAGAAAATAATCACATAATTCACATCATTCACATAATACTCAAATATTTCATCATTAATACTTCAAAAAGAGTTACAAGGGTTAACCTAGACTATTACATCAACGAAAATGCCTTGCCTGGAAACGCGGGCGTTACAATTCTCTCCCCCTTAGGATGATTCCGTCCCCGGAATCACACATCGACAAACAAATTTGGATAGCGACTCAACATGTCACTCTCCGTTTCCTAGGTGAGATTTTGCCCATTCGAATGTTTCCAACGGACAAGCACTAATTCGACCATCTTGCGTCGAAGCTTCTTAGTCTTACAGTCAACAATTGCCTCTGGTTCTTCAATTAACCTCTTGTTTTCATCAATTCTCATTTCAGAAATTGGAATTATATCGGGAACTTCTCCCATGAACTTCCGCAAATAACACACATGGAAAGTGTTATGAATACCCCTCAGTTCTTTTGGTAGTTCTAGGTTGTAAGCTTGGTTCCAAATCCTCTGAAGAACTTTAAACGGTCCAATAAACCTCGGACTTAACTTTCCCCTTTTACGAAACCTTATAAGTCCCTTCCACGGCAAGACTTTAAGTAAAACCGAATCCCCAACTTCAAAAGTCATCGGTCTTCGCTTCTTGTCAGCATAGCTCTTTTGACGATCCTGAGCTACTAACATTCTTTCTCTAATTATTTTCAACTTTTCAGCGGTTTGATGGACCATCTCGGGACCCATAAACTGCTTTTCCCCAACCTCAAGCCAACAAGACGGCGTACGAAACTTCTGTCCGTACAAAGCTTGATAAGGTGCCATCTTAATGTTTGAGTGGAAACTATTATTGTAGGAAAATTCTACCAAAGGTAAATGTTCATCCCAGTTACCTAGGAATTCCAGGGTACATGCTCTCAGCATATCTTCAAGTGTTTTTATCGTTCTTTCACTCTGACCATCAGTATGTGGATGGTAGGCTGTACTTAAACACAACTTGGTACCCATTTCCTCTTGTATACTTTTCCAAAACCTTGAGGTGAAACGGCTGTCACGATTTGACACAATCGTTAACGGGACACCGTGAAGCCTCACAATTTCTTTCACATAAGAATTCGCAAGATTATCCATAGACCATTTCTCCTTGGCTGCTATGAAATGCGCACTCTTAGTGAATCGTTCAACGACCACCCAAATCATGTCGTGACCAGTTTTTGTTCTGGGTAGTTTAGTGACAAAATCCATCGCAGTGTCTTCCCATTTACCCATAGGCACAGGTAAAGGTTCTAAACTCCCATATGGTTTCTGATGTTGTGTCTTGACTCTCGCACAAGTCACACACTCGGCCACATACTTTGCAACATCAAGTTTCATCGTTGGCCACCAGTAGTAGGGTTTCAGGTCCCTTTACATTTTAGTGCTACCAGGATGAATTGAGTACATGGTTTTGTGAGCTTCTTCCATCAGAAGATCTCTGACTCCTCCTGTCTTAGGTATCCAAATCCAATCTTGGAACACCTTCAGTCCATGACTGTTTATACCGAACACCAACGTTTTGCCCAAACGTTCCTCCTTTCGGTCATTCTTCTCAGAAGCTTCCTCTTGAGCTTTCTTTATACTTTCCACAATGGTCAAGACAACTTCTATTCTCAATGCTCTTGGCCTTTTTCCTTCAAGATTGACTTTCCGACTGAGAGCATCAGCAACAACATTAGCTTTACCGGGGTGGTAAAGTATCTCACAGTCGTAGTCCTTAAGTAATTCTAGCCAGCGTCGTTGCCTCATATTCAATTCTTTCTGACTAAAGAGATATTGGAGACTCTTATGATCAGTGAAAAGTTTGCACTTCGTGCCATAGAGGTAATGCCTCCATATTTTTAGAGCGAAAACTACCGCTACCAACTCCAAATCATGAGTAGGGTAGTTCTTTTCATGCTCCTTCAACTGCCGAGACGCATATGCTATCACCTATTCTCTTTGGGTCAAAACACAACCCAATCCAACCCAGACGCATCGCTATAAACAGCGAAGGCTTCAACTCCATCGGGTAGATATAGAATTAGTGCCTCACATAGCCTCTTCTTTAGCTTCTCGAATGCTTCTTTATGCTTATCATTCCAAGCATAAGTAGCTCCTTTGTGGGTCAAAGCTGTTAATGGACTAGCGATCGAAGAAAAGCCTTGGATAAACCTTCGGTAATATCCGGCTAATCCTAAAAAGCTTCGGATCTCCGTGGGACTTTTCGGATGTTCCCACTTCATTACAGCTTCAATCTTTGCTGGATCAACCATTATCCCTTCTTGGTTGACCACGTGACCCAAGAGTTGGACTTCTCGAATCCAAAAATCACATTTGGAGAACTTTGCATACAGCTTCTCCTTCTTCAAGACTTCTAACACTTCTTGCAAGTGTCTGCCATGCTCCTCTTGGCTTTTTGAGTAAATCAGAATGTCGTCTATGAACACTATCACGGATTTATCAAGGAAGGGATTACAAACCCTATTCATCAAATCCATGAACGTTGCTGGAGCATTGGTTAGTCCAAACGACATAACCAAAAATTCGTAGTGTCCATATCGCGTTCTGAATGCAGTCTTCTCTATATCCTGCTCTTCCACCTTCAGCTGATGATATCCTGGCCTCAGGTCGATCTTTGAAAAATAACTTGAACCTTGAAGTTGATCGAACAGGTCATCAATCCTCGGCAACGGATATCTATTCTTTATTGTTGCCTTGTTCAACTCTCTATAATCAATGCACATTCTCATACTTCCATCTTTCTTCTTTACGAATAACACCGGAGTTCCCCAGGGTGATGAACTAGGTCTAATGAAACCTTTGTCCAATAACTCCTGAAGTTGCATCATCAGCTCCTTCATCTTCGTCGGTGCTAATCGGTAAGGTGCTTTTGCAATTGGCGTGGTTCCTGGTAACAAGTCAATATGGAATTCCACTTCTCGATCAGGTGGTAATCCAGGAAGATCTTCGGGAAATACTTCCGGATAATCACACACCACGGGAATATTCTGCATCACCTTCTTTTCCTTCTTAGCATCAATCACGAATGCTAAATATGATGTACATCCCTTGGTCAAACACTTTCTGGCTTTCATTAGAGAAATGATTCCAGAATTTACCCTGCGTTTATCCCCATACACCATAAATGACTCTTTCCCTGGCGGGGCTTACTTTTACTATCTTCTTTCTGCACAATATCTCGGCGTCATTGGCGCTAAGCCAATCCATTCCCAAAACGATGTCGAAACCATTAAGTTCGATAGGCAATAATTCCTCGTGAAACTTATTCCCAGTCAGGTCGATTAAGATGTTTTTCATACGATGGCTAACAGGTACAAACTTGCCACTAGCAACTTCGACTAATAAAGCATTATCTAGTCTATGAACAGGCAAAGCTAGTTTTCTACCAAACTCATGCGAAATAAAGGAGTAGTTGGCTCCAGAATCAAACAAAATTTGAGCAGGTAATTCGTTAACAAGAAAGGTACCTGAAGCGACATCAGCTTCATCTTTCACAGCCTCAAGTGTCATCTGGAAGGCTCTCACCTTCGGCTTTTGTGGAATGTTGGGCTTTGCTGCCTCTTTCTTCTTCGGATAGTCTTTCAAAATGTGCCCTTCTTCATTACAACCAAAACACATCCTTTTGTTGTTCGGACACTCATTGGCAAAATGTCCAATTTTTCCACACTTGTAGCAGGTTACATCCTCACTACACTTCCCAAAGTGCTTTTTCTTACACTTATCACACCATTTCGCTTCGCCTCCTTTTTCTCCACCAAACTTTTTCGAATCAGATTTCGAAAATTTGTTTTTCTTACCGGAACCAGATGTTCCCTCAAACTTTCTCTTCTCACCAACCTCAACCTTGTTGGTGCTCCTCCCCTTAATCATGTTCTCAACAGACTTGGTAGGCCAGATAGCTGCCTCAAGAGCAGGTGCCTGACGTGCCGGCACCTCGTACTCCCATGGAAGTCCTTTTGCGTATCGGTCAACCTTTGTCAGCTCATCTGGCACAATGCGTAAAGCAAACTCCATCTTATCGGTGAATACGTTTGTATATTCATCAACTGACATGCTGCCCTTCGTCAATGTCAAAAACTTATTCTCCAACTCCAACAGATTTTGAGCCGAGCAGAACTTGCGCTTGAACTGCGCCAAGAACTCTGCCCATGACAACTGCAGTGGCTCATTAGGGCTTAAAGTCTTTCCTAGAGTGTTCCACCATCGAACGGCTCCACCTCGGAACTGACACACTGCATAGATAGTCTGCAACTTGCCTCTGCAGCCACAAGTCATGAAGGCTAACTCCATTTCTGAGATCCAATCCATAACTCCAATCGGATCCTCCTTTCCATTGAAGGTAGATGGTTTGAAAGTTAGAAAGTCCTTGTACTTGCATCCCATTCCATCATTCCTTCCATCATGGTTGTTTTGCCTAACTATCGGTGGGTTGGCTTGACCAACAGACCCACTGAAGTTTCCACCTTCAGAGTGCCTTTCATTTAATTCAGGCTCTTCCACATGAATTGACAGTTCCTCACGATTCTGTTGAAGCAACCGCCTAGTATCCTCCATTTGACGATCCAACATTGTTTAAATCATCATTTGTACACCAGCCATTGTTATTGGCTCCGGTGCTGCAGCTACAACAGGTAATTGTTCAATCACTGGTGGTTGATTCCTGTTTTCATCAGCATTTCCAACTCCACTTCTTGGTCTCACCATTTTGATCTACACACCGAATAAGGTGAAATTAGATCCTCAATCATGATAGATATTCAAATCATCCTTATCACTCCGAAACGTTTACATGCTAGTTCTAATATCGTAGACGTACACTTAGAATCCTACACATATAAGGTTTCCAGATCCGGTCAGCAACAGACCATAGATCCGAACAAATAATATCATATATGGCAACATATAACATTTAGCACATAAAAGCATTTTAGGAAACTTTCCTAAAATAGACTAGTGCTCGTGTCTAAAACATAACAGACACACATCTCAAAATTTCACTTAGCATTTTAAGTTTAAGTCTAGAAATCCTACAAATTCCTAATTCGCTTAAACTAATGCTCTGATACCAACTGTGACATCCCCAAAATCTCGGTCAGAAAAGACCGGTTTAATTTATGCTTTTTAAACATTTTCAGAGTAAACCCTTTTGATTTTAAAAGAGATGCGGAATTTGTTCCCAAAAACAAAACATGATAAAATAGATTTCATTAAGGAATATAATTTCATTCCATAATCAAAAAACCCGGGATGTCATGTTCCGATACAGACCATAAAGCATAAACGATAACATTACAAGTCATTCAACAAATATATACATATACAGACTTGTAAACAAAACAACTTGATGATTATCCATCTTATGCCCTCGCGCCACTTCTTGTAATACAAAGAAACTGAGTGGGTCAGACTTGGGATCCTGGTGAGCATTTAGGGTTTTCAACCCACAATAAATATTTAAATTAATATTCATCAACCAACAATAACCCGATTACCCATTCCCGTTATTCTCACTTGATGTCCTAAAATAACTAATACAAGGGACCTAGTCTAAGAATATTTCATCGGGGCGACAACACATGCTTCGGGGGTTCCTCAGCAATATAAGTCAAATAAGGCAACCATGGGGGGGATGGAGTACAGCGAATGAACACCCAAGTTCATTAACAACTACAGGTGGCGAGCCTGCTAGTGTTCCACAAGACTGTCTAGAAAAGTCCGTGGTCGTCATCTAAACTTCGCTACATGACTAAATCAAAACAACAACGAGGCCTCTCATCTGTTTATTACACACCAACTATCTACCCAACATATTAGTAAATAAAAATATACATTTTTATACATAGTTTAAAACTTGTATAGCATGCTTTAATCAATACATATTCCACATAACAGATGAGGCACACACACATAGCACGTATTTCATAGAGAATAAATCAGATCTATGAGATACAAGAGAGTGGATATACATTCACGCATATAACAACAAAATATATACACATAGCACGTATTTTATATAAAATACTTCATAATAATGTGTTGGAAGAAAGTAACTACACACTCAATTGATCAGAAGATGATCAGACAGCACTACGACTTGTAGAAGCAGTGTTTCTTCGTAGATCTGGAAGATTTTCACAAAAATCGGGCTCCTCGTGGGCAGGGCTTCGGCTCGGGAATAATGCTCTTCGGGATCCTCGGGACTTCGGATCTTGCTTCAGGGCTCGGGAATGATATCAGGGCTTCGAGATATGATTGGCATGCAAATTGAGGCAAAAACTAGAAAGAAGAAAGTGTTTGAGCAAGAGAAAATGGCTGATCTCGGTTTCTAATTATAAGTTGGGGGTCTTGGATTACGTTGGGCATAATTTCAATTTACGCTGGGCGTACTTTGACGTCACTATGTGCGTCAATCGGTGGCACTCGAGTATTGGTCAGACAACTTGCATCCTCCTGAGTACGCTGGGCGTACTCAAATTACGTTCGGCGTAATTTGACTCGTCAAACTTCTAAATTGCGTAACTTTCGCATACGAGCTCCGTTTTCGACGTTCTTTATATCCACGCGTAGGTGAGACTACGCTCTACAACTTTCGTTTAGACTCCATCAGCTAATTTTGACATTATTTTTATTATTTATTTTTAGTAGCCCCTTACATAAAAACTTCGTTATAAATTCATAACTTCTTCGTCCGACGTCCGTTCTCGCCTAACTTTTCATTGTTTCGTTACTAACAACGAGATCTTCGATTCTCGTTTAGATTGCTTCGGCTAAAAACCGCTCGATATCAAATCGAGTATTCGAGCTGCATACCTCTAAGTTGAAACTTCAGAAAATCATAACTTCCTCGTACGAAGTCAGATTTGGGCGTTCTATATATATTCGGAAACCTCGTTTCGGCCACTACAACTTTATGCAAGGATATTGGGCTTATCTCATACTTTAATTTTGACGCTTATTTTATTCTTAATTCATTAAATTATAATAATTAAGAAAATAAACACATAATTCACATCATTCACATAATACTGAAATATTTCATCATTAATACATCAAAAAGAGTTACAAGGGTTAACCTAGACTATTACATCAACGAAAATGCCTAGCCTGGAAACGCGGGCGTTACAAACACCATTTCTCACTAGGTGTTACGGTGGTGTTATGGATGAGGTGGCACCAATTTGGTGTTACATTCTGTTGCCCACACCCAATGCTCTAAGGCCAACTGTCTACATTGCACGAGAGGGTCCCTGGTCTAGGTGGCCACGAACCACGACCGTGCACACCACCCCAGTGGTTTGTGGTGGGTCGTGGTCGTGGCCTTCCGTGCTCCGGACAACGATTCCAAACGGCCAATAGCCTTCATTTCTTGAATTAAATCTCCTTTGACCTTTCTTCCCCTTTCCTAACGGCTATTTTGCAATTCCATTAATATTTACCTATAAATACTACCACTCATCTTCTTATTTTTCATACAATTCTTTTCCATTTAGATATATTTTTGTTGTTTGATCCTTTAATAACCATGCCTCCCAAAAATAAGAAATGGTCAGAAGAGGAAGAAGAGAAATTAGCACAAGCATGGGTGACAGTTTTAGAAGAAGACGTTGGTCAAATTTCCGGTTCTTTTTGGAGAAATATTGAAAGTGTTTTTCATGGTTTAATGGGTTGTGCAATTCGAAATGTTGATGAAATATGCTTGAAGTGGCGTGATATGATGGTCAAATATTGTGAGTTCAATGGAATTTACAACTTTGTTATAAACAACGTTCATGAAGCCGATATCGATCCGGTTAATGTGGCCATAGAACAATATGAAAACACAAATCATCAACGTTTTAGACATGTCAAAGTTTGGCAAAAATTGAAGAATTCCCCAAAAATGGAATAACCTTGCTTAAAAAACACAAATTGGAAGTTTGGTATTTTTAGCTTTTTAATTATTAATGTTATTTTTATTTTTATTTTTTTTACTTAATGTAATTTTCAGTTTTAACGTTATTTTTTTTCATTTTAATTAATGTAGTTTTTAATTAATGTAATTTAGTGGTTTAAATTAATGAAAATCAGTATTTAAAAAAATAATTATATGAATTTTGGAATTAAATTTAATTAAAAAAAAGGTGGAGTGGTGTGTTAGTGGTAAGTATCCCATATTAGTGGAAGGAGAATGTGGTTTTGATGTGGCACCCACCACATATGTGGTATGTGGTGGGTATAACGGATGGTCTAAAGTGTACAACGCTGTGTATTTTTTTTTTTTTTTTGATAAAAGCTCATTAGATATTAATTCTTAAAATGCGGGTAAATATATACTAGGATCCCAAACTAATGTTAATTTATCATTCAATTAATTTTAAGATAAAATTACAAAAATGATTGTTGTGGTTGGCAATATTTTATGGTTTTAGTATAAAAAAGGGTTATTGCTACTGTTCACCCACGTGCTTTTCATTTTGGGTTTAAAAGGTCTTTATTCTATTTTTTGAGCTTTATGGATCCTTACACTTTCAAATCATGGGTTAAAAGAGGGAATATGACCATTTTGAATGGGTTAATCAGTTGCTTATGAGTACAAGGATGTGCACGTGTGCAGGCATAACCGATTCCCTCTTATTTATAGACATTAGTCTAGGGCTCCATCGGAACCATCAATTCACTTATCCTCATTCAAACCGATTTCTCTATCATTTTTCCTCAAAGATGGCAGATGATGAAAATGGGTATCTTAAACTTGAGCTAAAATATGGAGGGTATTTTATTCGATGTCCATTCCAGTATGCTGAAGGTAAGAAAATCTTATTTACAAATCACGACTTTGCTGGTATGAATTTTAGTGATTGTGTTACATTTCTTGAACGTTTCTTGGGTGACCGTTGTGTACAAATGTAATTTTTGTACCCAAACAAACCCGTTCATAATGGTATTAGAAAAATAGAATGTGATACAGAGTATGTCGAGTTCATACATGTTTCATACGTTATAAGAGGAGGTGAAGCTTCATTATTCATTAACCATTTTTGTGACGAATTAGAGTGTTGGTTTGTGTCAAGTGAAAATGAAGTAATTAGTGGTGATGAGATGAAATTAGTTATTCAGGGTCAAAGATAAGAGGAGGTAGACATAGAAAATTTATCGGTGGACTTGGATGAATTGGGTGAGAAATGTCAAATGAACAAAACTAGGAATGATGTTTTTTTGAGTAAGTTGTGCATAGATGGTGAAGATAAAGTAGGTCAGGAACACAACCAAATAGTTGATGCAATTGCTTTAGATGAGGAAGGTGAGAATAACCCTGAATGTGAGGAACATTGCATGTTTAATAAGGAAATCCCATGGAAAAAACAGAAACCAATATTGGGAATGAGATTTGAGAATCCAAAATAGTTGAAGCATATGTTATGTAACTATGCAGTTGTTAGTGGATATTAATTATGCTTCAAGAAAATGATACCAAAAGACTGTTAGTATTATGTTGTGAAGAAGATTGCTCATTTTGACTTTAGGCATCATGGATGGGTGATGAACAATCTTTCCAGATTAAATCATTGAAGCCTAATCACAATTGTGCTAGGAATTTGAAGATAAGGTCAATTGTAACCTATGCCTAGATTGGAAGTCATTTCACTAAGAAAATTATGCATAGATAGAAACAGAGTCATAAACAACTTAGACTTGAGGTTATGACAAAATTTGGAATAGATGTTAGTGTTGGGAATGCAGGAGGGCAAATAAATATGCTTTGAGCATAATTAATGGTGATATTAAGGAACACTATGCAAGGCTGTGGTCCTATGGTGAGGAAATAAGAAGATCAAACCCTGGTTCCACTGTGAAAATGGATACTAATCAAATGCCAGATGATACAAACTACTTCAGTAAATTCTATGTTTGTTTTGTTGGACTGAAAAAAGGTTGGATGGATGGTTGCAGAAGAGTAATAAGTTAGATGGATGCTTCGTCAAAGGAATTTGTATATGGGAATTGCTTGCTGTTGTAAGGACAGTTGAAGAACCTTCGAGCTGGATTGGGAAACGTCCACAACATTCTCTTATTTGCAGGATAACGACAACCACAATTGGGGAGGGGTTCAGCTAGGTTACTCCAAAGTGTGACTACTTTGGCATTGACATCGATTGGATCAGCCATCATCGAAGGATCTAGGTTTTATGCTTCTTGCGATAAATTAGGGGAACAAATTTGTGTGAAATGGCCGATGGAAACCCTCGTTCTTAATGTCGGTCCACATGCCAACCTGGAGTGTACGTGGATCTTACGTGGGCAATGGAAACTCTCGTAACCGGTTACAACCGGATACAAAGGGTCATATTCCCTGTTTTAACCCACTATTTGAAAGTGTAAGGATCCATAACACTCAAAAAATAGAATAAAGACCTTTTAAACCCAAAATGAAAAGTATGTGGGCAAACAGTAGCAATGTCAAGTGACCGATAGTCCAAAATTGAATATTTTTTTTGGTTTTAGTCCCTCTTGATAACAGAAGTTTGAAACCAACGTTATCTAGAAAAAGAAGGACATTTTCATCTTTTTCAAATGCCCTTTTGATTTTTAAATACTAAACTGCAATAACCATTTTTGTAAAAACCCCAAAATTAATAAAAAGAGCATCTTCCTTCTCATCACCAGCTACACACAGGAACACCCCCGTCTTTGTGTGATGCCCCTTTCACTATCTCCATCTAATCGGATCCATTCTCTCTTCCCCTTTCACCGCCATCAGCCACCACCACCATCCACAATCACTTCACTGCTAAAACAATGGAACAATAAAAAGAAAATGTCATTTTCGGCCCATCCCACAATTTCATTTTTTTTTTGTTGAACTACCCTTCAAATTCAACTTCTATAATTGAGTTTCAATATTTTTATGTTTAAAAACCATCCGATTTTAGTTTTTTTAGGTTGAAAAACTCTTCACATAAACTCACCCTCGTCAAACAAAAAAATCGTTTGCAAACATTCACCCTATTCAAAGAAGTTAAAATACAAAGTAAACATAAATATAAATAAACAAAATAAACGAGCAAATTTTTGTGGGTTAGTTCATTTTTTATGGAAAAAACATAATAAATCGAACGGAACCGATCCCGAAAAAAAAGTAATATCTTTTTGGACTAAGTTATAGAATTGATCCATGTACTTGTATGAAAGTTGGACTCCTACCAAAAAACCAAAATAGAATGGTTTTCAATCTCGTAGAAGCTTTTATGGACAAGTGGAGAAAGTCAAACGGGGCCAAAATAGAATGGTTTTCAATCTCGTAGAAGCTTTTATGGACAAGTGGAGAAAGTCAAACGGGGCCAAAAGAGGTCCAACTTAAAATGAACATAACTTTTGATCTGTAAGGAATTTGGAGGCGTGCGATATATCGGCAGAAAGGTATCTACGGGCCGGAGCTCGTGACATGTCGATATCAAATTCCACTGTTTAGCTCCTCAGATCCCAGTTTTCCCAAAATTTTTGAATAATTTTCATTTTTTTTATTCCTTTTTATTGACAAAATATCCATTTTCGTTGTTTTCTGAAATTCCCTCTCTTATTTAGAAGGTTATTTACTAGAATTTATTGTTGATTTTAGTTTTCCAATTTAGTCGTACCTACCAAATTTAGCACCGCCCTTTATAAATGGTCCATTGTAATCCTTTAGAGGCATCTTAAATTTTCAGTAATAAAATACTTTGAGTTTGTCAGATATAATTACCAAAAGAATTAGTTTTGTTATCCAAAAATGATATAATTACCAAAAGAATTAGTTTTGTCATCCAAAAATGATTAGTGATACAACTTGTTGCCTATTTGTCTTCCACCTCGATGTAAAAATTCAAAATTCTATGAATTAAAAGAAATGGTTAATGCAAGACATTTCAACATATTATTGTTTATTTGGTTATTTCTATTATAGTGTACTTTCAGTTTGATTATTATAAAGACATTGTACTTTAAAAAAAACAGCTCAACTATAGCAATGTGCATAGTATTTTCATGACATTGCGTATTCATTGATTTTTCAAAGTATGATGTTATGATAGAATGAAATACAACTAGGATACTATAATAAAGAAATCAAGGAAAATACATTGCTAATGAGACAATGTTCATTACCCTTGATCAAAAGATACACCAATCATTTGCGAAGCTCTAATGATGGTTATATCTCCCTCGCTAGTTATCATCTTTTCAACAACTTACAACAATTGTATTCATCAAAACATGCATCATTAAATCAACCATCAACAAAGAAAATGGCTCATTTGTTTGTGATATACATACAAATATAATAGATAACAATGTGTAACAAGCCAAGCCACATTCAACCACTAGTCAATTAACTTAATATTCTTAAACTAACAAACAAGCTACAAGGAAATACCACTTTCCTAAGCACTGAGATATGTAATCTACTAATGAAAGTCTACAACCAATGGAACAAAAATAACCACAAATCACAAAGTAGTTGGCTATATATATGTTATATTTGCAAATTACTCTTGGTTATGAGTGTCACTCCCGACATCCAACAATGCTAGGCTTTCTTGATATCTATCAATAGAAATTGAGTATAATTCATCACCTTTTCTGCAACAACCATCCACTATATAGCAACCTGCCTCCTTGTTATAAATCATTAGATTGCACGAACTCGATCTGGTTATCAAATCCCCATTATGTCTGAATTTCAAAGGTCTCCCCAAATCTATATCTGGAAAGTGCACTTCATATATCAATGTCCATGACGTGGGTATCTTGTACTCCTTCATAACCATTACCTTGTAAGTGCTTGAACACACAAAGAGAGGTCGGAATGAATAAATCAAACCCAAAGAATCTCCAACAACAGTTATCGTCACAGGCATTGAAGGACATTTCACATGAAAATCAGGCAACTGAATCTCCCCAAAAACCTCTCTACTCATCTGGCTGCAAACAGCAACGGACAATATTGCGAGAGTTTAGTTGGTTGAAGTTGTGAAGATGAGTCTGGATGAATTCGGGGGAAGAGATGAGAGATTTCCATGATTTGCATACTGATCGGCAACGGAGAAGCGATTTTGATGGTAACCTTGACAGGATTTTGACGATGAGTTCAGATGGGAGGTACTCCGCCATAATCGATTTTTAACAGAATTTTAGAGAAAGATAAGATTAGGTGGAGAAAGATGAAGATTGGGTTTGTGTATAGTAAAGGTGTATAACGTTTTTCTTTTATTTTATTAATTTTTTTTTTTTGATAAAAGGTCGTTAGATATTAATTCTTAAATGAATGTAAATATATACTAGATCCCTAACTAATATTATATTATCGTTCAATTAATTTTAAAACAAAATTGTAAAAATGATGATTGTGGTAGGCAAAATTTTATGGTTTTAGGCAAAAGAAAAAATAAAAATTAGCATTGTACCAATAATCCAAAATTAAATGTTTTTATTGGTTTTAGTCGCTCTTGATAATAGAAGTTAGAAACCACCCTTATCTAGAAAAAGGACATTTTCTTCTTTTCAATTGCCATTTTGCTTTTTAAATACTAAATTGCAGGAATAACTTTTATAAAAACCCTAAAATTAATAAATAAATAAAAAAAGGATCTTCCTTCTCATCACCAGCAACACAAGAACGCCCCTTTGTGGGATGCCCCTTTCACTATCTCCCTTTCACCGCCATCAGCCACAATCACCATCTACAAGCACCTCATTAGCAACACAAGAACGCCCCTTTGTGGGATGCCCCTTTCACTATCTCCCTTTCACCGCCATCAGCCACAATCACCATCTACAAGCACCTCATTGCTAAAACAATGGAACAATAAAAAGAGAAGTTCATTTTCGGCCCATTCTACCATGTCATTTTTTTTTTGTAGAAATACCATTCAAATTCAGTTTCTATGATTGAGTTTCAATATTTTCATGGATTTCAGTTTTTTAGGTTGAAAAACTCTTCGCATAAACTCACCTTAGTCAAACCAAAAATCGTTCGCAAAAATTAACCTTATTCAAAGAAGTTAAAATAAAAAATAAAAAATAAAAATAAACCAACAAATTTTTGTCAGTTGGTTGGTTTTTTATGGAAAAAAACATAATAAATTTAACGGAGCCAATCCGGAAAAAAATTAATATCTTTTTGGACTAAGTTATAGAATGCTTGTATGAAAATTGGACACCCACCAAAAAACCAAAATATAATGGTTTTCAATTTGGTAGAAGTTTTTATGGACACGTGGGAGAAAGATAAACGAGAACAAAAGAGATCCAACTTAAAATGGACATAACTTTTGATCCGTTGGGAATTTGGCGGCGTACGATATATCGACATAAAGCTGTCGACGGGCTGGAGCTCTTGACAGGTCGACAACAAATTCCATTGTTTAGGTCCTCAAATCACAGTTCTCCCAAATTTCGAATAATTTCTATATTTTTTTTAATTCCATTTTAATGACAACATTTTTCTTGTTTTCTGAAATTCCCTCTCTCTTATTTAGAAGGTTTTTTACTAGAATTTATTGTTGATTTTAGTTTTCCAAATTTAATCATACCTACCAAATTTAGCACGGCCTGTATAAATGGTACATTGTAATTCTTTATAGGCATCTTGATTTTTCAGTAATAAAATACTTTGAGTATCTCTCATTTTTTTTTTGTTTTCGTTCCACATCCGATATAATTACCAAAATAATTAGTTTTGTCAGTAATAAAATACTTTGAGTATCTCTCATTTTTTTTTTGTTTTCGTTCCACATCCGATATAATTACCAAAATAATTAGTTTTGTCATCCAAAAAGGATTAGTAGCACAACTTGTTACCTGTTTGTCTTTCACCTCAATGTAAAAATTCAAAATTCTTTGAATTAAAAGAAATGGTTAATGAAAGACATTTTAACATATTATTGTTTATTTGTTTATTATATCACCCTACATCCATTTATTTCTATTAGAGTAGTATACTTTCACTTTGATTTTTATAAAGACATTAATTATACTTTGAAAAACCAGCTCAACTATAGCTACATGCTTAGTATTTTCACGACATTGCCTATTCATTGATTTTTCAAAGTATGATGTTACGATAGAATGAAACACAACCAAGATACTATAACAAAGATATCAATGAAAATACATTGCTAATAAGACAGATATTCATTACCCTTGATCAAAAGATACATCAATCATTTGTGAAGCTTTAATGATGGTTATATCTCTCTTGCTGGTTATCATCTTTACAACAACTTACACCAATTGTATTCATTAAAACATGTATCATTAAATCAATCATCAACAATGAAAATGGCTTATTTGTTTGTGATATACATACAAATATAATAGATAACAATGTGTAACAAGCCAAGCCACATTCAAAGACTAGTCAATTAACTTAATATTCTTAAACTAATAAACTGGCTACAAGGAACTAATTTCCTATGCATTGATATATGTAATCTACTAATGAAAGTCTACCATAATTGGAACAACAATAACCACAAATCACAAAGTAGTTGGTAATATATATGTTATATTTGCTAATTACTTTTGGTCATGAGTGTCACTCCCGACATCCAACAATGCTAGGCTTTCTTGATATTTGTCAATAGTAACTGAGTATAATTCAACACATTTTCTACAACAACCATCCACTTTATAGCATCCTACCTCCTGGTTATAAATTGTTAGATTGCACGAACATGATGTGGTTATCAAATCCCCATTATGTCTTAATTGCAACGGTCTTCGTAAATCTAGATGTAGATAATGCACATCCTATATCAATGTCCATGATGTGGGTATCTTGTAGTCCTTCATAACCCATATCTTGTAAGTTCTTGAACACACATAGATAGGACAGAATGAATAAATCAAACCTAAAGAATCTCCAACCACAGGTATCGTCACAGGCATTGAAGAACATTTCACATGACATTCAGGCAACTAAATCTCCCCATAAAGCTTTGTACATGAAAGACCCTGAATAATGGTTTGGTATAGGCATAATGGTTAGTGGTAGTGGTGTGTAGGATGATTGTTTTAGTCTTGAGTTTACGGTTAATATGTGTTTACGGCCGTAAACTCCTTACGGCCGTAAACTCTTTGCGGTTGTAAGTCTTGGCTATAAATAGGGCGTTGTGTCAGACTTTTAGGGTTGTTGATGCCTTCGTGTTTTTCCCAAGTTGTATCTGACGTTTTGTTGCTTAAGGCATATGCAAGCTTGGTTTGTTTTGATATATTGCTTATTATTTCATCTTTACTTCTGTTATTCGTCTTTGATTATTGGTAGATCTATTTTTCGGGCCTTACAATTGGTATCAGAGCCATAACCAGTGTCAAAGACGTCCTATAGTTGCGTTTTTAGCCAAATCGATATTCAGAGTGATAAAGAAGGTTTCATTCCAGTCAAATTTGAAGTTTCTTGAAGTTTACGGACATAGCTTACGGCCGTAAACTCGTATTCACGGCCTCGAGTTCTTTAAGCTTCATTCCCCGCAGACAATTTTATCCCCAACAATCGAGCCTTTGATATTAAGTTTTAATTATCACATTTAATTGAGATTATTTTCAAATAAAAATCCAATACCTGAGTTTAATTTTCATTAACCGTAAACTGGTGAGATTAATTTTTTTTGTTAACCGATAATTGCACCGTCGTTTTTCTGAGTAAATATTAAAGATTGTCCTTGGACCGCAAACTAGAGTTTACGGTAGTTTAAACAATTAATAATCAATAAATTTTTTTCGAATCGGAATACAAATTTTTCTTTGACCGTAAACTAGTGTTTACGGCCCAAAATTTTTTTGTTTACGACAACTTAAGTTCTTAATTAAAATTTTATTTTAATTAAATTTTATCTTAAAAAAAATGGAAACACAAAATTCAAATCAATACCAAGAACTTGATGCTGTGATGGGAACAACTACGCGCATTCCTCGACTTATGTCTGCTGATGGCTTCCCCGAGTGGAAGTACAGAATCGAAAAATATATAAAGATGAAGGACTTCAAGATTTGGAAATGTGTTATAAAGGATCCAATCAGAATCACCACTACAGTTGGGGGGCAGGTGGTCGACAAGAAAATTGAAAACTACAATGATGAAGATTTTGAGAGTCTAGAAGAACAAGAAAAGGCATTGGCTATTTTGACTATGGCCTTATCACCAGACATTGCACAAGGTTTCAGAGAATACACTTCTGCCAAAGCATTATGGGAGGCACTGATTGAGGTATATGAAGGAAACGAGGATATGCAAGAAAGTCGCCAAGACATGTTAAGGAAACGATTTAACATGTTCAATTATGTGCCCGGCGAGACTCTTGAAGCCCAGTTGCAGCGGTTTACAACTATTAATACCGAAATGACTGTAACGGGGATCTTTTATACAAAGTCTGAGATCAACAAGAAGCTACTAAATGCTCTTCCAAAATCTTGGGACATGAATGTGGTTGTGATTAAGAAGACCAAAGATCTCAATCGCCTAACCCTAGCTGAAGTGATGGCTTGATGACAAGCAAAGAGAGATAAACCATGTTAACTCATACTCGACTGCAAACCTTGGCATTTCAACTAACAATGCTTTGTCTTCATTTTCTTATTCATCTACAGGCTTACCCTTCAGTGCACCTCCTCAGACTCAGATACTCTCTCATCCATCGGCTCCTATTGTCTCAGCCATGCCCCAGCCACAGAACCAATCTTTCTTGACAGCTCCTTCAAATGTGATTTCCTCTTCATCTTCAAAGGGAAAGGAGCCTGATGAGAACATTGTCTTTGCTGCAGGGCTAATCAATTGCTATAATGCTCTTGTAGCTGGGGAGCTACCTCCTCAACTGTCGCTTGCAGATCTTGATCAAATCCATCCAGAGGATGTTGAGGAGATGGACATCACATGGCAAATTGCCATGGCTGTCTTTAGGGAAAAGCAATTTGCTAAGAAGACATGAAAGAATAATTGGGGAATGAGCGCTGAAAGGAAGGTTGGATTCAACAAAGGAAAGCTTCGATGTTTCAATTGCCACGAGCCAGGGCATTTTGCTTGTGATTGCCCACACCCTGATAGAAGGGTTAATAATGACAGAACAATGGTTGCAGTTGGGAACAACCGAAGCAGTGGTCAAGCAAATAATGAAAAGGCGATGGTTGCACAATCTTTCGACTGGGATGATCAAATACAAGCTCTCAATTTATCTGGACCAGAAAATGCTCATCTAGCACAAGTAAGGGATGACACTCCAGCAGGAATTGTAGCAGCTGAAGACAGTGTGATGAAGCTACAATTTGGCTTGATGGTATCCTCTTCCCATGAACCTAATTCGTCCAAGGGACAGTTGCGGGGAAATGTCGTCAGACCCTGGTTTGTCGACAATGGCTGTTCCCGGCATATGACGGGAGATATCACCCAACTGCGCAACATTCAATCATTTAATGGGGGTATGTCTCTTTTGCGGGTGGAGATGGAGGAAAAATTACACAAAAGGGAACGGTGTCAAATGGAGTTCTAAGCTTTGAAAATGTGAATTTCGCTCCCGAGTTAAAACACAGTCTGTTAAGCGTCTCTCAGATCTGTGACAAGAGCTATTCTACGCATTTCACTGACAAGGAATGCATGATCTTAAAGCCAGACTTTGTCATCCCGGATGAATGGATTCTCATAAAGTCGAAAAGGGATGGAAACGCCTATATTATCGATATGAATAGCAATCTCCCAGAGCAAGTTACCTGTTTGTTCTCCAAGATCTCCGAGCAAACTGCAATGCTGTGTCACCGAAGATTAGGTCACGCTAACGCCAAGAACCTAAATCATCTTGCAAAGAATGAGATGGTCCGTGGTTTTCCTGTCAAATACTTTATCATGTTTGAAAAATGTGTGTCATGTGCTCAAGGAAAGCATCATCGAAAGCCACACTTGCCAAAACAGGTTAACTCCATAAGTCAGGTTCTTCAACTACTTCACATGGATTTATTTGGTCCAGTGAACGTGCTAAGTATCAACAAAAGTTCTTACTTTTTAGTTGTGATTGATGATTTCTCTCGATTCTCGTGGGTTTTCTTTCTATCCAACAAAGCTGGCGTCACTGAATTGATCAAAAAGTTCATCATACTTGTTGAGAATCAGACCAATCAAAGGGTGAAGGCGCTTCGTACCGACAATGGAACAGAGTTTAAGAATTCTATTCTCAATCACTTCTGTGCCGAAAAGGGTATCCTGCATCAATTTATGTTCAGAATCGAGTGCTCATCAACAAAGCTCAAATGAAAACCCCGTATGAAATTTACTATGGTCACAAGCCATCGGTCAGTCATTTTTGAGTATTTGGCTATCCTTGCACCCTACTTCACCTAGATGCCAATCCGAAGTTCAATGCCAAAGCCGATGACTGCTATTTTGTTGGGTATGCTGCACGTACCGCTTATAGGGTCTATAACAAGAAAACCAAACAGATTGTGGAATCCTATGACGTGCGTTCGTTGGAAGAGAATGAGACAGACGCAAGAGTGGGTCCGGACTGGTTGTTTGATTACACGTCACTTTTCAAATCCTTAAATGTGTATTCAAATGATGTATCTAGAACTGATTCGCATTGGAAGAGTATCTCTGAAGATGAAGACGAAGAAGTTGTATACAAGCCTGTATCTAAACCTTCTAATTCATCGAAAGGAAAGTCTAAAGCTTCACCCGAATGGGAGTCCTCTGACTCGCGCAAGGGAGAATCTTCTACTACATTTGAGGGGGAGCCTTCTACTGCAATTGAGGGGGAGTCTTCTACAACATCTTCAGAAAAGTCCTCTGCTACTCCTCAGAGGAGGCCGTTCTTGGAACATGACATGTTGGATTAATGTCTAAGTCCATAACTATATTTGGTATGTACTTGACACGACCTGGCATGGTCCATTTGGGTTGCACTTCACCGACACAATTTATATGGATAATCTTTTGAGAATAGTATGTTTATGATTAATATTAATATATTATAAGTTCTAATATATTATTATGGAATCATATTATTTAATTAGTATTGATCAAGAATTAATTTATAATTAATTAAGTGATCAAAAGGAACTAATTAAATATGGACTCTTATATATATGGAATGGGCCAAGTTCATTTAGGTTGGGCTAAGCTTTCATGGATAGTCCATGGAGTGTTTAACCCATGGATCCTAGGAAATGAAAGGTCATGGGTATTAGGGTTTAACCCTAATCCTCCACACTATATAAAGATGTCCTTGGTTGGTGAAATTGGCACTAGTGTGGTACACTAAGAATGGCTGGTAAATTTCTCTAAAAGAGAACCAAGTATCTATATTCTCTAAAGTCTTCCAAGGTGTTTTGGTGATTTGTGATTCCACTTGAGGCTTCCACACTATTGGGGCTAAGCTCTTAAAGCTTGAAGACATCAAGCTACATCAAAAGGTATGTCATCTAACTAGTACTTTGTAGTATAAGTGCTTCATAATATGCTAGTTAGGATTAAAGCCTTGGAAAGTTCTTATTTGCATCTATAATAGAGAAAACATAGATCCAAGGTTTATAGGGTTGCATGTACACCATAGGAGTGTTAGAATGCTCAAAACCCAACAGTGGTATCAGAGCCTAGGCTTGTTTTCTTGTTATTCTTGCAAAACTGCTTAAAAAAACGAATTTGTTGCTGTCTGATCATCAGACTCGGCGAGTCCATCAGGAGACTCGGCAAGTCCATGCCTAAAAAGTGATCAAATCGATCCAACTCACCGAGTTGATTCATGCACTCGACGAGTTGGACCCCCAAACAGCATAAATTCGACTTTTTTGGCTGGAATTGGACTAGGAACATTACCCTAAGATGTTTTTGAACTTATAAACTTGTTTTTGAAGTGGTAATGTTCATGCTAATCCAATTTCAAAGATAATTGTCATTAGGTTCATGTTTTGTATTAGTTTAAGGTTTAGACTAATTACATGAAAAAGTTTGATTTGAATTATCTTGTTCTTATGAGTTGCTTAGATTAATTGAAAAGTTGAGTGAAATAGTTGTTTTCAATCCAAATTAATCTAAGAGTTGATTCTAAAATGTGTTTTTGTAACTTGTCCTCAAGTTATATGAAAAGTCACATTTAAGTTTCATAAAACTCATAAAAGTTGGCAATGGTTACAAAAGATGAAGAGTCTTGTCCTTAAGTTATGGAGGTTCAAGAGTCACTTCATTAATAAATAAATAAATAAAGTGTAACCTTAATTAATTCCATAAGTTATAAAATAAAGAAAAGTTAATTCTTTTATTAGTTTAAAGTCTTCCATAACTTGTCCTCAAGTTATGGAACTTGAAGAGTTTTTGGATTAAAACTACTTTAAACGCATAAGTTATGGAATTAATTAGTTTTGAATAGTTTCAAAACTTGCCCTCAAGTTTTGGAATTTGAAAAGTTTTCACTTATGGATACTTTAATTCCAAGTTAGCCCTTAGAATTTTAAAGAGTTAAAATTCAACCCTTATACTTTATAATATTATAAGTTAATAATATTTATATATATGTATAAGAGTAAAGTCAATCTTACAGCTAGTATGCCTCATTCACGAAGCCGGTCTATAAGGTGGGTATAAGGTTGTTGCCTATAAAATGGCAACTTAATGGGTGTCCACTTTCACCCACCGCTTGCTTGACTGGTGGAGGGTCGTTAGCCGAACGGGTAAGACAAGGACTTATAAATTCTCATTAAAAGTATGATGAATATTATAAAGTAACTAAATGTTTTATTAAATTCCCAATCTTAGTTACTTTAGGAAAAATGTGAATAAGGTGCTAATCCATGAAATTACACTTTACACTTTGTCAAAGTCGTTAGTGGAGCGTGTGTGGTTAACCGGCACACTAACTTGGACTTAACAATGTAGGTAAAGGGTGACTTAATATTTATCATAGTATCGATGGAGTGTGTGTGGTTAACCGACACATCGATTGAGGGGTAATTTATTAAGGGTACCGAGTGATTTGCATGGTTACTTCACACCTTGTTTTGTGATCCTCGGCATCCCAGTCACAAAACCTGAAGGGCACACTCGAGATTGAAACATGCCATTGAACAGTTCAATGAATCTCAAAAGATCTAGGAGTTTCAAATCCAATTAAAACCTAATAATACATTTCGTTTATCTTGGTGGAAATTGGTGAATCGTCATTCACCTACCTTCAAATATTTTATAGCTTGGATTACGGCATACCTCTTCTAAGTTATAAAATAGTTTGTTGGGTCCTAGCCTTAATATTTCATATTGGGTGTCATATTAAGGACTTTAGATCAACTATCTTGAATATCTCCTAAAACATGTCTGGTTTAGACATTTATGATCTTCCCAAATCTCTTGAAATAAGCTTTCCTAATGAAGATGATGTCCCATGGATATCATACTTCTTTCTCCTCCTCCAATTATTCTCCCTAACCCACAAGTTCTTGAAAAGTTTAAGGTCACTCAAGCCCTATTGGCAAGGCAAGGTCTAGGTGTGGTCACATCTTGGAGATGTAGTCACATATTGACAAGCCGGGAGAGTTGGGTGTCAAAGTCTTGAGAAAGTTGGTGGTTCAACTACTTTCTAAGTCACATAGTGAGTTCTTTTGGAACACCTATGAAACAGACTATGACAAGACCCTTAATAATCTTATCTATTTGCTAAGATCAACTTCCTAAAACTTTATGGACATTGACAATGATGACATTGGATATCTAGTAAAGCATTCTCTTCCCAATGGAAAGGGATCGGCCATAGTCAACTCGGTTGACCAAATGGTAAAGAGAAAAGCTAAGTCTGTGATAGTCTCGTGTACCATTATCAAAGGGTCCATATGTTTATATTGCCAAAGGAAGGGGCATTGGTTGCGAAGCTGGCAATTTTACCTAAGGATGTTAAAGTCAATAAGTTTGACTCTACTTCAGGTAAAGTCCACTATCTAACTCTGTTAAGTTTCTATTCTGAGATTCTTGATACATGATGTGACTGGGTCACATGGTGATGTTTTAAGAATCAAAGAAAAGTGAAGAAACTTAAAGAAAGAATATGCTGAATCTGATCGCGTAGATGGATTTTTATCGCGTAGTTTGAAGATCAGATTCTTGAGCTACTTCTTAGGAGTTATGAGATATTGCTTAGGAATAGATAACAACAAGTTTTCATATGGATTGTAAGGATAAGTTTTTCCACAAAGTTTTAAAATAAAAGAAAATTTTTGATTTTATTTATTTTAAAAAATATCCTTACAATGGCATTTGAGGAAAAATTGTTGCTTATATGATTCCATTAAGAGCAAGAGTGGAAATATGAAATTGATTCTTTCATTTGTGGTAATGTCTAAACTTACCAAATAAGGAAAGATACTCATCACCCAAGTCTCAATTGGACCAGAACTTGGAATCATGCAAGTTGTATAGCATGATGAATGAGAACTTTCAAGTATTGGAAAATTAAGACTAATTACTTGCTCACATGGATGTGTGAGTCAAGTGAAGGACTAAGGGATCGAGTACACATTCTTGTGTACTGGTCAAGTCCACCACAAAAGATTGATAAAACTATTCGTCATAGTTTACTAAAGCTCAGTAAATATGATTATACTTACAAGCTTAAGTGTAATTCTGAGACATTGGAACAAGGCTCCAATGTATGACAGAGCGAATAAGAAGAATCAAATTAGGCAGAAGGATAAAAGTTTCTCAAATCTGAAAAGATGGGAGAGTATTTTAGTATCAGTTTTTGTGATCATCTTAATGATTTAAAAACCATAGCACAATTAGTTCTCTAAGGAAATCTTAGTGCATTCTTGTGACTAAGAAGAGGGATCTTGAATTGTTGAAATGGTTAAATCAAGAAGGTGAGTCATACTTCGTGCCAATACAAGTCTTAGAGTCATACTCCAAGATTGTAACTTGAGTGACATGTCTTAAAGAAGGTTTAAAACACTTGTCAAATGTAAGAGTAAAAGTTTTCTACTCTAGTACATTTGAATTTGGTAAGTTGTGATGTTTTGGATAAAACAAAGACCAACTAAGGCCAATTGTGTGAAGTGTTTGTCTTGATTAGAATCCACACTATCTCTTGAATATCTGACAAGAAAGTCTTATATGTCAAGAGGACAGTGGGAGTCTTAAAGGTCTTGAAAGTCACAAGAACTAATCAAGAATAAAACCTGAAGTTCTTCACTAGAACATGACTTGAGGTTTATAATCTATCGTGTTGACATATTCTGTGCCCATTCCAGTTAAAGTTGGTTTTGCATATGAGTTCTTAGAGTTCTCAATTGGTTGCACAACAACTTGGAAGCAATGGCAGGCCCTTAAGCTGCCAGGTGACAAGAAGTTAAGATTGAGTTCAGTCCATATGAGTTTGGATTGGTCATTATCCTTGTCTTGTGACTATGGTTTTGATAATTCACATGGATAAGAACACATACACCATTAAATCTAAGTGTCATAAGGTTTCTCTCCGATTCATGAAAATGATGGTGAGGAAACACTTTCACTAAGTAGATTTTAGCTAGATCGCAATTGTGATATTTGCATTCTCAAAGTCGTTAGTGGAGCATGTGTGGTTTACCGGCACACTAACCTGGACTTGTGAGAAGTGGCAAAAAGGTCTAACCATTATGATTACGACATCCCTCTTCATAATTGTTTAGACACACAAGTGTGCTATCTAAGGGAAGGTGTATGCTTTTGATAAAGTTTTATCAAAACAATCTAGTATCAGAAATCTGAACTTCGGTAAGAAAGTTAGCTGATTTTTGAGTACATGTCAAAGCTAGTGGGAGCATAAGTGTTATGCTAATAATCATCATGTTAGTGGGAGCATGATAATTCGGATAAGTATTGCAAGTTAGCAATGTTAATTATAGAAAACAAAAGTTTTAATTGGGAAAGAGTTGTTTTGCTATAATTAAGGGAGAGGAAATTATACTTCATCTCAAATCTATAAGCTTAGATCGTGAGGTTTTAGTCAAAGGATATATATATGAATTTCATGTTGGAATGGCTCAACATAAGGAAATTCTGTATATGGGTCCATTATTTGCGTTCTAAAATTCGGTTATGATTACGACATCCCTTTTCATAATCTGAATTATGAGAACTTGGCAAATTGAAATGGAAATGTTATAGCAAAAGACTGGTTTAGTCTTTATGTGAGACATCATGAATCGTGTCCCATATGCTTCGGATATAGGATCGATTACATGTTCTATATTCATCCTTTCTAAAAATTTCCAAATGCCCGGGGCATTAAGAAAGGAAAAGGTTTAGAACTGGATATGACTAAAAGGATTAAACAATTGTCGTGGACAATCTAAGGTTTACCAAAGATTGGTTGCTCAAGGACAGTTGGAAGTATAGTGATAATTCTGGAAGGACCATATTGACATAATCTGTAAGGAGGCAACTCTTGTTCAGAAGTGATTGTCAAAATGGAATCTGGAAATGTTTCAAAGTTAGAATTTTCAATATGTTTAAGATTAGGAAACTTAATGCAAGAAGGTTGTTTCCAAGGAGCTGATCTCCTTTGGAATACTCTGTAATGATTGTTGTCAAGTCTTTCTGACTTTGTGCATAATCATTAGAAGAGGAACAATGCATATAAGTTTAGAATCTAACAGATTTCAGTAAATGGCATGAATTTGGAATTCTTGCATTTGCAGTAAGGATTTGGGAGTGTGAAAAGAGAATCATTGAAGTTATGTTCAATTGATCTAGTTCACAAAGTAAAGCTCATAGACAAACATAGTATGCATACTTGGTGTATGGCATGACTAGTGTTTAGAAAACATAGTGTACATGCTTGGAGCATGGGACAACTATTGTTTTAAATTCAAGAATAAAGTTCATAGCTGAAACAGTATACAATGAATAATGTGTAATCATATGGTGATAAATAAAAAGTGTTTTATTTATGTTCATAGGTTTTGATACCATATTGGATTTAATTATTATTGTGTTTCACTTTGCATGTTTTGACTTCCCGAATAAACTAGGTTATTCTTCGAGAATGACTAAGTTATTCAAATCATCCACAGTCGGTCATATGTTGGAAGTAGATATGAATTAAGACTGTCATGGGTTGGCTTGTAGAGGTCTAAGGTGTTGGACAAAGGGCTACAACACTCATGAGTGCTCATAAGTTCTGAGTATTGGATTCAACCCGTGCTCATTGGAATCACTTCATGGATTTTATCACGAGTGATCATGAGACGATAATATCTTATATTCTTCAAACCTAGAGATATGAGTTGTTACTATGAGTTGATAGTACATTGATTGCACGAAAACGCATTTGGTAACTTGGTGCTATAAAACGTGCCTTTGTGTATGATTCAACAAGTAGTAGAACAAGCCATATGAGTCGAAGTTTATCCATTCCTTTTACCTTCGGGATAAAAGCGATATATGTGGGCCCCTCGATGATTTGATGATGACAAATGGAAGTGCTCGGCCGGGCCAAGACTAATTTGATTTGTTCAATTAGTCAGTCGTCATAAATCGGAAATCGGGAAACAACAAATGGACAGAGAGGATGATTATAATCCATGTCTCAGTCCATATGATATCTAGAATGGAGGAATATATGATCCCTTATCTAATGGACAAGTTCGTTGACAAGATCAGAGTTCGACAGCGGCTTTAAGAGCTACGAGTGCCAGTTAGGTTTGAAGTCATACGCAATAATAGTTTTAGACTTATCCAAGTGGGAGACTGTTGGATTAATGTCTAAGTCCATAACTATATTTGGTATGTACTTGACCCGACCCGGCATGGTCCATTTGGGTTGCACTTCACCGACACAATTTATATGGATAATCTTTTGAGAATAGTATGTTTATGATTAATATTAATATATTATAAGTTCTAATATATTATTATGGAATCATATTATTTAATTAGTATTGATCAAGAATTAATTTATAATTAATTAAGTGATCAAAAGGAACTAATTAAATATGGACTCTTATATATATGGAATGGGCCAAGTTCATTTAGGTTGGGCTAAGCTTTCATGGATAGTCCATGGAGTGTTTAACCCATGGATCCTAGGAAATGAAAGGTCATGGGTATTAGGGTTTAACCCTAATCCTCCACACTATATAAAGATTTCCTTGGTTGGTGAAATTGGCACTAGTGTGGTACACTAAGAATGGCTGGTAAATTTCTCTAAAAGAGAACCAAGTATCTATATTCTCTAAAGTCTTCCAAGGTGTTTTGGTGATTTGTGATTCCACTTGAGGCTTCCACACTATTGGGGCTAAGCTCTTAAAGCTTGAAGACATCAAGCCACATCAAAAGGTATGTCATCTAACTAGTACTTTGTAGTATAAGTGCTTCATAATATGCTAGTTAGGATTAAAGCCTTGGAAAGTTCTTATTTGCATCTATAATAGAGAAAACATAGATCCAAGGTTTATAGGGTTGCATGTACACCATAGGAGTGTTAGAATGCTCAAAACCCAACATGACAGTCCTCAATCAGACCACACTGATTCTTCTGATGCTGAATCGAGACCTCACATATCTTCAGAGAAAGAGTTCGTTCCAAATGATGCTTCCGCTGTCTGTTCAACCCTGATGGAATTACGTACTCTTTCCTGACCTTATTGTAGATGAGTATGTTGCAGAACCATCTGGTTCTACTCAACAAGCAAATGAAGGAGGTCTTAACATTCACACTCTACCTGTCTCTATCAATGACATCAGCCAAGAAATACCCTCTAGGGTTCAACGGGATCATCCGATCGAGAACGTTATCGGCCAGCTAGATAGTGGTGTTAAAACTAGAAGTCAAAGTGGAGACGTGAATACATGTCTGTATTCTTGCTTTATCTCTCAAATTGAGCCCAAGAATGTAGAAATGGCTCTAAACGAACCTAGCTGGGTGGATGCAATGCATGAAGAATTGCATCAATTTGAAAAACTCGGTGTTTGGAAATTGGTTGAATTACCGAAGGGCAAGAAGTCTCTTGACACACGATGGGTTTATCGCAACAAACAGGACGATTCAGGGGTTATTGTGCGAAACAAAGCCAGACTGGTAGTACGTGGGTTTCGACAAGTCGAGGGTCTTGACTACACTGAGGTTTATGCTCTAGTAGCTCGCTTGGAGGCTATTCGTATCTTCTTAGCGTATGCTTCATATATGAACTTTACTGTCTTTCAAATGGATGTCAAGACTGCCTTCTTGTATGGCAAGGTGAAGGAAGAAATCTACGTTGATCAACCTCCAGGGTTTGTCGACTCGAAGTATCCTAATCATGTCTACAAGTTGGACAAAGTGTTGTATGGACTGCATCAAGCTCCTAGAGCATGGTATGCAACTCTAACAAAGCATTTGCTCGAACATGGTTACACCCGCGGTACTATCGATCAAACATTGTTCATAAAGCATGTCGACAAGGACCAGATACTTGTTCAAATATACGTCGACGACATAATCTTTGGATCAACCAGCCAATAGCTTTGCAAGGAGTTCGAAAGTGTAATGAAGAAAAGATTTGAAATGAGTTCGTTAGGAGAAATGACCATGTTTCTGGGGCTTCAGGTTAAACAGAATTCAACCGGAATCTTGCTACATCAGGCCAAGTATGTGGAAGATATTCTTGAGAAGTTTGCACTTCACGATGCTAAATCTGCTTCTACACCGATGGCTGAACGACCTCTCCTGACTCCAGATCCAGAAGGCGAACCCGTAGATCAAACTCTCTATCGATCGATGATCGGATCCCTGATGTATCTTACTGCAAGTCGACCAGACATTATGTTTGCAGTTTGTCAATGCGCACGTTATCAAGCTAATCCTAAACACTCTCATCTTATTGCTGTTAAAAGAATTTTTCGGTATATCAAAGGAAGCCCTAAATTGGGTCTTTGGTATCCGAAGAATTCTGAATTTAATCTTTATGCTTTCACTGACAGCAATTATGGAGGTTGTGAGCTTGACAGGAAATCAACTTCAGGAGGATGTCAATACCTAGGTGACAGATTAGTGTCATGGCAATGCAAGAAGCAGCACACTGTCTTGACTTCGACAGCAGAGGCGGAATATGTAGCTACATCAGCTTGCTGTTCTCAAGTTATTTGGATCCAACATCAGTTATTGGACTACAGTTTGAATTACTTAGAAACCCCCATCTACTGTGATAATGAAGCTGCCATACAAATTGCTAAGAACCCAGTCCAACATTCTAAAACCAAGCACATCGATATTAAAATTCACTTTATCAGAGATTGTTATGAACGTTCTTTAATTCGAATAGAACAGGTCCACACTGATAATAATGTGGCGGACTTGTTCACAAAACCTTTTAACAAAGCTCGCTTTGATGTGCTTGTGGGATTTCTGAAAATGATATGTTTTGAGGATTAAGTTTTTAAATTTAATTTTTATTTTCTTTTTCCTTTATTTTTTTATTTTTGGTTTTAATTAGTCTATATTTTGCATTCTTGTTAGGTTTGTTTAAATTTGCGCATTGTTTTGTTTCGTATTCTCACCCATGCACAAATCTAGGGGGAGAAATAAAATCCAAAAAAAAAATAAAATAGTGTCATTTCTGTTCAGCATTTTAAAATTTATTGTTGACAACCTCGGTTGTAAGTATTGTGATGGGAAATGAAATTAAAAAGTGATAAAGGGCAACCTGAATCGGCGTAACGTACCTAAGTTGAATCGTCTACGCTTTGTACTCGATGTGCTGGTAGGCATGAAAATTTTAAAATGGACTTGACTAGGAAAGTTGAACCTAATGAATTTGAGGACTCGACAAACTTTGACCTAGTTAGATCCGTTTAACCTGATGTCACGACGCTCGGATAGGTTGAGCAGGGAGATAAACATGAGAATCTACTCGTCACATTAATTGAACCCGTACTTGGAACCGTGGTTTAACTTTTCCTCGATGTGCGGATTCTGTCCTTAATTCCGGTTGGATGGGACGACCGGTAAATTCCGATAAATTAGGCCTATAGAAAATCGTTTTCTTTCTTTCTGTCTGTTAGTCATGTGTTGTCTCCTTTGCGTGACTTCTAATCCGACCTGGTACACAACATATGCAACTCCATTTCTCTGCAGGATATATATATATATATATATATATATATATATATATATATATATATACATGTGTGAAATACTTCTCATCTGTTAGCCATATGTTGTCTCCTTTGCGCGACTTCTAATCCGACCTGGTACACAGCATATGCAACCTTCTTCTTCTCAACCCCTCTGAAGTAGTTAGCAATAGAATTTTGAATCTCTTCTCTCTCTGAATGGTTGTCTGCTAACCCGATGTAAGGAGTGCTCTGGAAGTTCTTGATGGCTGGGGCATATCAGGAAGCGGGAAACACATTCCAGTACACTTAAAATTGAACTCATAAAGATTGTCTGTAGATCTCGCTGCTCGATTTAGGTGGACAACAATATCCCTGGTTGTAGTCAGTTAAATGGTCATAAGGTGAATTTATTTAAGATTTAGGAGTTACCTTAATTACAGAAATTTATAATTAGGTATATGCCTGAATCATGTCATTGGTAAAAGGTCCAAAAATGTCACAAATCTTTCGTGCTTAAGTGGACCACAATACTGACAATCGGTCAGGCGAAGATGTGAAGATAAGGGTACCGACAAGCAGAATAAGGCCGTCCAATAACTTTGATCCAAGCATCACAAAAAAAGTTAAAGTTTATTTTATTTTATTTTTATTTTATTTTTAATTTTAATTTTATTTCATTTTTTTTGGTGTGCAATTTCATATTTTATTTTATTTCATTTTTAATTTTTACTGTTTTGTTTTAGTTCAATTTTAAAAATTTTAATTTTAATTTTAATTTTTTTTGTTTTTGTTTTAGTTTAGTTTATTTTCGAAATTAAATTGATCCTCAAAAAGTTTTTTTTAATTTAATTTAATTGGTGGAAGTTGGATATACTGGGTTGTTATCAGGTAAGAAGGTAAGGGAAGGTAAAAAGGTAAAAAAAAAAAAGGAGTTCACTGCCGGAAACTCCTCATTCACGAGTTTCCGGCCGCAAATTCACTCCCAACCCCTGAAAAAAAAAATTCGATTTTCCGAAAAACGAATACATCATCTTAAAGGTAATGTCTTGTAGATCACAAATATGTATTTTGTTTCACATTTCACCGTATCATTGTGTGTAAAAAATTAGAAAAACCGATTCGAGGGTGTTTACGGCCATATTCATAGACCGTAAACTCCGAAACTTGAAGGTTTCAACTTGATTTTATTTTATTGAGGTGCAACTTGTTGTTACATTCACGAATATGTAAATATCAGTTATTAACTAGAAGCAAATAGTCGGTTTTTGGGAATTAATCGAAGTTTATATTCATAGGCCGTAAACTCCATTTTTACGACCCATGAATTCACGCGTTTGCTGCCCATATGTGATTGAGATAATTCAGGAATCATCGTGTATCAAGTTTTTCGACATCGTGTATAAATTTTTTTAAAGATCTTTAGGCCGTAAGTTCTTAGGCCGTAAACTCAAAGTTTACGGCCCAAGAACAAAGTTTTGGATCTGCTTTAAGGATTTCTTGTGTCACGATTTTTTTGGTTTGATAGCAGTAACCACTCAAATGTGTTGATAAATAAATCTTATTTTGATCATATTTTTATATTTTTTGGGTCAAAATAAATTTTATTTTTGGTTTGGCTTCTTACACTTGTGTTTGAGTGCAGACTATGGCGAATCTCAAATTTGCGGAAATGCACAACCTGGCGATTGATCTTGCGGATCCACCGGTCATACATTCAGACATGCGATCAATGATTCACAGACTACGTGAATGTTGTATAGCATCGGCAATAACCGTCAACCCGGTGATTTATCAGAATCTTATACGTGAATTTTGGGCGACTGCCAGGTCGCATATGGATGACGACAGCAATTTCACAGTTACGGCAAAGGTGCAAGGTCGAGACATTGTGATCGATGAAAGCTTTGTTCGTGAGGCACTATTAATTGACGTTCAACCTAACTATCCGACGGAAATTGGTATCGAAGATGTTCAAAGGATACTACGAAGGATGAGTTACGAGGGAACATATCCTCCGACTTTGAAAAAGCTGCTCCATCCATATTGGAGATTCTTGGCTCATGTATTCGTAAGCTGCGTCTCAGGTAGAAGATCTGGAGCAGATGAAATCTCTCAACGCACAACTGGTGCGTTGGTGTCACTGGCTGCGGGAATTCATTTCAATTTCTCGAAGTTTATTCTTGAGGAATTCGTAATAAACATCAGAGCTTCTACAAGGGATACTTTTCTGCAATATCCCCGTTTCATATAGATGTTCATCAACATATAGTTTCCGGAGGTGAGAAAGACGGGTGATACATTGGATATGAAGTCTTTGGGTCCACACACAGTGGGACTCATCAAACAAAATAGAAGAGGAAAATTCTTTTTCCAAGGGCTTCATCCATTAGAAAAATTTGGCAAGTTTACGGAATTAGATGAGCCGCCAGTGTCGTATGGATCGACTGAACAGACTTCTTCTGAGAAGACATCTACTAAAGGGTCAACTCCATCAAATATTGTAATAGATGTGTCTGAAGAAGAGGAATTGGAAAAGGAAGCCCAAAATGCTTCTGATTGTGAACAAGAGTCGAGTGAGAAACAAGCTAGAGGTGAAATGATTACTGGTGATGAGAGAAATGATTATTTTGATGATCTTGACCTGACAGGTTTTGATAATGATGATATAGCGGCTTCCCTGGCCAGTAGTACCAACATTGTGTCTAATGAAAATCTTGACACAATCTTTCAAAATGTCGATGATGTTGTTTTGCCAACAACTGAGACAGGGAAATCAAGCGAAAATCTTGAGACGCAAACTCCAACTTTTGAACAGATGGTGTCAACTTCAATTCCTATGGAGATAGTTGTGGGATGTTCCCCTCTCGTGTCTATTTCTCCTACTATAGAACCATTTGTAAGTGTGTTTCTTCCACAAGCTGACCAACCTCAGTCAAAGAGACGAAGACTTGAAACAAGACAGTCCGAACAAATTGCTAGTTTGGTTAGTGGTCTTCCTACCCTACCAATTACTGCTACCACTACGCGACTTTCTGCCATGAAAGTATTTACAACTGGACCTAGTTTAGTTTTTGATGTCACCGGTTCTTCAGCACCGCCTGGTTTTCCAGTTCCACGATTTAATAAGGATGCTGCTTCTGAGAGGCTGGCCTTACACATGGTGGAAGAACAACTTCTTTCTCCCAGTCCTCGAGGAAAGGGCATTTCTATAGATGAAGGGGGTGCTCAAGATGAAAATCCTTCACTTGCTAGCTTACAAAAGGAAGTCTCAGTGCTCATCCAGAAGAACATCGAACTTGATATACAAGTAGTTGAGCTTCGTGCTCAGAATATTGATCTTCGTATTCAAGTTTCCGAGCTTCAATCTGATAAAACTTATCTTAGTGGACAACTGACGGAGATTAAAAAGGATAAGAAATTGAAGAGTAAGCAGATTTCAGATCTACAGGAACATTTCAATTTGTTGACCTCTAGTTATTTTGAACTGAAAAGGAAATTGGAGGTTGATCTTGGCGATAAATATAAGGCAACTGCAGAAGAACAAAGAATTGATCTACACTTGCAGGCGTTTCCAGTAGACGTACTGATCGGTCAGTCATCTGGCACTGCTGAACGTATTGCAGTTGATCCTCCTGTGGCACCTCATATTCAAGAAATAATTCGAAAAGGTCAAGAAGATGATTCTGAAAGAGGGCAATTATTGTTCAAAAGGAATGCTACTCGAAGTGCTTCTAAGGGTGAACCTGTGATAACTGTAACTAATCTTGAGCTTGTTCGATTCTGAGACACGTTTGGAGATCGATCTGGTGTGGCTGCTTGGGGATTTCACGATGTTCTTCAACTTTGGATTATCATTCGTAAAAGTGGTAATTCAGAGTTGTATAAAGATATTCATGCCTTTAGTTCTTTGACGAAAGTTGATCTTGCGGAGTTATCACATGCTCCGTTTATCAATCTTCTGAATAATTCTCACGAAAGTTGATCTTGCGGAGTTATCACATGCTCCGTTTATCAATCTTCTGAATAATTCTCAAGTTTCACAATTCAAGTTCTTTTTGGATGAACAAGTCAAGAAGGGTTTTCCGAAGCGTTTTTCGATAAACCTCTGCAGGTAGTCATGTGGCCACCCACGAAGCAAGTGAAACAATTTCCTATTGCTCAAGGTTTTCAAGATGGATCACTCAGTTCACTGGAGTGTTGGGTTTATGATGAGAATACTTCTGGTGTGGTCATTAAACTTAAGAATGGTTGTATCCGGTTGTATGATCGTAGAGACCTGTTGCAGTTTTGAAAGTGGGATATTCATTATCTAAGCAGCTTTCAAATCAAAGTTGTTGAAGATGTTTATGAGGAGGGAGCCAAGGCGTATACAAGAATGGTTGCTGAGATATTGAGCAAGAAGATGTGGAACGGTACGATGGGCCAGATGGATGTTATGCTAGTGAAGAAAGGAATGGGTCCGAGCTAGTCCAAACCAAAGGGGAGATTGAAAGACCCTGAATAATGGTTTGGTCTAGGCATAGTGGTTAGTGGTAGTGGTGTGTAGGATGATTGTTTAAGTCTTGAGTTTACGGTTAATATGTGTTTACGGCCGTAAACTCCTTACGGTCGTAAACTCTTTACAGTTATAAGTCTTGGCTATAAATAGGGCGTTGTGTCAGACTTTTAGGGTTGTTGATGCCTTCGTGTTTTTCCCAAGTTGTATCTGACGTTTTGTTGCTTAAGGCGTATGCAAGATTGGTTTGTTTTGATATATTGCTTATTATTTCATCTTTACTTCTGTTATTCGTCTTTGATTATTGGTAGATCTATTTTTCGGGCCTTACAGTACATATGTAAAGTGTAAGGATAGAGGAATGTGAAATGTCCCAATATGACAACCCAAAATTTAGTCTGTCGTTATAACCCGTTTCCGTTAATAGAATATTCTATTTTATAAAAGTTCCGTTAAATTGGGGTCGACAAACAAATAAATGTTTTATTTATCTGTATTTTATGTTAATACCGTCGTAATAAAATAAATAAAAACAAGTAAATTATCTTTCCATTTTATTGGAAAAAGTTTATTTTTAATTACGACCATTTAACCGGGTAAAAAGTTTAAACCTCGTTAAACATAGGTATCGGGTAGTCGTATACCAGGTACAACACCCAAGCCTTATATAAAGGAGGGTGGACACTCCATAGAAACCTTTTACCACACTAGACCCACTTTCTCTCTGTACTCTCTCTCCTCAAGTCCGATTTCATCCAAAAACCGCAAGTTTCCGCCTCCAAAACGTAAGTTCTCTTACCCTAACTTGTTCTAGACATCATTGAATTGTGTTTTAACCCAAAAATCTTTCATGAAGGCTGAAAAAGAGGAGTTTACGGCCTAAGAACATCCTTAGGCCGTAAACCCCTAAAATGTTGCCAAAAGTGTCAAATTTCTCCCCATTAAGCTTAGAGACTAGTTTTGGACCTAACCTAGAAGTGTTTGAACCTTAAATCATCAAGTTTTAGGGCTTGAAATAGGGTTTACGGTCCAAGCACATGCTTAGACCGTAAACACCCTCTAAACATGCAAAACAAGCCCAACAACACTTTCAAACCCCATTTTAGGCTTTGATACGACTTAGGGACTTGCTATTTCGGACTTGGAGCACCTAAATCTTGTCATTGAAGGGCAAACTAGAGTTTACGGCCCAAGCATATGCTTAGACCGTAAACTCCCTTAAAACATGGCAAATGAGAGTTTAAGTCTCGTAAAGAGCCTTATACCTTCACTAGAACTTGTTAGGAATGAACCAAGGGCCTTGTAATCAAAGAATGGAGGTGTCCAAGAGTTTACTACCGTAAACGATGGCGTTTACGGCCGTAAACTCCCAAGGAGTGGTCCTTGGACCGTAAACGCCAAGGGAGTACACTTTTGGAACCTTAAACACCCCTATAGCCTTGTATATTACCTTAGAATCACTACTAGAACCATACGAGGCTTGAAAACACTCAATTTCACCCCTCCCATGAGTTTACGGCCGTAAACTCATGGGGGATGTGGTCTCCCAACTGTAAACTCACTTAGGGTGAGTTTTAGGAGAGTAAACTCCATGGTGAGGTCTTATACTCTTTCCTTATAACCCATTAGCCTACTAGCACCCAACCATGAGACCTTTAATCACATTAGGATGTCTACATGTGTTTAATTAGAGTCTAAATCACTAATTACTTGTGAACATATGTCTTCATATGTTACTAGGGTCTTAAAGGGTGTACAAGTCTTTACTTGACACTAAGCGATCACCCGACACTTCCACCCGATCAACTCATTGCAGGTGAGTTCATACCCCTTAATGAACCTTTTGAATGATTTTACATGTTTTAGGGGGGATACAAGTATAATACTACAAGTTTTTATTATCAAATCATATGTGATTTACAATGTACCATCAAAAAGAGGTTTCTTTACACTTTTAGATACTTATAAAGAAAACTGTTTTCAATTAATTATCAAATGCATTTTTAAGGTTAAATTGTTGTTAAATTATTTTCAAAACCATGTTCAAACTATTTTCCTTTTAAAATAAATCTACATTAATATATTTATATAAGTAAGACTTGAAGGACTTAGGACCGATAGCTCGCCTTATTTCCTGTTCTTGTTTGATGTGGTCTTAGGGTATTGGTTGTCCGTCCGAGTGTCGTTGATTTCTTAGTTATATATCATAAATATTTGTGTTAGATATGCAAGTTTTCATCTCATTCTATACCTTTGTTGATCAAAGGAAGGAATTCACACACTCTAGTTAACGATAATAGGTATAGTTAAGACTACTGCTTGTTACCACTACTACTACTATACCCACTATAATTGTTAATATTACAAGTTAATGCAAGTATAAGAGAACACTCTACCTGCTATACTAAAAGTATACCACACTAAAGCATAAGAGAACACACTAATACAAAGTATAACACACTATCCCTCTATAAGGCACTCTACCGCGCTTACACCATGTGACCAGGGCTTCCCGGAAGGAAAGCAACACTACATGTATAGATCTATACGAAATTGACGCTATTACATCCCGACTGTTAACTACAGTCCGAGCCGACTAGGCCCAGGGATAACACTACATCACTTCACTACGCGTGACTAGAAAGGTCATCGGGCACTCTACTATCATACAGATGGTCACATGGGGGATTACACCTATATCCAAATAAATACACTAAGAATTAAAGTCTGAGCTAATATCCCAAAGTAATTAAAGATCTATTACTAACTAAAGTTACACCACTACTACTGTTAGCAGGCATAACACTTCATCAGCTATGTTACTCACATGAGATCTATTACTTTACTTTTACAACTGAAGGTTTCAAAGATAATACTTTTACACACTCAAAGGATTTGACTTATAAATGTACATTTCTGGAAAATATAGGATTTTATAGGGATTTCTACTACTCATAAATATAAGTTTCAGATTTTATCTTACATGTTCGTAAAACTCTTTTACATTAACAACGACACTAAAATCTTATGAACTCACCAGCTTTATGCTGATACTCGTTTTCAAAATAACTTGTATCCTCACATCAAAGATAGACATGTACTGGTGCAACTTTTGGAGAAGATGGAGCACATACAAGACCCATCTTTTATTTTGTTATACTTTTGGTGTCTATTAAACTTTACAGAACACATTTGTAACTATAATCACTATATGAATGAAATGGTTGTTGTTTCTTGTTTTTACTATTATGCAATTGTAATGATACTGAACATGATGTCCTCCACCCCAGAACGTATTTCGCCGTTCCCGGCTTGGGGTGTGACAGATTGGTATCAAAGCCATTGTTTATAGTGAATCAAGTATATCAACCCATAAAAGATATACAAACTATAAACACTTCGGGACTAAAACACTCTGACCAAGAATATATACTTTTAAATACTAAAATATTTAATTAAGTATATACATATACATTCACCAATACAAAGGATCAGTATCATTCTAGAACAGAATAGAAGTATTAAAGATTGGGGATCAATATCATTCTAGGGTGCTATAGACTTAGAATCTGTGACCTTTCCTACATTTCCTGTTCCTTTTTGATTGGGGATCTGGAGTTAGGGTTACTTATTCGAAGGACTATCTTGCTTTGGTTATATGTAATTGGTATGCACTATGTAAGTATTGGACCGACTAGTAACGATCATCTTAAAAAGTATTCTAGATTAGTACGTCTATTAGCCTTTCTTTCCCCATTCTCGCGTAGATAACATGGTTGGCTTCCACCATCCCGATGACCCATATTATCCGAACCAAGGCAATGGAGGATGGCTAGATGAGGAGCCAGAAGACGATCATCTGATTCCTTTGGATGATCACTGCGCTGAAGGCTTCTCGAATGACTCCAAATCCGAGCCAGAAGTCAACAACCTGCCACTAATAGCTCCAAATCCTAACCCAGTCCAGTGTTTCAAGGCCCCACTCCCATGTGGGCAATAACCCTGAACCGATGGAGCGATGAGCAGGGTCAGTCGATACCTTTCGATGGAGACTGAAGACTCTATAACATAAGCGAAGGAGGATCAGCGGACCGAGTCTTTCCCATCATGGTCTGAATGATTGCCAGGAATGTCGAGCAAGGTCAAGCAGCGATTGGCCGAGTTGTGGAAGTAGATGCCAACTCTAACCTCAACACTGATCGCATTCGCCAACTGGAAGAAGCTATGGATAGGACGAGGAGAACCAATGAGGCTTTGCAGCAACAGCTGGCTACATCTCGAGCCGAAGTTAGGGAACTCTGAGCATGTCAGAGGAATCATGAACGACATCTTCAGGAAGTCATGCGCCAACTAGCTGATCTGAGGGTTTACCCAATGGGTACCCGTCGCCAGTAGAAGATGTCGAGGCATCTCACTCTTTTGTTTAAGGACTAGCCTTTTTCTTTTCTATGCTCAGTAGAGAACTTGTCTGTAAACATTCCTAACTTTGAAAGTACTCTGATTAGGTGTCTAGACTGCCAACATTTTCCTTATGGTTTAATGTAGACCTACTGTTAGGCCACTTTTCCCAAACTTGTGCTACATCATTAATACCAGTAAATTGGCAGTTAACTACTCTATTGCTGTGATTCTCTCCCTGATTTTTGGGCTATGGTTGATTTAGTCCATGAAACACACTTATCATACTTGTAATAGAATCTTACTATTGTTATCATCTCTATGAACTTTCAGTAAAAGATGCCTCCTCGCAAGCGCCCGAACAAAGGCAGACCTGTGACTCAAACCCCACCACCACATCCTCCTCCGCAATTCGATCCAGTGCTATTTCAAACAGCTGTGACCGCAGTTGTGACGACAACCTTGACCCAAATAAATTCCGGCGATGCTAGCGGATCCGGAATGGGCGCCAACTCTAGATATGGTGAAATTCCCCCACGAACGCATGGGTGTACTTATAAAGACTTCATGAACTGTAAAACAATGTTCTTCAATGGGACCGGAGGAATCCTTGCTCTGTCCCAATGGATCGAAAGAGCCGAAGCTCTTTTCGAAATGTGCTCATGCCCCGAAGAGAGCAAAATGAAGTTCGCTGCTGCCACCTTCACAGAAAGGGCCCTGACATGGTGGAATGGCCATGTCAATTCACTCTCCTTAGTCATAGCCAATGCCATGGGCTGGGACACACTAAAGGATCTTCTGAGAAAGGAGCACTACCCTAGAGGCGAGGTTCAGAAGCTTGAGGAGTAACTCTGGAACCTCAAGATGAAGGGAACATATATAGTGGCTTATACGACCAGGTTTTGCGATCTGGTGGCTATGTGCCCTAACATGATCCCTTCCGAGAGCAAGAAAATTGAACGATACATCTAGGGTTTAGTGCCCCCATATCAAGGAAATGTTCTATCTTTATATCCTGCAACCTTTGACAGCGCCAAGGAGTTGGCCCACAGGTTGATTGATCATGTAACTCCCTCCACTCCAGCAACAGCAACCACAACTGCCACTGCACCATCCAAATTAACTGATAAAAAGAGGAAGCATTGGGATTGCAAGAAGGGCAAGAAAGCTCAACCCTCCTCTAAAGATCAACAAATTATGGCTGTCCATGCCGCCACCACTCCTGCTACCCCTGCACCAGCAAAAACCTATGTTGGGAACCTGCCCAAGTGCCCCAAGTGCCCCTTCCATCATAACGGCCCCTGTCGTGAATTGAATTGCACCAATTGCGGCCGGAAGGGTCATACCGTCCGGTCTCGCAGATCCCAACCCAAACCCATTTCTCAGGTCTCCAGTTCGGGAGTGAGCCCAGCCTACTATGGCTGTGGAGAAGCTGGCCATTTCAAGAAAAACTGTCTGAAGGCTGGGAATACGGGAGGAACAGGAAGACTACTCGCTATTGGCTACAATGAAGCAGTAGCAGACCCCACAGTAGTCACGGGTACGTTCCTTCTCCATAACTCTTATGCTTGTGTCTTATTCGATAGTGGTGCAGAAAGAAGCTTCATAAACCAAAACTTTAAACACTTACTTAAACAATCCCCACAACCACTAGAGGAAACATTCGTCGTGGAAATGGCTAACAGAAGGACGGAGAGTTCTAACGAAATCTACTTAGGTTGCACTCTCACACTAGATGATCATACTTTCCCAATCGACCTTATACCCGTCTCGATCAAAAGTTTCGATGTCATTGTGGGCATGGACTGGTTGAGTCTCCATCGCGCCGCTATTCTATGTTTCGACAAGGCAATCTGTTTAAACCTGCCAAATAACGAAAGTCTGATGATTTACGGAGACAAACCCGGTACGAGCCTTCGCATCATCTCGAGTATTCAAACCCAGAAGTACTTGCGTAAGGAATATCGCGCATTCCTTGCCCACGTTGTCGACACGAGCCAGAAAACAAAAAATATAAAAGACTTTCCAGTCGTATATGATTTCTCTGACGTCTTTCCAGAAGAACTCCCCGGTTTACCTCCCAAACGTCAGGTTGAGTTCAGAATCGACCTAATCCCAGGGGCTACCCCCGTAGCTAAATCGCCCTATCGTTTGGCGCCTGCAGAGATGCAAGAACTGTCTAGTCAACTTAACGAGCTGCTCAACAAGGGCTTTATAAGACCGAGCTTCTCACCTTGGGGAGCTCTGGTCTTGTTCGTGAAGGAGAAAGACGGATCATTCCATATGTGCATCGATTATAGGGAGCTCAACAAACTCACGATCAAAAATCGCTACCCTCTTCCGTGCATAGACGATCTATTCGACCAACTGCAAGGGGCGAGTTACTTTTCCAAGATTGATCTTTGGTCCGGGTATCACCAGTTACGAGTGCTCAAGGAGGATGCTCCGAAGACAGCCTTCCGAACTCGTTACGGACACTACGAGTTCGTAGTGATGCCCTTTGGACTGACTAATGCACCCGCGGTGTTTATGGACTTGATGAATAGGGTGTGTAGTCCATACTTAGATCAGTTCGTCATCGTCTTTATTGATGATATACTCGTCTACTCTCGGAGCGAGGAAGAACACAGGAATCATCTACGGCGAGTCCTGGAAACTCTACGATCGGAGAAGTTATACGTGAAGTTCTCTAAGTGTGAATTTTGGATCCGAAGAGTTGAATTCTTAGGACACGTGGTTAGTGAGGAAGGAATCCACGTGGACCCATCCAAGATCAAAGCTATCAAGAACTGGTCAGCACCAAAGACGCCTACAGAAATTCGTCAATTGCTAGGCCTCGCTGGCTACTACCGCAGATTCATTCAGAACTGCTCTCGAATTGCGAAACCTCTCACTACGTTGACACAAAAGGGTGTGACATTTGACTGGGAAGAGAAGCAGGAGAAGGCATTTCAGACTTTGAAACGAGCTCTATGCACCGCACCGGTATTGTCCCTTCCTGAAGGGACAGATGATTTCGTGGTGTACTGCGATGCATCAAACCAAGGGTTCGGTTGTGTCCTGATGCAACGAGGTAAGGTCATCGCCTATGCCTCGAGGCAACTGAAGACACACGAGATTAACTACACCACGCACGACCTCGAGTTAGGAGCGGTCGTATTTGCCCTAAAGATCTGGAGACATTACTTGTATGGTACGAAGAGCACAATATACACTGACCACAAAAGCCTCCAACACATACTGAACCAGAAGGAGCTTAATATGAGACAACGACGGTGGGTCGAACTACTCAATGATTACGACTGCGAGATTCGTTATCACCCGGGAAAAGCCAACATAGTAGCAGACGCCCTAAGTCGAAAAGAGTATTCTGCTCGAAGGGTCAAGTCATTAACAATGACTATCCATTCGCATCTATACGCGTAGATTAAAGAGGCTCAGCTCGAAGCTTTAAAGCCTGAGAATGTGGCGGGAGAATCCTTACAAGGAATGGATAAGAACTTGGAGGTCAAGGGTAACGGAGCCTATTATCTCATGGACCGAATCTGGACGCCGCGTCACGGTGGTTTCAGAGACTTAGTCATGAAGGAAGTGCACAACACTCGATATTCCGTTCACCCAGGTTCATATAAGATGTATCTGGATCTCAAAAAGTTATACTGGTAGCCTAACATGAAAGCAGAGATTGCTACCTTTGTGAGTAAATGCCTTACTTGCGTGAAGGTTAAGGTCGAATACTAGAAGCCATCGGGTCTTCTCCAGCAACCGGAGGTACCAGAGTCGAAGTGGGAGCGTATCACTATGGATTTCATAACCAAGCTGCCCAAGACGACGAGTAGGCTGGATACCATATGGGTCATCATTGACAGATTGACCAAGTCCGCACACTTCCTACCCATTAAAGAAACAGACAAAATGGAGAAACTCACAAGAACATACATTAAAGAAATAGTACGGCTGCATGGCGTCTTTACATCTATTATCTCTGATAGAGATAGTAGGTTTACTTCAAGATTTTGGCAATCACTACAAAGCGCATTAGGGACGAGGCTGGACATGAGTACAGCCTACCATCCGCAGACTGACGGACAAAGTGAGAGAATGATCCAAACCTTAGAGGATATGCTGCGAGCCTGTGTGATTGACTTTGGAAAAGCGTAGGATACGCACTTACCCCTCATAGAGTTTTCTTACAATAACAGTTATCACACGAGCATCAAGGCAGCCCCGTTCGAAGCCCTCTACGGCCGAAAGTGCAGATCCCCTATGTGCTGAGCTGAGGTGGGTGACACTCAGTTAGCTAAAGGACGAGTTCCTGATAGCGCTCTCACGGGTCCGGAGATCATTCGAGAAAAGACTGATAAAATTATACAAATTCGCGAACGATTAAAAGCCGCCAGGGATCGAGAGAAAAGCTTCACAGACAAACGAAGAAAACCTTTGGAATTCCAGGTGGGAGACCGAGTACTTTTGAAAGTCTCACCTTGGAAGGGCACGATACGCTTTGGAAAGCATGGAAAGCTGAACCCAAGGTACATAGGGCCTTTCAAGATTCTCGCTAGAATCGGCCCCGTAGCTTACAAACTCAACCTACCCCACAAACTAAGTAACATACATCCTACCTTCCATGTCTCAAACTTGAAGAAATGCCTGTTCGACGAGACTCTCGTTATCCCCCTCGACAAGATCGAAGTCAACGAGAGCCTCAACTTCGTGGAAGAGCCTGTGGAGATCATGGACCAGGAGGTCAAACGAACGAAACAAAGTTGCATCCCAATTGTGAAGGTTCGATGGAACGCCAAACGAGGACCAGAGTTCACTTGGGAGCGCGAGGATCAAATGAAACTCAAATATCCCCATCTTTTCAATTAGTAGTACTGTAATAACTTAACTACTTGAATTCTAAATTTCGGGACGAAATTCCCTTAACGGGGGGATGATGTGACAACCCAAAATTTAGTCCGTCGTTATAACCCGTTTCCGTTAATAGAATATTCTATTTTATAAAAGTTCCGTTAAATTGGGGTCGAAAAACAAATAAATGTTTTATTTATCTGTATTTTATGTTAATACCGTCGTAATAAAATAAATAAAAATAAGTAAATTATCTTTCCATTTTATTGGAAAAAGTTTATTTTTAATTATGACCATTTAACCGGGTAAAAAGTTTAAACCTCGTTAAACATAGGTATCGGGTATTCGTATACCGGTACAACTCCCAAGCCTTATATAAAGGAGGGTGGACACTCCATAGAAACCTTTTACCACACTAGACCCACTTTCTCTCTCTACTCTTTCTCCTCAATTCCGATTTCATCCAAAAACCGCAAGTTTCCGCCTCCAAAACGTAAGTTCTCTTACCCTAACTTGTTCTAGACATCATTGAATTGTGTTTTAACCCAAAAATCTTTCATGAAGGCTGAAAAAGAGGAGTTTACAGACTAAGAACATCCTTAGGCCGTAAACCCCTAAAATGTTGCCAAAAGTGTCAAATTTCTCCCCTTTAAGCTTAGAGACTAGTTTTGGACCTAACCTGGAAGTGTTTGAACCTTAAATCATCAAGTTTTAGGGCTTGAAAGAGTGTTTACGGTCCAAGCACATGCTTAGACCGTAAACACCCTCTAAACATGCAAAACAAGCCCAACAACACTTCTAAACCCCATTTTAGGCTTTGATACGACTTAGGGACTTGCTATTTCGGCATTGGAGCACCTAAATCTTGTCATTGAAGGGCAAACTAGAGTTTATGGCCCAAGCATATGCTTAGACGATAAACTCCCCTAAAACATGCCAAATGAGAGTTTAAGTCCCGTAAAGAGCCTTATACCTTCACTAGAACTTGTTAGGAATGAACCAAGGGCCTTGTAATCAAAGAATGGAGGTGTTCAAGAGTTTACTACCGTAAACGATGGCGTTTACGGCCGTAAACTCCCAAGGAGTGGTCCTTGGACCGTAAACGCCAAGGGAGTACACTTTTGGAACCTTAAACACCCCTATAGCCTTGTATATTACCTTAGAATCACTACTAGAACCACACGAGGCTTGAAAACACTCAATTCCACCCCTCCCATGAGTTTACGGCAGTAAACTCATGGGGCATGTGGTCTCCCAACCGTAAACTCACTTAGGGTGAGTTTTAGGAGAGTAAACTCCATGGTGAGGTCTTATACTCTTTCCTTATAACCCATTAGCCTACTAGCACTCAACCATAAGACCTTTAATCACATTAGAATGTCTATATGTGTTTAATTAGAGTCTAAATCACTAATTACTTGTGAACATATGTCTTCATATGTTACTAGGGTCTTAAAGGGTGTACAAGTCTTTACTTGACACTAAGCGCTCATCTGACACTTCCACCCGATCAACTCATTACAGGTGAGTTCATACCCCTTAATGAACCTTTTGAATGATTTTACATGTTTTAGGGGGGATACAAGTATAATACTACAAGTTTTTATTATCAAATCATATGTGATTTACAATGTATCATCAAAAAGAGGTTTCTTTACACTTTTAGATACTTATCAAGAAAACTCTTTTCAATTAATTATCAAATGCGTTTTTAAGGTTAAATTGTTGTTAAATTATTTTCAAAACCATAATAGGTATAGTTAAGACTACTGCTTGTTAACTATAATAGGTATAGTGAAGACTACTGCTTGTTACCTCTACTACTACTATACCCACTATATTTGTTAATATTACAAGTTAATGCAAGTATAAGAGAGCACTCTACCTATTATACTAAAAGTCTACCACACTAAATCATAAGAGAACACACTAATGCAAAGTATAACACACTATCCATCTATAAGGCACTCTACCGCGCTTACACCATGTGACCACGGCTTCCCGGAAGGAAAGCAACACTACATGTATAGATCTATACGGAACTGATGCTATTACATCCCGACTGTTAACTACAGTCCGAGCCGATTAGGCCCAGGGATAACACTACATCACTTCACTACGCATGACCGGGAAGGTCATAGGGCACTCTACTATCATACAGATGGTCACATGGGGGATTACACCTATATCCAAATAAATACTCTAAGACTTAAAGTCTGAGCTAATATCCGGAAGTAATTAAAGATCTATTACTAACTAAAGTTACACTACTACTACTGTTAGCAGGCATAACACTTCTTCAGCTATGTTACTCACATGAGATCTATTACTTTAGTTTTACAACTGAAGGTTTCAAAGATAATACTTTTACACACTCAAAGGATTTGACTTACAAATGTACATTTCTGGAAAATATAGGATTTTCTAGGGATTTCTATACTCATAAATATAAGTTTCAGTTTTTATCTTACATGTTTGTAATACTCTTTTACACTAACAACGACACTAAAATCTTATGAACTCACCAGCTTTATGCTGATACTAAATAACTTGTATCCTCGGGTCAAAGATAGACAGGTACTGGTGCAGCTTTTGGAGAAGATGGAGCACATACAAGACCCATCTTTTATTTTGTTATACTTTTGGTGTCTATTAAACTTTACAGAACACATTTGTAACTATAATCACTATATGAATGAAATGGTTGTGTTTCTTGTTTTTACTATTATGCAATTGTAATGATACTGACGTCATCCACCCCAGAACGTATTCCGTCGTTCCCGGTTTGGGGTGTGACACCCAATCACATGCTAACCAATGAATAGATCCATTCAACAATACATGTGAGCAACCACAGAGGATACGATAGAAACGTAAATCTTGAGGAAACCTGATTGTCTTCCAAGTTGTAGTTTTCACAATGTAAATATCAACCTGAAATGGTGTCACACCCCCAAACCAGAACGGCGGAAACATTTAGGGGTGGAGGACGTCATGTTCAGTACCTTAAAACCAATTTGATTAATTAAGGTTAAAATGTGATCACACTGATTGAGTAGTGTTTAACACGATGACCTGCTGGCGTCTAAACGGATGTGACATTTGTCACCCCTTGGCCTTGCCGGCTAAACTGTAGTGAACAGTCGGGATGCGGGCTTGTCAGTCCCATATAGATCTATACACATAATGTCCACCCTCCCTCAAGGAGACTCTGGTTACAAAACACGACCTAACAAGTATATTGCTAAGCCATGAATGATGGGTTTGAGCCATAAGAACTCCCGAAACTAGCTCCATCTAACGCTCGAACTCGTCGAGTACCACAATGGACTCGCCGAGTTGAGGCCTACTTGCCGAGTCCACTATGGAACTCGCCGAGTTCATCAGGCAGATGGACAAAAATTGAATTTTGCAATCAACAAGCAATCAACCAATGGATAAATTCAATAGAAACCAATCAAGGCTCTGATACCACAGATGGGTTTGAGCCATAAGAACTTTCCTATGTGCACATGCAAACCCTAATGCTTGGATCTAGGTTTCTCTAATTGAACATGCAATGTATCCAAGACTTTTATTGATAGATATAGTATAAACATTCAAATCATAACATATGAAATCAGATCTAAAGGAATACCTTGAGTTGCTTGCTTGAATCTTCTTGTCTTTGGAGCTTAGAGTCACAATTGTCACTCCTCTAATGGATTACAAACACCAACTAGCAAGAGGATGATAATAGAGAGAGAGAGAGGAGTGAGAAAATCGGCCCTAGGGTTTCTTGTCTTGCATGAGTGCCGATTTCCTCCACCCAATGGGTCTATATATACTATGAGCTACTAGGGTTACACCTTAAACCCTAATTGAATAACTTAGGCCCTAAGAAATCCAATGATCCCTATAGACTAGGCCTTGGACGATTTCTAGGTTTCTCCAAACCCTAAAATCGTCCACCCTCACATCCATAAAGATTCATAGCCCAAAATACAACTATCACACATTTGACAGTTTATGCCCCTTTATTCAATTAACCTCTTTAAGTCACCAAATTAATTCCTAATTAATTTATGACTTATATTAATCAAATAAAAATATTATTATTCCTTATATTATTCTCACAATATATTAATAATATTTATTCTCTCATTATAAATCATCCTATCAAGTTGCTATGGTGAAGGCAACCCAAAAGGACCATGCTCAACTGGGTCAAATACTTGCCAAATATAGTTACAGCCTTAGACACTATTCCAACAGTCTCCCACTTGGATAAGTCCAGTAACTATATACACAAGCACAATCCGATTAGCAATCGTAGCTCTCAAAGACGATGTCAAACTCTGATCTTATCAGTCCTGTCCTTTAGATAAGGGATCGTACAGTCCTCTGTTCAGATATCATGCAGACACAATCATAGTCCAGCGTTTAGTTTCTCGATCTCAAATTTATTTGACATAGAACTTAATCGAACACATCAATTTAGTTCTGACCGGGCCCGGCACATAAGTCAAATCAAATCATCGAGCAGCCGAGATATCGCTTTTACCTTCTTAGGATAAAAGTAACAGATAAACTTTGACTTATATGCATTTACTTATTCGCCAATCAATCATACACAACAATGCGTTTTATAACATCAATTTACTGATGCGGTTTCGCATCATCAATGTACAACCAATTAACAAATAACAAACCATATATCTAGGTTTTAAGACCATATGATATTATCATCTTGCGATCACTTATATATACCTTAAAGTGATTCCAGCAAACACGGGTTTGTTCCAATGCTCAAAACTAGTTCATAAGCACTCATGAACGTTGTAGCAAACCTTTGCTATGTCTAATACCATTTAGACAATCTACATACCAATTCATGACAATCTTCTTTCATATCTACTTCCAACATATGAATAATTGTGGACCATTCGAATAATTCAATTATACTTAATAACTCAATTATTCAAGAAGTCAAAACATGCAAAGTGAAACAATAGTTAAACAATTAACATAACACAGTAACTTTACTTATAAATAATACTCCTTTATTTAATAATCAAATGTTAATTACATTTGTCTATTACAAGTTTCTAAAACTATCTAATCTAAACTAATATCATCCTTCAGCCCAATACTCCTAGCATGCTGCAAGTGCTTTACCCTACTCAGTCCCTTCGTAAGCGGATCTGCTGGGTTATATTCTGATGATATCCTCTTAACACCGAGATGTCCTTCTTCTACTCGATGTCTAATAAAGTGATATTTTCTGTCGATATGACGAGATCTACCATGATCCCTCGGTTCCTTGGTCAAGGCAACCGCTCCTTCATTATCATAGAAAATTTCCACAGGCTCCTTTATGGCAGGTACAACTCCAAGATCACCAATGAAGTTCTTCAACCATATTTCCTCCTTCGATGCTTCGCTCGCTGCAATGTACTCTGATTCGCACGTTGAATCAGCTACGGTTTCCTGCTTGGAACTTTTCCAAGTTACTGCTCCTCCATTCAGGGTAAAGACCCAGCCCGACTGCGAACGGTAGTTCTCCCTGTCGGTCTGGAAGCTGGCGTCACTATACCCTTGTACCTTTAAGTCATCACTCCCTCCGAGGACTAAAAACCATTCCTTGGTCCTCCGAAGGCACTTAAGGATATTCTTGACCGCAATCCAATGGGCTCTGCCAGGGTTCCCTTGATATCTACTGACCATGCTCAAAGCAAAGGCTACATCAGGGCGAGTACAACTCATAGCATACATGATTGAGCCAACTGCGGAAGCGTAAGGTACTTGGCTCACTCTGCTATCTCGGCTTCGGTACTCGGACTTTGAGTCTTACTCAACTTGGCATTACTTTGTATCGGTAATTCTCCCTTCTTTGAATTTTCCATACTAAAACGTTTCAGTACTTTATCTAAGTAAGTGTTCTGACTAAGTCCTATTAGTCTCTTACTTCATTCTCTCACTATCCTTATTCCCAAGATATAGGAAGCCTCTCCGAGGTCCTTCATAGCGAAGCACTTCCCGAGCCAGGACTTAACCTCCTGTAGTGTCGGGACGTCGTTTCCTATGAGTAGTATGTCATCGACATACAAAACGAGGAAGCTAACTATACTCCCACTGGCTTTGACATATACACATGATTCATCTTCGCTTCGTACAAATCCAAACTCTTTGACTTTCTCATCAAAGCAAAGATTCCATCTGCGAGGTTTTCTTAGGCCCATAAATGGACTTCTCAAGCTTGCACTCTCTATTTGTATGCTTCGGATTAACAAAACCTTCCGGCTGAGCCATGTAAACAATCTCCGCTAACTTCCCATTAAGAAAAGCGGTCTTGACATCCATTTGCCATATCTCATAATCATGAAATGCGGCAATAGCTAGCATCACCCTAATAGACTTTATCTTCGCAACTGGTGAGAAGGTCTCATCATAGTCAACTCCGGGAGTTTGAGTAAAGCCCTTCGCAACCAATTGCGCCTTATATGTGTGTACATTCCCATCCACGTCGGTCTTCTTCTTGAATATCCATTTGCACCCAACGGTCTTACGTCCGGGCACATTATCAACCAAATTCCAAACTTGGTTGTCATACATGGATTGAATCTCGCTGTCCATTGCCTCTTTCCATTTTGCAGACTCCAGGCCTGCCATGGCTTCCTTATAGCTATTAGGTTCATCTCGATTTATTAGTGTACCATCACTAATATACGTGTCCCCTTCGGTACTAATATGAAAACCATAAAACTGGGGTTGAACTCTAACTCTTTCAGAACGTCTAAGAGGTAAGGACTCGTCAATTGGTTCAACCGGAGTTTCCTCCTCGGGTTGAGCGCCAGTGGTAGAGGTTCCTGTTGGATAAGGTGTCTAAGTCCATAACTTATTTGGTATATACTTGACCCGACCGGCATGGTCCATTTGGGTTGCATCTCATCCAAACTATTATGGATAATTTTATGAGAGTTATACACATATGTTTATTAATATATTATGAGTTATAATATATTAATATGAAGTTACGTTATTTAATTAGTTTTAGTCTTAAATTAATTATGGATTAATTTAGAGATTAAAAGGAATACTAATTAAATTATGGGCTATTTGTTTTATATAGTGTGGGCTAATACTCATTTGTTAATGGGCTAGGCTTATGTGGAAGTCCATGGATGATCCATGGAGCTTTCAACCCATGGATCCTTGGAAAAGGAAAAGACATGGGTTATTAGGGTTTCACCCTAACCATGCATACTATATAAGCATGCTTATGGAGCATGAAAGAGAGCCTAAGATAGCCTAAAAGGAAAAGCTAGTGTTCTAGTGTGTGTGTGCATGTGTGTGGCCGATTTATACAAGGTGTATATACTCTCTCAAAGTTTTCCAAGAGTTTGTGGTGTTTGTGATTCCATTTGAGGCATTCACACTATTGGTGCTTGGCCCTCAAACTCCTAAGAACCCAACACAACAAAGGTATGTAATCTCTTCTAATTATTTTATGTTGAAATGTTCCCCATGCCATGTTAGATAGGTTATAAACCTTGGAAAATTATTATTTTGCATGTATTTAGACAAACATAGATCCAAGGTTTATTAGGGTTGCATGCACACTTAGGAAGTGTTAGATTGCTCAAAACCAAACAGTGGTATCAGAGCCTAGGCTTGCTTGTTTGATACTTGATGCAAAATAGTGAAAAAAGTCGAAATCGTTGCTGTCTGCATGCTAGACTCGCCGAGTCCATTGGGGGGACTCGCCGAGTCCAAGGCAAACTTCAACCTACTCGACGAGTCCGTTCGTGCACTCGGCGAGTAGGATCGAAAGAATGCAGAATCTCGACTTTTGCTGCTGGAAATGGACTGGAAACATTACCCTAAATTGTTTTGGTGTTGTAAAACTTATTTTAGTTGGTGTAATGGTTGTTCTAATCCATTTACAATAGCATATATCAAAAATCCATGATTTTATGTGTTCATATAATTCTTGAATTTTTGATGATCATGTTCATGTTCTTATGAATTTAGAAAATGATAGGAATTATTTGCTGAATTGTTTAGAATTAATTCTTAATCATTTATGTGTTTTAATGGAGTCCATAATTTGTTCTCAAGTTATGGATTACCAAAGGTCACTTTCTTTTAACACACACTTAAAACACATAAGTTACATGAAAATGAAGAGTCTTCATTTTTATGAACCTTTAATTCATAAGTTATGAAATGAAGAGTTTTGCAAAGTTACAAAACTTGTCCTCAAGTTTTGGAATTTGTAAAGTTTCACACACTTTAATAAACTTTAATTCCAAACCTTAGAGTTTTAATAGTTAAAATTCAACCCTTATACTATTTATAACATTAATGGTTAATTATTATATATGTATAAGAATAAGTCGTTTTACCGTTAGTGGGCCTCATTCACGAAGCCGGTCTATAAGGTGGGTATAAGGTTGTTGCCTATAAAATGGCGACTTAATGGGTGTATACTCTCACCCACCGCTTGCTTGATCGGTGGAGGGTCGTTAGCCGAACGGGTAGAACAACGACTTTGAATCCTCATTAAAAGTATAATGAATATTATAAAATAACTAAACTCTTTTAATTCCCAATCTTAGTTATTTTAGGAAAATGTGAACATGGTGCTAATCCATGGAATTCACACTTTGTACCTTACCAAGTCGTTAGTGGAGCGTGTGTGGTTAACCGGCACACTAATTAGACTAGTAAGGATCACGAAGGGTAACTTAATGCTGTCATAGATCAATGGAGCGTGTGTGGTTAACCGGCACATTGATTAGGTGATAATATTAGGAGTACCAAGTGAGTTAGCATGGTTATTCACACCTTGTTTTGTGATCCTCGGCATCCCAGTCACAAAACTTGAAGGGCACAATCGAGATTGAAACATGCCATTGAAAAGTTCAATGAATCTCAAAAGAATCTAGGAATTTCAAATCCAATTAAACCTAATTAATCATTTCGTTTTCATGGTGGAAATTGGTGAATCGTCATTCGCCTACCTTTCAAATATATTATTACTTAGATTACGGCATCCCTCTTCTAAGTGTAATATATTGTGATTGGATCCTAGCCTTAATATTGCATTTGGGTGTCTTATTAAGGATCCTAAATATCTAATCTAAACTTACTTTCTTCTTTCAGATGTCTTCCAACACTAATGCTTCAGGCTCTAACCCAACTGGTTCTTTCTCTCTCATGAATCTTTGTGGGAGGGTCATCTTTGATGGTTCCAACTTCATGGATTGGATTAGGAACATCAGGATGGTTACTCGTTACGAGGACAAGGAATATGTTCTCGATAAGGAGTTAAAAGAACTTGATGAGTCTACTGCTACTCCTGAGGAGATCGCTGAATTCAGGACTCATGAGAGAGATGCTACTAAGGTGGCATGTATCATGATGGCCACGATGACAGCCGAGCTCCAAAAGTCATATGAAGATTTCTACCCTTTTGAGATGCACCAAGACTTGATGGAAAGGTACCATCAGAGTGCTCGTCAGGAGCGGTATGAAATAATCTCCTCCATTATAACTACCCGCATGAAGGACGGTGAATCCGTCACGGGCCACATGCAAAAGATGCAAAGGTATGTGGACCGTTTGCTGAAGCTGAATGTTAACATCCCCGAGGAGTTAGCAATTGACATCGTTTTGCACTCCTTGCCTTCTTGTTATGATCATTTTCGAATGACATATCATATGAACAAGGAGGAAGTTACCCTCAGCAAGCTTCAAGGACTCTTGAAGACCGCTGAAACCGGTCTTAAGGGTAAAGCGGTTGTTACCTCTACTACTCCTACTCCAACTTCTACCCCTGTTTTAGCTATTGGGCAAGGCAAAGGGAAAAAGAGGAAGCACCCTTCGAAGGGTACCAAGGGAAAGTCTCTTGAAGGCTCCTCATCCAAGACTAAGAACGGTTCTGTCACTCCTTCTGCCATTCCAAAGGATGCTGAATGCTTTTATTGCCATGAAAAGGCACACTGGAAGCGAAACTGCCCTAAGTACTTGCAGGATCTAAAGGATGGGAAAGTGAAACCCACCTATGTAGGTATTTACACTATATTGTCTAATTACTCAACATATTCTAACTCTTGGGTGCTTGATACAGGATGTGGTATTCACATATGTTCTGATTTGCAGGGCCTAAGAAGAAGTGAGGATGTGGAGCACGGGAAGATAAACTTAATCATGGGGAATAGGAAGGCTTCACCTGTTTCCAAGATTGGAGTTTATACTTTGTTGCTTAATAATGGGTTAAAATTAGATTTGAATAAATGTGTATACTCGTCTGAAATGGCGAGGAATATTATTTCGTTTCATGCTTTGTACAAACAAGGTTTTACCTTTTCGTTTGATAATGAATGTGGTGGTATTAATGCTTTCTTTAATAATGTGTTTTATTTTAAAGCATTACCTTGTGATGGCGTGTATGAAACTGTGTCGATTGTAGACAACTTAGGAAATAATGTGTTGTATATTGATTCTTCTACTAGCCTAGATAAAGCATCATTGTGGCATTGTCGTCTTGGACATGTAAACAAGAAACGCATAGACCAACTCCAAAAGAGTGGAGTCTTGGAATCATTTGACCTCAAATCAGATGATAGTTGTGAATCTTGTCTACTTGGAAAAATGACAAAATCACCCTTCACTGGAACTTGTGAGAGGGGTGAAGGTTTGTTGGACCTAATACATACTGATGTATGTGGGCCATTCAAAACCGCCACAAGGGACGCTAATCGGTATTATGTGACTTTTATTGATGATTATAGTAGATATGGGTATGTCTACTTGATCAAACACAAGTCCGAAACCTTTGAAAGGTTTAAGGAATTCAAACAGGAAGTAGAAAATCAATTGGGCAGGAACATTAAGATGCTTCGATCCGATCGAGGTGGTGAGTATCTTAGTACCGAGTTCCTTGACTATCTTAAAGAGTGTGGGATTGTCTCACAATTGACTCCTCCCAGGACACCACAGCTGAATGGTGTAGCTGAGAGGCGTAATCGTACTTTGTTGGACATGGTTCGCTCTATGATGAGTCGAGTTTCGTTACCAATCTCTTTTTGGGGGTATGCCTTAGAGACTGCCGCCCATATCCTTAATCTAGTCCCTACAAAGAAGGTTACCAAAACACCTCATGAGATGTGGACTGGGAAGGTTCCCAATTTGGACCACATCAAAATTTGGGGTTGCGAAGCATTCGTGAGGCGTGAAACTCATGATAAGCTTGAACCCCGAAGTGAAAGGTGTATTTTCATCGGCTACCCACAGAAATCCTTCGGTTACCTTTTCTACAGACCCAGTGAGAATGTGGTCTTTGTAGCACGAAGAGGGATCTTTCGCGAGAAAGAATTTATAAGCCAAGGAGACAGTGGGAGGCAGATTGATCTTGAAGAAATTCAAGAATCAATTGGTGAAGGAACCTCAGACACTAGCAATCAACCTGAGGAAGAAACTCCTGTTGATCCAGCTGACGAGTCTGTACCTCCGAGACGTTCCACACGGGTTAGGAACACACCTTCGTTTTATTATGGTTTTCATATTACTACGGAAGGTGATACGTTTATTAGTGATAGTACACTAGTAAATTTGGATGAACCTAGCAGTGTTAAGGAAGCCATGGCAGGCCCGGAGTCTGCTAAATGGAAGGAGGCTATGGACAGCGAGATACAGTCCATGTATGACAATCAAGTTTGGAACTTGGTTGACAATGTACCAGGCCGTAAAACAGTCGGGTGCAAATGGATCTTCAAAAAGAAGACCGACATGGAAGGAAAAGTGCATACTTATAAGGCTCGACTGGTTGCGAAGGGTTTTACTCAAACTCAAGGTATTGATTATGATGAAACCTTCTCGCCGGTGGCCAAGATTAAGTCTATTAGGGTTATGTTAGCCATTGCAGCATTTCATGATTATGAAATATGGCAAATGGATGTCAAAACCGCTTTCCTTAATGGAAAGTTGGCTGAGGATGTGTACATGAATCAGCCAGAAGGTTTTGTCAATGCAGAGTACCCTAATAGAGTATGCAAGCTTAAGAAATCCATTTATGGATTAAAACAAGCATCTCGTAGCTGGAATCTTTGTTTTGATGAGAAGGTAAAAGAGTTTGGCTTCTTGAGAAGCGAAGATGAGTCTTGTGTGTATGTCAGAGCTAGTGGGAGTATAGTTAGCTTCTTGGTACTGTATGTGGATGACATACTACTCATAGGAAATGACATCCCAACCTTGCAGGAGGTTAAGTCCTGGCTTGGGAAGTGCTTTGCTATGAAGGACCTAGGGGAGGCTACCTATATCCTAGGGATAAGGATATTAAGAGAAAGGAGTAGAAGACTAATTGGACTTAGTCAGAGTATCTACTTGGATAAAGTGTTGAAAAGGTTCAACATGGAGAATTCCAAGAAAGGAGATTTACCGATCCAAAGCAATACCAAACTGAGTAAAACTCAGAGTCCGAGTACAGAGGCTGAGATAGCTGAGATGAGCCAATTACCATATGCTTCCGCAGTTGGCTCGATCATGTATGCTATGACTTGTACCCGTCCTGATGTGGCATTTGCTTTGAGCATGGTCAGCAGGTATCAGGGGAACCCTGGCAAGGCTCATTGGACCGCGGTAAAGAACATTCTCAAGTACCTGCGGAGGACTAAGGATTGGGTCCTTACCCTTGGTGGCAGTGATGACTTGAGAATATTAGGGTATAGTGATGCTGGTTTTCAGACTGATAGGGATAATTTCCGCTCTCAGTCGGGCTGGATCTTTACCTTAAATGGAGGGGCAATTTCTTGGAAGAGTTCCAAGCAGGAGACGGTGGCTGATTCGACTTGTGAATCAGAGTATATAGCAGCGAGTGAAGCAGCGAAGGAGGCAATATGGCTAAAGAACTTCATCGGAGACCTTGGAGTTGTACCAGCTATTAAGGAACCTATAGAGATTTTCTGTGACAACAATAGTGCGGTTACCTTAGCCAAGGAACCAAGAGATCATGGCAGATCTCGACACATTGACAGAAAATATCACTTCATAAGACACAAGATTGAAGAAGGACTCCTTGTGACAAGGAGGATATCGTCGGATGAGAATCCTGCAGATCCCCTTACGAAGGGACTGACGAGGGTTAAGCATTTTCAGCATGCGAGACGCATCGGGCTGAGGGACGATATTAGTTTTACAGATTAGATAGTTTTCCTGAAACTTGTAAAATGTAATCGACGTTTGATGATGAATAAAATTTGTGATTTATTTATGAGTAAAGTGTTACTATCATTGTCAATTATTTACTATTGTTTCAGTTTTGCATGTTTTGACTTCCAGAATAATTAATTTGTTCAAACCTCCACAATCGATCATACGTCGGAAGTAGGTATGAATCAAGATTGTCATGAATTGGGTTTGTAGATGCCTTAAAGGTGTTTAGGCATGGCAATGGTTGCTGCAACATTCATGAGTACTCATAAGTTATGAGTATTGGTATAAACCCACGCTCACTTGTATCACTTCATGGAATTTATCTCGAGTGATCGTGAGACGATAACATCATATAAATCTTTAAACCTAGAGATATGAGTTGTTACCTATGAGTTGGTTGTGCATTGATTGCACGTAAACGCATCAGTAACTTGATGTTATAAAACGTGCCTTTGTGTACAATTCAATAAGTAGTAGAACAAGCATATCAGTCGAAGTTTATCTGTTCCTTCTAGAAATAGAAGCGATATCCGGGCCCCTCGATGATTTTGTGTTGACCCATATACCAGGCCTGGTCAGAACTAAACCGATGTGTTCAGTGAAGTTCTTCGTCAAACAAATCGGATAATCGAGAAACAACTGCTAGACAATAAGCAAGACATAGTTCCATGTGTTTGTCCGGCTGATATCATGAGAACAGAGGATTATGTGATCACTTATCTAAAATGGCGCTTCATAGTTCGACAGAGTCTTCATTGTTCGAGGGAGTTTTCGAGAGCTACGATTGTTGGTTGGTTCCTGAAGTAATAGGCAAATATAGTTATTAGACTTATCCAAGTGGGAGTCTGTTGGATAAGGTGTCTAAGTCCATAACTTATTTGGTATATACTTGACCCGACCGGCATGGTCCATTTGGGTTGCATCTCATCCAAACTATTATGGATAATTTTATGAGAGTTATACACATATGTTTATTAATATATTATGAGTTATAATATATTAATATGAAGTTACGTTATTTAATTAGTTTTAGTCTTAAATTAATTATGGATTAATTTAGAGATTAAAAGGAATACTAATTAAATTATGGGCTATTTGTTTTATATAGTGTGGGCTAATACTCATTTGTTAATGGGCTAGGCTTATGTGGAAGTCCATGGATGATCCATGGAGCTTTCAACCCATGGATCCTTGGAAAAGGAAAAGACATGGGTTATTAGGGTTTCACCCTAACCATGCATACTATATAAGCATGCTTATGGAGCATGAAAGAGAGCCTAAGATAGCCTAAAAGGAAAAGCTAGTGTTCTAGTGTGTGTGTGCATGTGTGTGGCCGATTTATACAAGGTGTATATACTCTCTCAAAGTTTTCCAAGAGTTTGTGGTGTTTGTGATTCCATTTGAGGCATTCACACTATTGGTGCTTGGCCCTCAAACTCCTAAGAACCCAACACAACAAAGGTATGTAATCTCTTCTAATTATTTTATGTTGAAATGTTCCCCATGCCATGTTAGATAGGTTATAAACCTTGGAAAATTATTATTTTGCATGTATTTAGACAAACATAGATCCAAGGTTTATTAGGGTTGCATGCACACTTAGGAAGTGTTAGATTGCTCAAAACCCAACAGTTCCTTCATCACTTGATTCTTGAATCTCTTCAAGTTCAAACTGCCTCCCACTGTCTCCTTGGCTTATGAGTTCCCGCTCTCGGAAAAGCCCTCTCCTCACAACGAAGACAACATTGTCATTCGGTCTATAGAAGAGATATCCAAAGGATTTCTGCGGGTAGGCGATGAAAATACATCGCTCACTACGAGATTCGAGCTTGTCGTGAGTATCTCGTCTTACGAAAGCCTCGCAACCCCAAACCTTGATATGTTCCAACGAGGGAGCTTTCCCTATCCACATCTCGTGAGGTGTTTTGGCAACCTTCTTAGTAGGGACTCGGTTAATGATCTGGGCGGCAGTCTCTAAGGCATACCCCCAGAATGAGATAGGTAGTGAAGCATGACTCATCATAGAACGAACCATGTCTAACAAGGTTCGATTACGCTTTTCTGCCACACCATTCAACTGCGGTGTCCTAGGAGGTGTTAATTGCGAAACTATTCCGCATTCTTTAAGATAGTCGTGGAATTCAAGACTTAGGTACTCTCCTCCTCGATCGGATCGAAGCATCTTGATTTTCCTGCCCAATTGATTCTCCACTTCATGTTTGAATTCTTTGAACTTTTCAAACGTTTCTGACTTGTGCTTGATTAAGTAAATATACCCATATCTACTATAATCATCGGTGAAAGTCACATAGAAGTGGTTCGCATCCTTTGTGGTGGATCTAAAGGGTCCACATACATCGGTATGTATGAGATCCAATAAACCCTCACCCCTCTCACAAGTACCAGTGAAGGGTGACTTGGTCATCTTTCCAAGCAAACAAGACTCACACGTGTCATCTTCCCTAAGGTCGAATGACTCTAACACTCCATCCTTTTGGAGTTGGGCTACGCGCTTCTTGTTGACATGTCCAAGACGACAATGCCACAAACATGATTTATCCATACTATTGGAAGAATCCACGCATAAAACATCATTTCCTAGGTTATCTACAATCATAACAGTCTCATAAATTCCATTACAAGGCATTGCTTCAAAATATAAAACACCATTTAGATAAGCATAAATTGAACCATTCTTATTATTAAACGAATATCTAAATCCTTGTCTAAACAAACCATGAAATGAAATGATGTTTCTTGCCGTATCTGGCGAGTAGAAACAATTATTCAAATCTAAACTTAATCCATTACTAAGCACTAAAGAATACACTCCAATCTTGGTAACAGGCGACGATCTTCTGTTTCCCTCGATTAGATTTATTCTTCCAGGCTCCAAATCTCTAATTCTCCTTAGTCTCTGCAATTCAGAACAAATGTGGTAACCACACCCGATATGAAGAACCCAAGAAATAGCATGAGATGAATCATTAGATTTAATTGTGTAAATACCTGCGAAAGACGGCTTGATCTTTCAATCCTTGATGGCTTACAGATATTCTGGGCAGCTTCTCTTCCAATGCCCTATTTTGTGGCAATGGTGGCACTTTGCCTCCTTCGGTTTAGGGTTGGGTTTGGCAGGACTAACCTTGGTCCCACTAGAAGAGGAACCATCTCGGGACTTTCCCTTGCTGTGGCTCTTTGACAGAGCCTTCCTCCTTTTGCCCCTTCCCTGCCCTATAGCCAAAATGGGAGCAGCGGGTGGATTGGGAGTTTGTGCAACAGACTTGTCCTTAAGGTTGCTCTCAGCAACCCTTAGGAGCCCTTGGAGCTTTCTTAGGGTGACCTCTTCCTTGTTCACGTGGTAGGTCATCCTAAATTGGTTGTAACACGGAGGCAAGGAGTGAAGGACCATGTCGATAGCCAAGTCTTCCCCAAAGTTGACATTCAACTTGCGAAGACGATCGACATACCTTTGCATCTTTTGCAAGTGTACGGTTAGAGATTCTCCATTTCCCATTTTAGTAGTGATCATGTTAGTAAAGATCTCGTAACGTTCCTGTCTCACGTTTTGATAGTATCTCTCCAATAAGTCTTCATGCATGTCGTATGGATACATGTCCTCAAAGGACTTTTAGAATTCGGCGTTCATTGTGGCTATCATGATGCAATGAACCTTTGTTGCATCACATTCATGAGTCTCAAAGACAGTCATTTCAGCCGGAGTAGCGATTTCTGGATTGACTTTTTCAAGCTTCTCGTCAAGGACATACTCCTTGTCCTCGTAGCGAGCAATCGTGCGAATGTATCTTATCCATTCGCTAAAGTTCGTTCCATCGAAAGTCACTTTTTAGCAAAGGCTCATTAACGTGAATGAGCTAGCAACAACGTTGTTTGCGTTCGACATCTACAAATAGAAAAGGACAAAGTTTGATTAGAATTGAATCCCTAATTATCACCCAATATGAAAAATTAGGGCTAGGATCCAACAACATTATTTACACCTTAGAAAAAGGATGCCGTAATCCAACATGCAAACAATTTGAAGGTATGTGAATGACGATTCACTAATTCTCCACCATGAAAACATAACCTTAAGTTTTAAATGCATTTAGAATTCCTAGATTTTGATGAGATTCATTGAACTTTTCAATGGTATGTTTAAATCTCGATATGCCCCTCTCGTTTGTGACTGGGATGCCGAGGATCACAAAGTGGGTGTGAATAACCATGCAAATCTACACGGTGCCTTCATTGTTACAATCACCTATTCGATGTGCCGGTAAACCACACACGCTCCACCGAACTATGATAAACAATGAATCACCCTTTGCCACCTTTGCTTAGAACCAATTAGTGTGCCGGTAAACCACACACGCTCCACTAACTTCTTAGCAAGGGTGCAAAGTGTAATTTCATGGGTTTGCATCAATTCACTTTTCCTAAAGTAACTAGGATTGGGAATTTGAAAAACATGTAGTTACTTTGTATTTTAACATTATACTTTTAATGAGGAGATAGGGTTTCCCTATCCTACCCATTCGGCTAACGAGCCTCCACCGGTCAAGCAAGCGGTGGGTGTGAGTGTACACCCATTAAGCGCCATTTTATAGGCAGCAACCTTATACCCACCTTATAGACCGGCTTCGTGAATGAGGCCTACTAACGGTAAGACTAGCATTTTAATTACACACACACACACACACACACACACATATATATATATATATATATATATATATATATATATATATATATATATATATATATATATATATATTAGTCCTGTAATATTATATTAGTATAGGGTTGAATTTTAAACTTTGTAAAATTCTAGGGTTTGAAATTTAAATTATCCAAATTAAACTTTTAATCACAAAACTTAAATTTCAAAACTTGAGGACAAGTTTTAAACTTTTCAAAACATGAGGATCAAATAGCAAATAATGTAAATCAACAATTAGATTATCTCAATTTGATCTAGTTCATTATTACTTTCAAAACAATTTACAAATTCAATTCAAATAATCAATTATTATCACATAAGGAAATTATTATTCAATTAATTGGTAAATATCTTTTGTTAGGTCAAGAATATACTCACATATATGTTAAAGTTCGAATTTTATTGACCCATAAAGATTAAGGCAAGTTTCCATAAGAAAAACAGCAAGAAATCCCGAAACTAGCTCCATCTAACGCTCGAACTCGTCGAGTACCACAATGGACTCGCCGAGTTGAGGCTTACTTGCCGAGTCCACTATGGAACTCGCCGAGTTCATCAGGCAGATGGACAAAAATTGAATTTTGCAATCAACAAGCAATCAACCAATGGATAAATTCAATAGAAACCAATCAAGGCTCTGATACCACATATGGGTTTGAGCCATAAGAACTTTCCTATGTGCACATGCAAACCCTAATGCTTGGATCTAGGTTTCTCTAATTGAACATGCAATGTATCCAAGACTTTTATTGATAGATATAGTATAAACATTCAAATCATAACATATGAAATCAGATCTAAAGGAATACCTTGAGTTGCTTGCTTGAATCTTCCTGTCTTTGGAGCTTAGAGTCACAATTGTCACTCCTCTAATGGATTACAAACACCAACTAGCAAGAGGATGATAATAGAGAGAGAGAGGAGTGAGAAAATCAGCCCTAGGGTTTCTTGTCTTGCATGAGTGCCGATTTCCTCCACCCAATGGGTCTATATATACTATGAGCTACTAGGGTTACACCTTAAACCCTAATTGAATAACTTAGGCCCTAAGAAATCCAATGATCCCTATAGACTAGGCCTTGGACGATTTCTAGGTTTCTCCAAACCCTAAAATCGTCCACCCTCACATCCATAAAGATTCATAGCCCAAAATACAACTATCACACATTTGACAGTTTATGCCCCTTTATTCAATTAACCTCTTTAAGTCACCAAATTAATTCCTAATTAATTTATGACTTATATTAATCAAATAAAAATATTATTATTCCTTATATTATTCTCACAATATATTAATAATATTTATTCTCTCATTATAAATCATCCTGTCAAGTTGCTATGGTGAAGGCAACCCAAAAGGACCATGCTCAACCGGGTCAAATACTTGCCAAATATAGTTACAGCCTTAGACACTATTCCAACAGCGAAGTAGTTTCAGATTAATGTTATCTTGTTCTTGTAAAAGGATGTATGTTCCTTTTTGTTTCTTATTATTGCATGTTCCTTTCTGTTCATGTTATCGTATGTTCCTTTCTGTTCTTGTTATTGTACGTTTCTTTATGTTCATGTTATCGTATGTTCGTTTCTGTTCTTGTTATTGTATGTTTGAAGTTACTCATGTATGAACTGACTCTTGTAAGTTTCATTGTTCTAGAAATAGTAAGTATTATTCTCATAAACTATACCTATTATAGTTTACCAGTAAGCTCTGTAATTGAATGATTGTTCATGTTTGTACACCTTTGCTACCCAAGGATATTGAACTGATTTTAAATATTTTTATATCTAAATAAATATACATAATACATAATTAAGATTTAAACGACACTCGGACAAACAACTGATACCCTATGTCCACAACCAAACAAGGAACATGAAATAAAGTGAATTATCAGTCCTAAGCTCTTTCAACCTTATTTATATAACTATATCTAAGTAGACATGATTTTAACAATATAAGTTTAAAAGAGTTTTGTAAAACGATAAAGAGTTTTATTATATAAAAGAGTTTTAAACATTTGAATGGTTATTGATGAATTGATGTCAGTTTATAAAATGATTTGAAATAGTTTGTTTGATAACATGGTTTGAAGTATAAGAAATCTCTTGTTTTGATAGTTATAGATCACATGTGATTGATTATACAACTATATGGTTTTTTACTTGTTCCCCCCTCCCAGTAAATGCATTTAAAATCATTTAATAAATAAGTTAGGGGTATGAACTCACCTGTAGTGAGTGACTCATATGGAAGATAGATATAGGATGCTTGAGATCACAAAAGGAATCCCGAAGCACAAATTGATCCTATTACACATATAATCACATATATAGACATACAATTAGTGTATAACAACTAATCACGTATTGAAAACAACCTTAGGTATTAGGAATCAATCACAATGGAGTGTATCAATCACACATGATTGATTTAAGGGAGTTCACGGCTACACCAAGTGTGTTTACGGCCAAAGGAAGAGTTTACGGCCAAATATGTTTAAGTGTTTATGGCCAAGGCATGAACTAAGGAGGGTTTACGACCCTAAGAAGATCACTAGAAGGGTTCATGGCTATATGAAGGTTTTACGGCCGTGAAATCTTGAAGATATTGCTTATATGATGCTTAAAAGGTGTTTGTTTCATTAGGATTCAAGAGCTCCTAATGGATAATAAGAATATGGAAAGGATACTTACTAAATGGAAGTCTTGAAGGTGTTTATGGCTCCAAGAACAAGTGTGTGTTCTTGGTGTTCTTGGTGAAAAGATGAAGATTTGAAGATTTTGAAGGAAAAGTGATGAATTCAAGGATGTGATTCATAGGATTCATATGATCAAGAAGATTAACTAGTTAAATGGATGAATGATTCCCTTGATGATACTTGGGAGAGTTTGAGTGTTCTTGATGAAAGAAGTGCGAAATGAGGAACTAATGAAGGAAATCTATACTTATGTTGAGGGATTCATGGCCACCAAGAGTTTACAGCCATAAACTCTAGTTTGGGCCGTGAACCCCTTTGATGAATGTCCTTGGCTCAATTAGAAAGTCATAGATTCGTTACTCACACATCCTAGCATCAAATCCTAAGTGTACGAGGCTTAAAAACTCACAGAATAACCCTTAGCATGACTAAAGGTAACAAATACATGTCTGAATTTGATTGAATTGAATGGCTTTACAAGATAGAAATTTCGGGTTGTTACATCATCCCCCTGTTAAAGGGAATTTCATCCCGAAATTAGAGTTTAAGCAATTATAGATAAACTAAAGGAAAATATGAGGATATGGATCCGATTAGTCCTAAAAACTATGCTATCTAGGGTTTCTATGGATTCTTCCACAAAGTTGGGGTTCTCGCTTACCTTGATCAAAGCAAGTGGAATAACAAAAGTCTCGTCGGAAGACTAGCTTTCAAGTTAGAGACGTGGAAAGTAGGGTGTATGCTATTGGATTTCCGAGGTAAACGGGGTCTATAAGTTACTAGATCAACTCTAGTTTGAATCTCTAATCATCTTACGTACCTTGGATTTAGCATTCCACGCTTTCTGAACCGTATTCTTCCCTTCCGGATGAGACCTTCACCTGACGAGGTCACAAACCTGGAATTTCCAAGGGTTTTCTCTTATCGAAGGCTTTAGCTTTTCTGCCTGACCCTGGGAGCTTTACATCGCTCCTGGATTTGTACTCTCTTCTCGGTAGTTTCTCGGATGAATTCCGGACCAGCGAAGTTGCTGTCTGGAAATTGGACCTCTAGCTAGTTGCATGTTGCCTACTTTAATCCAGTGCAGAAAGGATCTGTACTTGCGACCAAAGTGGGCTTTGAATGGAGCAACTTCAAGTGCTAGCATGGTCAAGGACTCAAGTAGTTGATAATTGGGCATTGTTTTTCTTCCAAAGTCTATCACATATGTTCTCCACACAAATTCTAATGATTGAATCGTTCTCTCATTCTATCTGTTGGTTTTAAAGATGGTAGGCTATGCATCATGACTGGCCTAGTTACCAAAATTTTTTGAAGTAACTTATTGAACTTGGAGAGGATTCTACTATCTGTAACTGAGATAAAAGATATTGGAATACCGTCCAGTCTAACTAATTTCTCGGACTCATGTCCTAGTTAACTTCTCTAGTTTGCTTGATCCCTTAAGATTGTAGGATGGGTGTGAATTTAGTTGATATGTTGACGATCACCCAAAATGGCAATCAAGTCCACCTGTTGTCTTGGTTAACTTGATTATAAAGCTTCTTGTAATCCGCCGCAACTTCCTCTCGGGTATCTCCGGTGGTTTGTAGTGAGCCTGCATGATTTTGCTTTGAAGTTCATGATAAGACTTATACTTAGTTCATCCACCATTACCTCGTGTATACAAGTCATATATAATATAGATTGACAAAATGTTTGGATAGGTGGCTCTGCCCTAAGTCCACAACCAGACAAGGAACAAGAGATAGGGCGGAATCACACATCTTACATCTTGTTGAGTCTAAATTATATATCACTCTTGTGTATACCCTTTGCAACGATTGATTAACCTAATGATTTCTTAGTCTCTATTCTTGAACTTGGCCTGCGGTACGTGTGGTCTTCCTCGAAGATCTATTGGGTTATACTTTTGGTGTTTACTGAATTCTGATACTTCTTTGGTGTTTTTCGCTTTAAGGCTATTAACTAATGGGTAGGCTAGAAAGGCGCAGTACTCCTCGCATGGGTACTTCTGAAGTTCTGAAGTGAGAGGTGATATAATGGTTTTGTGTTATGGATCGGAAGAATTTCATCTTACAATTTATTTCTTTTACTCCGCACAAACCATGTCAAACCATGTCGGATTATGATGTCGGGACTTCTTGACGAATCAGATATTATGTTAATTGGAAGCAGAAATGATGACTAGGACGATGTACTAACCTTGGTATGATTACGAGGAGCCCTATTTTATCAAAAATTAATAATCACATCTAAAACGAGGGTTCTGATAAATTGGAAACAATGAGCTTTCAAGAAATGGCTCCTACTAGGTCTCTCTATAACCGTTCGGTGTACACTAGTCATATATAATTAAATAATGTGGTTTGGAAGCGTTCCAAAATCATAGCAAGGTTCTTTGATGCTTCCCCACATTCTGGGGTCAAACTCCTCATGATCCCCCACTATTCTTCTCGGTTGGACAACCCTTTTGAAATGTCATATTTCACCACAAAGGTGGCATATTGGAGTGATTCCAACCTTGGCGGTCGAAGTAATGTGCTGGATCAGGACTCTGCAGAAATGGGTAGTATGCCTGTTCCTGTTACAGTTCTTGTAATGAATCATTTGGTAGACTCCCAGGTGATGGAAGCTGCACTTTTTGCACTTGGGTAGATTTCCAGCATACTGCCTTAATGGAGTATGGGTAACCGGGATACTAGTCGAAACAATAATAGGAGTAACAGATGTCGTGGTCGCAGAGGCTGCCACTGATTGTTGTCTCTTGGCTAACTTTTGAGGTGATTTGCCCTTCTTTTTATCCAAGTACATCCATTTCTTGTTCTTCATTTGGAGGTTCAGAGTGTCGTTGCGAGTAGGCACTCGTTTTTGTACTTGGTTATCAACTAGATTGGGATTGCCGATTAGAATTCCACTACCATTTGCATTGTTAGCGTTAAGGTGAGTCATGACTGCTGTAATGGAAGCTGTGACCGCAACTTGAAAAGTAGCCGTATTCATCTGAAGGATTAGTGTTTTGCCAGCGATTTGGTTTCGTTTCTTCGGAGGCATGATGTTGTTACATGATAAGGAAATGAGTTCGTGAGTGTTTATGGTTTGCTCTAGGTGTATCCTAATCATTTATATGAATGTAACTTTTTCGGTTTATTATACTATCCTCGGTGATTCGACCTACATCCCTATGATGCAGTCCTGGTAAGGTGTAGAAGGAAGTTCCTAGAATGGTCACAAGGCGGGTATCATTTGAACTAAGTTATCTTTGGTTGGAGGATATCATGTTCCAACTTTTGAAAAGATTTGAAAGTAGCTCATAATAGAGTCTACATAAAATAGAGTTATGAATTTTGAGAAATAATCACTCTCGATTGAGATTTCGTGATTCGATTTATTGATGTTAGTCAATATTACTGGTATTAAAGATGTAATAAGTTCAGGAAAATAACCAAGGAGTAGGTCTTACATCAAACCAGAATATGAAATATTTGACAGTACTAAGACCTAACAGATTAAAAGTTTAAGGTCTTAAGATAAACAAGAATTTATAGGGAAAAGTGCTAGTTAGAGCATAGATAAGAAGGTTATTCCTTTAACCAAAACAAAGGATGAGTAGAGCATCTCTTACTGGCGATGGGCACCCCTCAAATGAACCCTTAATTTGGCCAGTTGACCCTCCACATCAAGAAAGTGTTGTTCATACATTGTCTGGCATGCTCGGAGTTCTATGACTTCAACTCGGGTTACAAATAGCTCTTGCTGCAGAGCCGCATTGTCTCTCATAGCTCTCCCATGAGAAACCTCAAGATTGCGAATACTATCCGAATTGGCATTTGTATCCGCATCTAGCTCCACAGTTTGTTGAATGGTTGTCGTCCCAAGCTCAACATTCCGAGCCACTCGACGAGCCAAGATGGGAAGAATTCTGTCTGCTGAGCCTCCCTTGCTCAGATTGTAGAAGCTTCGGTCTCTATTGTATGGTAAGGGTTGACCTTGCTCACGACTCCACCTACTCAAGTTCTTAGCCCATGAAGGCGCCGGGTCTTGAAAAGTTGGACGAGGGTTAGGATTTGAGATTGGAGCTACTGAGGGTAGATCATTGACTTCTGGCTCAGAGTCAGAATCCTCCGGGAAGTTCTCTGCAAAGTCATCATCCAAAGGAATTGCATGATTATCCTATGGCTCTGCATCGAGCCATTCATCATTTCCTTGGTTAGGAAAGCACGAGTCGCCAGGGAGATGGAATCCAACTATGTTATCTACGCGAGAATGGGGATAAAAGAGATAGTTAATAGACTTACTACTTAAGATAATTATAGGATGATCCTTACCGGTTACTTCAATACTTGCGTAGTGCATACCAATCATATGTAAGCAAAACAGGATAGACCTTCGAATGAGTAACCCTAACTCTAAGTCCACAACCAAACAAGGAACAGAAAATAAAGCAAAGATCACAAATTCTAAGTCTATGATACCCTAGTCACATATAACCTTAGCCTATCCACTCAGCAACTATTGACCTACTAATAAAGATGATTTAGTTATCAAACAAGTAATTATAGTAACACAAAATACTCCTATAGTATTTTAAGTTTATGTTCTATTCTAAAGTTCTCATTGTAGTAGTGTTGGTAAGTTTTTAGACTTGCTGCAACACCACAACCATTCCTAGGCACATGCTAATCACTTTTCGGAAAGATATAGTTGATCATGCTATATCACTCCCAGATTTGATCATATGTCCCCAAGACTACTTGTGCTGTCCAACAACCGCAATACTTTTGTTCTGTTCTAGTATGACACTGATTTTAGTATGAATGCATGTATGTATACTTTGGTTAAATATTTTATTATTTAAAAGTAAAAACTCTTGGCCAGATTGTTTGTAATCCCGATGTTTTTATAGTTGTATATCTTTTATGGGTTGATATACTTAATTCACTATAAACAAAGCTCTGATATCAATCTATCACACCCCCAAACCAGAACGACGGAAACGTTTGGGGGCGAAGGACGTCATGCTCTGTATCATAACAGTGCACAATAGTAAAAAAAGAAACAACATCATCCATTGCATTAATAATATAGCTAATACAAGTGTGTTCTGGATGTATTTGTAAGACACCAAATATATATATATATATATATATATATATATATATATATATATATATATATATATATATATATATATATATATATATATATATATATATAAAAGACGACTCTTGAACACGCTCCGTCTTCTCAAAAACCTGGTCTAGTGTACTTGTCTATTGGTGACCTGAGAATACAAGTTATTTTGAAAGAGTAGATCAACGTTAAAGCTGGTGAGTTCATAAGTATTTTAGTGTCAAATGTTTGTATAAGTTTGAAGAAAATGTTTGTAAGTGTTTGATGTAAAGTTTGTAAATGTTTGATGTAAAGTTTGTAAATGTATGATGTAAAGTTTGTATACTTCCTAGAAAATCCTATATTTTCTACTAAAATGGAGAGTATTCTTCTACCAAGACCCGACTGTTTTCTTTGTTTCTTCTTTTGTAAAATTGAATGTTTTCCCAAATATATGACTATTATTACTAGAAAATAGTTTACATTACCTTTTATGAGAGAAGATCACTATATGAATGTAACAGGAAAATGACTGTGTATAGTAATGTTGTAATAAGTAACTACTGAAACACTAACTTCCTTAAAACCAATTTGTTTGATTAAGGTTAAAATTTGATGTGGTTATAACCGTACTGATTGACAAGTATTTAACATGACGACCTGCTGGCGTAGAAACAGATGTGACATTTTTCACCCCTTGGTCTTGCCGGCTAAACTGTAGCAAACAGTCGGGATGCGAGCTTGTCAATCCCGTATAGATTTATACACATAATGTCCGCCCTCCCTCAAGGAGACTCTGGTTACAAAACGCGACCTAAAAAGTATATTGCTAAGCCGTGAAGTAGTTTCACATTAATGTTAGCTTGTTCTTGTAAAAGGATGTATGTTCCTTTCTGATTCTTGTTATTGTTTGTTCCTTTCTATTCTTGTTATCGTATGTTCCTTTCTATTCTTGTTATTGTATGTTTCTTTTTGTTCTTGTTATCGTATGTTCCTTTCTTTTCTTGTTATTGTATGTTTCAACTGACTCATGTATGAACTGACTATTGTATGTTTCATTGGTCTTGAAATAGTAAGTATTATTCTCCTAAACTATACCTATTATAGTTTACTAGTAAACTCTGTAATTGAATGACTGTTCATGTTTGTACACCTTTGCTACCCAAAGGTATTGAACTGATTTTAAGTATTTTTATATCTACATACATATACATAATATATAATTAAGATTTAAACGACACTCGAACAAACAACTGATACCCTAAGTCCACAACCAAACAAGGAACATGAAATAAAGCGAGTTATCAGTCCTAAGCCCTTTCAACCTTATATAATGATATCTAAGTAGACGTGATTTTGAAAATATATAAGTTTAAAAGATTTTGTAAAACGATAAAGAGTTTTATTATATAAAAGAGTTTTAACCATTTGAATGGTTATTGATGACTTGATGTCAGTTTACAAAATGATTTGAAATAGTTTGTTTGATAACACATTTTGAAGTATAAGAAATCTCTTGTTTTGATAGTTATATATCACATGTGATTGATTATACAACTATATAGTTTTCTACTTGTATCCCCCCCGTAAAAGCATTTAAAATCACTTAAAATATAAGTTAGGGGTATGAACTCACCTGTAGTGAGTGACTCGTATGGAAGATAGATATAGGATGCTTGAGATCATAAAAGGAGTCCCGAAGCACAAATTGTAACATCCGGATTTTCAGGTATATTATTTAATTAATTAATTTGAGTAACTCAACGAGTTGGTGCATGAACTCGTCGAGTAGGGTCGCGACTGGTGATGCAGATTGATGAATGGACTCGACGAGTCTGAGAGCTGACTCGCTGAGTCAGCGCTGCTAAAGGAAACCCTAATTTCTTGGGCATGTGGCCTATTTAAAAGCACTTATGGCCTCCATATTTCCCCCACCAGTGCCCATACACCCCCTGAGTGAAACCCTAACATCCATAGTAAGCAAAAGAGGGAAGGAAGCTTATTTTGAGTTATTTTCTTAAAGAGAGAGCAAGGTTCTTCAAGGACCAAGGAGGAAAGGCTAGTGGATCCGTTTCCTCTTCTTCTCCAACTATAGATCTATGTAAAAAGATCTTATCTTCCTTGTTGATTGATTAGATCCCTTGATTGTGAGATTTAGGGCTTGTATCACTTCTTGATGGGGTTTGGGGTGCATCAAACTCGTTTATGAGTTTGTACTATAGATCTGGACCTTGTGAGGTCCAGAGAGTCCGAAAACCTAAAGCCATGGCTGAGAAACCATGGAGTTTTGTAGCTAGGAAGCATTAATGGAGTTTTAATGGCATATAGAGCAATATATACCATGCATGGACATCAAGATCAGACCTTTACGTGACTTTTGGGTATTAGGAGGCTAGATCTATGAGCTAGAGTTACAGATCTGACCTCAGGTGACCAAATGAGAAATCTGATTGAGTCAACTCGCCGAGTCTATGGGATGACTCGACGAGTCAGAGCGGGTCTGACCCAGTACCCTTTTCCCAGTGATAACTCGTCGAGTTGGGGGTCAACTCGAAGAGCTGAGTGAACCCTAGGAAAAACTTTGAGGATACGAGTGGACCCGGCGAGTCACGTGGGTGCATTCGGCGAGTCAGGTCAACTTTGATTGTTGACTCATACTGACTTTTGTTGACTTCGTGAGTGGGTCTATGAGAATCATTTGGGACCATGGAGGGGTAAAATGGTCTTTTACCCATCCCGAGGGATTGAAAGGGAATAAAGGATTTTAGGTGTAAAGGAGTAAAATAGATATATTGATTGAGATGTTTTTATAATGTTTTAGGCGAAGGCTAGTTCAAGATTACCCAATGTGTGTCTATTTCTTCTCACTATACTTTAACTAGAGTGGTAACAATGTGTGACCAAAGGGTCTTATGTGCTTGCCTTATTTATGCATGTTTGTGTGATATGTATTGTATGCTATATTATGTCTTGTCTAGATTGGACCGGAGGATCTAACGAACTATGAGGCCGGAGGGTTCTCAATCAGACCGGACTAGAGGGTCCAACGAGCTGTGGGACTGGAGGGTCCCACAGAGACACATTGACCAGAAGGTCTTCCAGAGCTATAGCCTCGAGTGGCTAATTATTTGTACGTGGTATTTTGGGGCTCTCACTAAGCATTCATGCTTACCGTGTTATGTGTTATGTGTTTCAGGTACTTCCGAGGATCGCGGGAAGGCATCAACTTGATTTTACACACACAGTTGAGCTGGAGTTATGTTTATGGATCCTGGATTGAGAATAAATGTTTTGAAAACTTTATTGTATAGTATTTGGATTTTTGATAAATATGACATGTGTTTTTATGATAATTAAAAATGAAAATTTTGGTTGAAATTTTCACGATGTTACATAAATTGATCCTAGTAAACCTATAATCACATATGTAGGAATACATTTAGTGTATAACGACTAATCATGTATTGGAAACAACCTTAGGTACAAGGAATCACTCACAATGGAGTGTATCAATCATACATGATTGATTTAAGGGAGTTCACGACCACACCAAGTGTGTTTATAGCGAAAGGAAGAGTTTACAGCCAAAGATGCTTAAGTGTTTACGGCTAAGGCAACTAAGGAGGGTTTACAATGCTCACAAGATCACTTGAAGGGTTCATGACCATATGAAGGGTTTATGGCCGTGAACTCTTGAAGATGATGCTTAAAAGGTGTTTGTTTCATTAGGATTCAAGAGCTCCTAATGGATAATAAGAATATGGAAAGGATACTTACTAAATGGATGTCTTGAAGGTGTTTACGGATACAAGAACAAGTGTGTGTTCTTGGTGAAAAGATGAAGATTTGAAGATCTTGAAGGAAAAGTGATGAATTCAAGGATGTGATTCATAGGATTCATATGATCAAGAAGATTAACTAGTAAAATGGATGAATTACTTACGTTTTTAAAGAGACAATATGGATTCCCTTGATGATACTTGAGAGACTTTTAGTGTTCTTGATGACAGAAGTGAGAAATGAGGAACTAATGAGGGAAATCTTTACCTATGATGAGGGGTTCACGGCCACCAAGAGTTTATGGTCGTAAACTCTTGTTTCGGCCGCGAACTCTTTTGATGAATGTCCTTGGCTCAATAAGAATGTCATAGATTCATTACTCAAACATCCTATCATCAAGTCCTAAGTGTACGAGACTTAAAAACTCACATAATAACCCTTAGTATGGCTAAAAGGTAACAGATACATGTCTGACTTTGATTGAATTGAATGGCTTTACAAGATACAAATTTCGGGTTGTCACAAATGGCCTCATGTAACGCCTCGATTCTCAGGTATTGATTTATGGGAATCTTTTTGGTCTTTGGGTCTACTTGATGAGTTGGTCGCCCTACTCGTCGAATAGCAGTGGGTTGGTCCACGCGTTTTAATGACCTAGTCGCCGAGTCCAAGAAGGGACTCGACGAGTAGGATCTGGCAGATGAAACCCTAAATTTCGGGGCATTTCACCCTATTTAAAGGATCATTAGCCTCCCCTTTATAGCCTCTTGTCTCTCTTTAACCCTAATTCGAGTGTGTGTGTGTGTTCTTTGGAGAATTAAGCTTGGAGGAAGGATTTTGGTGAAGAAATCACTTGGGAAAACAAGCTAGTTGAACCAAGAGTTCGAGAGATTCAAGTTCTGCAACAGCAAGCACTCTCTTGAAGGTACTAGATCATTTTCTTGGTTCATTTTCCCCTAAACCCTCTTGGGCATGAGTTTTTAAGAAAGGTTTCTTGTGCTTAAGAAAAGATCTGAAGTGGTAACTTCAGATCTGAACTCCCCTTGGCTTCTAGATTCATAAATACATCAACTTTTCCTAGTAAGAGCTTTCCCTCAAGATGTGCCCTCATTGCAAGATTAGTTTTGTCATTTTAGGGTCTTAAAGCCTTGCATGCACGTAAAGTTTGCAACTTTACATGATGAACATGCCTAAGGAAGTTGGATCTGCAATTTGGTGCCTTGGCATGGCTTAAAAAGTGTCTGCATGGTTAAAGGACTGAAGGGACTCGGCGAGTCGCATAGTCGACTCGGCGAGTCATATGAAGACGGGTATGAACCCGACGAGTTGGATGAACAACTTGGTGAGTCCGATGGAAATTGTTGTAGACTCGACGAGTTGGATGAACAACTCGGCGAGTCGGTTAAGGTTTCCCTAATTGATAGATGCGTGTGAACTTGTCGAGTTGCAAGAAGGAAAACTTGACAAGTGGCCTTAGAGTTTCAATCGCGAACCTTAGGAACTCGTCTAGTCACTCTGGTGACTCGGCGAGTTGACGAGTATCTCAAGGAACACGACGAGTACTTGAGGATACTCGACGAGTTAGGGTCAACATGGACTATTGACCTTGACTGGTGACTTTGACTTTGACCAAGGGTTGACTAGTCAACTTATAGGGTACCTTGAAAGGTTGACAACTTACGAGTATGGTTATATTGTGATAATAAGTGGTGGAGTTTGTGGCAGTGATCCGAGAGTTGGAGTTTATCTACCGAGTCGACATTTGCAAGGTGAGTTATCCTCACTAAGGCACCAAGGCCGGCCCATTGGATATGTTAGCCTAGCAGTGTTAGTATGTTGAGTATGAAGTTAGTGTTTCATGCTAGTGGTCATGCCAGTTAGGTAGATATGTAGGACTGCCTATGTTGTTATATGATTATCTGAATGCTCAGTGGTTATCTTATATGTTATTATGTTAAGTGGGATGGGTTGAGGTAAGACTGCTTCGTGCGGTAAACCAACATACCCAGGAGCATTCCAGTTACGGGCTAAGGGAGACTCGTACTATGGGCTCGATGGCAAGCCAGATGTGAGCTGTGGCCCGGAAGCAATCCAGACTTACACTATGGGCCCAGGGGGAGGGGTAATCCAGTCTAAAAGGTTGTGGATCCATTACATGCTACTCAGTTTGTTATGATATTGCTGACATGGTTACGTGGATTGTATATGTATTGGTATTTTGGGGGAACTCACTAAGCATTCGGGCTTACAGTTTCAGTTTATTGTTTCGGGTGCATCAGGGGATCGTGGCATGACAAAGGCGTGATCGTACCTCTCCTCGTTTTGATGATTTTGTTCTGGGATACTCTGATATAAAATATTTTGGAAACCTATTTTGTAATAACTATTGATTTTGGAATACATTTTAAAAGTTTAAAATTAGCTTGATTTTTATGGGTGTTACAAGTTGGCATCAGTGCCTTGGTTTGAGTGAATTAGAGGAACATTCGTGTGAATCCAATATCAAATCAAGGAAAGGTTTTCAAAATGATTTCTAAAATGGTTTTTGAAATAAGTAAAGGAGGATGCAGGGTGTACGATCAGCCGGAGCGAGTAGGTAGCCCCCACATTACCATACAGTTATTTGATTATGTGATATGCTAGAACAACATGCTAGTACTAGGTTAGGGATATTCATGAATTGCATGATAGAATTGCCTGATTACATGATGCTGGTTAGCCTAGGGTTTTCCTTATGTGAGATTGACATCATTATTGTAGTTACTTGTGTATGCATCATGGTTGTATATAATCAAGATCTTATAGCCTGAGAATGTTTAATTCGACCTTAGGGTAGGATCGGATATTCGAAATTCTATAGGTTCCAGTGTTATGTATGGCTAGCATACACTAGTATTGCAGGGTTGATGAAAGTTTCATGGATGGGTGGGTAGTGAGAAGTCGTGAGGCCAGTCGTGAGACAATTTAGCATTCCTCTAAGAATGAGGGTTGGGCGCTAGCTATGATACGTATGTTGTTAGGGTGTTGTGGTGATACTTGAGACAAATATGGGTAGGTGTAGAAGGTAGTATGGGCACGTACTACTGAAAGCACAGGACCCATACGCATAGCAAGGAAGTCACAACCCCTAGGGTTTAGTCAGGAGTTGGTCCCCTATTGTTATGTGATCATCTGATATCTGTTGGTGTGCTTTAAGTATGGTGATGACAAGACATTTTATGAATGCATCCGGGTCGGGATCAGGATCAGGGGATGGAGGCCAGGAGGTGCCTGTACCACCCGAGCCTGTGGTATAGATGGGGACGGATGAGCTAGACGCCAGGATTCGAGAGGTCCTACATGATGAGGTTACCACCTTGTTTGGGGCGCAGCTACCGGAGATGTTTGGGTCTATTAAGACTGCTATGGTTGAGTACTTTGATGAGCGTTACGCAACCCTTGCAGAGACGGCTGCCGCCGTAGCTGCATCAGCTGTAACAACGGCATGAAGAGGTGGAGTTGGACAGGGTTTCTAGTACCGGGACTTCAATAACACGAAGTGCCCGACATTTGATGGTACTCAGGATGTGATTAAAGCTATGAGGTGGTTATCTGAAGTGGAGGGTTGTTTCTTCACGTGTTCATGTCCTACTGACCAGAAGGTTAGATGTGCCCTGAACCTGCTGAAGCTAGGGGCCAAGGATTGGTGGAGACTGATGACTGGATTGTACACTGATGATCAGAGAGCTGCTGTTACTTGGGAGCAATTCAGGGAGATGTTCCGCGACCGATATGTTCCATGGGTGGAGCAGGAGCGGTTAGCTCAGGAGTTTTTGAGTTTGAGGCAGGATGGAGAGTCGGTGATGGAGATCACTTGTATGTTATAGAGAGGGCGATGTTCTACCCAGAGTTTGCTTCCGAGCAGGCTCAGATGACTCGTTATCTAAGCATGCTCAAGACTGACATCCGTCAGTTTGTGTCTACCCAACGATGTGATACTCTGTTGGAGTTGCAGGAGGCCTCTAGGTTGCGTGAGTTGGAGATCGAGCTGCAGTTGAGGGAGCAGCTTCCAGCTGCGGCATAGTCTCAGCCGGTGCCGAAGCGGTCTATGACCGCTGATTCTAGGATTGGGGGTCAGCAGAGCCTCACATGTGGGAAGTACGATAGGAGTCATTCTGGAGTATGTCGAGCGGGTAGCGGATGCCACAGGTGTGGCAAGGAGGGGCATTATGCGAAGGATTGTCGCCAGGGTGCCCCAGTTTCGGGTATGAGGTTGTACTACCACTGTGATCATGTTGGCCATGTGAAGGCCAACTGCTCATTGCTAGCCACCAAGCTGGTGCAAGCTCCAACGCCAACTACTTTAAGGATCGCTGATGGGAGGCCTGTTAAGGCTGAGCCTCCGAAGGCTCAGGGGCATGCTTTCCAGCTTACAGAAGAGGAGGCCAGAGCAGCACCTGATGTGGTTGCTGGTATGTTTCTCTCCTATACCTCGTTTATTATATCTATGTTATGCTTATATGTGGTACCTATACTTAGGTATGTTTTTAGTAAACTCCTTGCCTGCTTTGGTTTTATTTGACTCGGGGGCGAGTCGGTCTTTCATTTCATAGACATTTAGTAGGGGGTTGGGTGTGCCAGTTGATGAGCTAGAGTGTCCGTTGTGAGTTTCTATCGCCAACGAACATGGAGTTTCGGCTTCTTCGGTCTTCCGAGGATGTCGCTTGGAGATCTTCGAAGTGGTCTTTCCGATAGACTTGATTCTGATTCCCATGGGGGAAGTATGCATGATTGTGGGTATGGATTGGCTTAGTCGCTTCGGTGCCATGATAGATTGTGAGGGCCAACGAGTGGTAGTTCGAACCTCAAGTGGGGGAGAACTAATTGTATATGGCGAGAGCTGCAGAGCGGGGTCGGGGTTTTATTCAGCCACCAAAGCTCGACAGTATATTCAGCACGGGTGTGCGGGATACCTAGCGTACATGGTAGATACGCAGGTTGGAGACCAGACTTCAGTTTCAGAGGTTCCAGTGGTTAGGGATTTTGCTGACGTGTTTATGGAGGAGTTTCCAGGGATACCGCCGGAGAGGCAGGTCGAGTTTTGGATCGACCTGGTGCCGGATGCGGCTACTATTGCCAAGGATCCGTACCGTTTGGCGCCGCTCGAGATACTAGGGTTGTCTTCACAGCTGCAGGAACTATGGGGCAAGCAGTTCATTCGACCTAGCATCTCTCCATGGGGAGCACCGATCCTCTTCGTTAGGAAGAAGGATGGATCGCACCGGATGTGCATTGACTATAGGGAGTTGAACAAGTTGATGGTGAAGAACCGTTATCCACTTCCGAGGATAGACGATCTCTTCGATCAGTTACATGGTGCATCTTGGTTCTCCAAGATTGACTTGAGATCGGGATATCATCAGGTCCGGGTTAGAGCGGAGGAAGTGGAGAAGACCGTGTTTCAGACTCGTTATGGTCACTACGAGTTCGTGGTGATGCCATTTGGGCTCACCAACGTGCCGACAGTATTCATGGACTTGATGAATCGGGTCTGCAGACCGATGCTTGATCGCTCGGTCATTGTGTTCATAGATGATATCTTGGTGTATTCCAAGACCCGAGAGCATCACGAGGAGCACCTCTGGTAGCTGTTGGAAGTTCTGAGACGAGAACGGTTGTATGTCAAGTTCTCGAAGTGTGAGTTTTGGTTACAAGAGGTCCAGATCCTCGGACACCTCGTTAACCAGGAGGGGATTTTGGTCGACCCGACCAAAATCGAGGCAGTTCTGCAGTGAGAGGTGCCGAGGTCTCCTTCGGATATCAGGAGTTTTCTGGGGTTAGCAGGATATCACCGGAGATTTGTTCGAGCCTTCTCCAAGATTACAGTACCCCTCATCCGTCTAACGAGGAAGGGGTGGATTTCCGGTGGGGCCCCAAGCAATAAGAGGCATTTGAGACCCTCAGGTAATGTTTGTGTGAGTCTCCAGTTTTGACACTCCCCGAGGGAGTAGAGGATTTTGTGGTATTCTGTGATGCATCCATCACAAGTTTAAGGGCGGTCCTCATGCAGAGAGCATGAGTGATAACCTATGCATCGCGACAGCTAAAGCCGCATGATATGAGATACCCTACACATGATCTTGAGCTGGGAGTGGTGGTATTTGCTCTCAAGATTTGGAGGCATTACCTATATGGGGTCTGTTGTACCATATACACGGATCAAAAGAGTTTGAGACACATCATGCATCAGCCGAACCTGAATATGAGACAACGCAGGTGGTTAGATGTAGTCAAGGACTACGATTGCGAGATCCTTTACCACCCTGGTAAAGCGAATGTGGTCGCGGACGCATTGCGCCGCAAGTCAGCTGGATTTTCCATCCAAGCAAAGTGTATGAGGATAGCGGTGGATTGCCCACTGGTGAGTTTGATCAGAGATGCCAAGGCCGAGGGCATACGACCAGAGAACTGGAAAATGGAAAGGATCAAGGGTGAAAGCGCTCGGTTTGATCAGGATAGCTGGGGGTTATTGACCCGATGTGGTCAAGTTTGGGTTCCGATGACTGGTGGAGTCAGGTAGACAGTGGTGGAGGAGGCTCATAAGTCTCCTTTTTTCATACACCAGGGGGCCACCAAGATGTACCAAGATCTGAGTTTGAGTTACTTGTGGCCATGCATGAAGTGAGAAATCGCTTGGTATGTCGAGAGGTGCTTGACCTGTAGGATGGTCAAGGCCGAGCATCAAAGGTCGCATGGTACGCTGCAGCCTCTGGAGATTTCCATGTGGAAATTGGAGTAGATCACGATGGACTTCATTACGCCATATGGGTCATCGTGGATCGATTGACCAAGAGTGCTCATTTCTTGGCGATACGGGAGAGCTCTTCAGCCGAAAGGTTGGCCGGCTTATACGTCCGTGAGATCGTTGCTCGCCACGGGATTCCGGTCTCCATTGTCTCAGACTGAGATGTTAGACTCACTTCCCGTTTCTAGCAGAAGTTCCACGACGAACTGGGCACATGCTTAGCACAACGTTTCATGCGCAGGCAGATGGTCAGAGCGAGCGTACCATTCAGACCCTCGAGGATATGTTGAGGGCGTGTGTCATTGATTTCGGTGGGAGTTAGGATTCCCACCTACCTCTTGCAGAGTTTGCTTACAACAATAGCTAGCATTCCAGCATTGGCGCCCCGCCATTTGAGTTATTGTATGGGCACAGATGTCACACCCCGATTTGTTAGGGTGAGATGGGACACTGAGTGATGGGACGGACGGAGGTAGTCCTACAGACTACCGAGAAGATTCGGCAGATTAGGTAGCGACTGCAGACCGCTCAGTGTCGGCAGAAAACTTACGCCGATAGACGCCGATCTGAGTTAGAGTTTCAGGTGGGTGATATGGTGCTCCTGAAGGTATCGCCCTGGAAAGGTGTGATTCGCTTCAAGAAGCGGGGGAAATTGGGTCCCCTATACATTGGACCGTTCAGGGTTATTGCCAGGGTCGGCAAGGTGGCGTACAGGCTAGAGCTCCCGGAGGAGCTTAGTCGGATCCACAACACTTTCCACATTTCGCAGCTGCGGAAGTGCATCGTGGATCAGGAGGCAGTGGTTCCATTGGATGATATTCAGGTTGATGAGCGCCTGAATTACATGGAGAGGCCTGTGGCCATACTTGAAAGGAAGACAAAATTTTTGCGGAATAAGGAGATACCTTTGGTAAGGGTACAGTGGGAGCATTGGAGGGGGTCTGAGTGGACGTGGGAGTCGAAGGCAGAGATGCGGGAGCATTACCCAACATTTTTCATCGCACCCGACTTCGATGGCGAAGTCTAATTCAAGTGGGGGAGAGTTGTAACGCCCCAATTCTCAGGTATTGATTTATGGGAATCTTTTTTGGTCTTTGGGTCTACTAGACGAGTTAGTCGCCCTACTTGTCGAGTAGTAGCGGGTTGGTCCATGCGTTTTAATGACCTACTCGCAGAGTCCAAGAAAGGACTCGACGAGTAGGAGCTGGCAGATGAAACCCTAAATTTCGGGGCATTTCACAATATTTAAAGGATCATTGGCCTCCCCCAGCCTCCCCTTACAGCCTCTTGTCTCTCTTTAACCCTAATTTGTGTGTGTGTGTTCTTTGGAGAGTTAAGCTTGGAGGAAGGATTTTGGTGAAGAAATCACTTGGGAAAACAAGCTAGTTGAAGCAAGAGTTCGTGAGATTCAAGTTCTGCATCAGCAAGCACTCTCTTGAAGGTACTAGATCGTTTTCCTTCGCTCATTTTCTCCTAAACCCCTTGTGCATGAATTTTTAAGAAAGGTTTCTCGTGCTTAAGCCAAGATCTGAAGTGGTAACTTCAGATCTGAACTCCCCTTGTCTTCTAGATTCATAAAGTCATCAACTTTGCCTAGTAGGAGCTTTCCCTCAAGATGTGACCTCATTGCAAGCTTAGTTATGTCATTTTAGGGTCTTAAAGCCTTGCATGCACGTAAATTTTGCAACTTTACGTGATAAGCATGCCTAAGGAAGTTGGATCTGCAGTTTCGGGCCTTGGCATGGCTTAAAAGTGTCTGCATGGTTAAAGGACTGAAGGGACTCAGCGAGTCGCATAGTCGACTCGGCGAGTCATATGAAGATGGGCATGAACCCCACGAGTTGGATGAACAACTCGGGGAGTTCGATGGAGATTGCCGTAGAATCGACGAGTTGGATGAACAACTCGGCGAGTTGGTTAAGGTTTCCCTAATTGATAGATGTATGTGAACTTGTCGAGTTGCAAGAAAGAAAAATTGACATTTTGCCTTAGAGTTTCGATCGCGAACCTTAGGAACTCGACGAGTCACTCTGGTGACTCGGCGAGTGGACGAGTATCTCAAGGAACTTGACGAGTAGCTGAGGATACTCAACGAGTTAGGGTCAACATGGACTGTTGACTTTGACTTTAACCAGGGGTTGACTAGTCGACTTATGGGGTACCTTGAAAGGTTGAGAACTTACGAGTATGGTTATATTGTGATAATAGGTGGTGGAGTTTGTGGTAGTGATTCGAGAGGTCGAGTTTATCTACCGAGTCGACATTTGAAAGGTGAGTTATCCTCACTATACTAAGGGGTCTAAGGAACCAAGGCCGACCCGTTGGATACTTTATCCTAGCAGTGTTAGTATGTTGAGTATAAAGTTAGTGTTGCATGCTAGTGTTCATGCCAGTTAGGTAGATCTGTAGGACTACCTGTGTTGTTATATGTTTATCTGCATGCTTAGTGGTTATGTTATATGTTGTTATGTTATGTGGGATGGGTTAAGGTGAGACTGCTTCGTGCGGTAAACCAACATACCCAGGAGCATTCCAGTTACGGGTTAAGGGAGACTCGTACTGTGGGCTCTATGGCAAGCCAGATGTGAGCTGTGGGCCAGCAGCATTCCAAACTCACACTGTGGGCCCAGGGGGAGGGGTAATCCAGTATGAAAGGCTGTGGACCCATTACATGTTGCTCAGTTTGTTTTGATATTGCTGACATGTTTACATGGATTGTATGTGTATTGGTATTTTGGGGGAACTTACTAAGCTTTCAGGCTGACAGTTTTAGTTTATTGTTTCAGGTGCATCAGGGGATCGTGGCAAGGCAAAGGTGTGATCGTACCGCTCCTCGTTTTGATGATTTTGTTCTGGGATACTTTGATATAACATATTTTGGAAACTTGTTTTGTAATAACTATTGAATTTGGAATGCATTTTAAAAGTTTAAAATTCGATTTATTTTTATGGGTGTTACGAAAATATGATCTCTCTTGTAGTTTTGATAAGGTTGTACGAGAGGAGTTAGGGTTACTTTCCTTCTAATTGAAGGATTCCATAGTTGGATTTCATTTCTTGTGGACGTCGCTTTGTAAAGGAAAATAACGTCATTACAACAACCAATCCTCGTAAAAAGGGGTTTCCGTAATCATAATCATCATGCATAAAAGAGAAGGGGAAATCAATGTGGGTATCCAGAGTAAAATATAGGTTATCGAGATGGACATTATATGCTTCCTTGTTCTTTTGTTGCAAAGAGAAACGGACAATATTGTGAGAGTTTAGTTGGTTGAACTTTTTAAGATGAGTCTGCACAAATTCGGGGGAAGAGATGAGATATTTACCTGATTTTCACACTCATCAGCAACAGAGAAGTGATTTTGATGGTAACCTTGACAGGATTTTGACTATGACTTCAGATGGAAGGTGTTTTGGTTAAAAAAAATACATAATTGAAACTCAACCGAATTGTATGAGAGGTTGAGATGTTCAGGGTAGAGCAAGCATAAGATGATGATCAAAGTGAAACAAGTGGTTTGCAATGAAAGCCATTGATCCTTGCTAGGATCTCTGGCACAAAACCTTGGGAGGAGATAGTGATCACCTTCCTTGATGATTTTATTGATTAAAAATGTTGATTATAGAGATGAATATTTAAATGTAAGTACAAGTATCATAATTGAGCTAATCATTTATGTAGTATGATGAATACAAGTGTTATTTATAGTGTAATGCTAATAACAAGAAGTCCGATATTTCCGGGATCCTCCAAGAATCAGCTTATGAACGTTGTTTGACTTGGTATTCCGAGTCTTTTGCCTGGTCTAGATGATTCTTCGTAGAGAATAAGTCTTTAGTCAACTATTTCAGCACATGTGAGAAAAATAAAGAAGAGTATAACTGATATAGATGCTAGGCAAATAATTGATAATAATCAGGATCCTGAAGTATGTTTAATTATCTTGAGGATTTGGCAATATTGAGGATCCTGAATGTAATTTTGCGATCCTATCTGTAAGAATTGCCCCCAAATTATTCTTGCGAAAAATTGAGGTTAGTTATCCAATATTTAAAAGTATAATTGAAAACAAAATAAAAAAGAGATAAGATTTTGAAGTTTAAAGGATAGGGTAATTTAAATTTCAATAGTTAGATTTCTAGCTGTTGGAATAGGTCAAATCACCCTTTTACCTCTTCGTGACTCCTATATAAATAGGGCGTTTAACTCTTTAGTTTTGTCTTGCTCCTTTAGCTCTTATTTCCGACGTTCATCACGTATCCTATATAAATAGGGCGTTTACCTTTTCGTACCTATTCGGTTCTAATTATGGGTAAGAAAGCAACTCGATCCCATGCAAGCATCATTTCTATACCCAATGATGATTTCACAGATCAGAAGATCTTGTATTAAGAGGAAAATTGTACCTTCACCGATGATGAAATCTAGATCTTGAAGTCAGCCGGAACTTTTCCTGTCGGTACCGTTTTTTAGGGCCTTTGATGCTAGGTTTTAGCCTGATTTCATTTCTTCTACTTCAGTTTGTCTTCCTGAGTACCCTTTCACCCTAGGACTCCCTTAACTTTTCTCCGAAATCATTTATGACTTATTTAAGATCACAAAAATATCATATATTTAGTTCATGCCAACGATTTGAAGGATCCTCGATTGGCTTGATCATTTGAATCGTTCCAAGGATTGTTCCATTCGCATAAATAAGCTAGCCTATGTTTATGATCTTACAACTTTTGGCAACTCTTGTTTCCTATTGAAGGTCAAAACTAATATATTTCCCTTTTTTTGAAGTCCAAGCATAATGATGGTGCTTGGAAAGGAAAATACTTTTTCGTGAAATGCTACTCCATTCCTGATGGGAATCTCTTACCTCAGTCATGGGTTAAAAAGGGTAGGATTTCATCTTTTTATATTGAGGATCTCGACATTCACATTTCTTATGTTGTTTGATTTTTTACAGCTTTCAAGTTTGACGAGCTAGTTCCCCCCGGTGGAGATACAAAAAACAGGACCAAAATCTTTGTCATTTTGTCTGAATCAGAGAGCTCATTCAAATTAAACCAATTCAATTATCTAGGAAGTCTGTCTACCACTGTCTCCATGTCGAAAGGTAAGGATCATAACTTCTTCTTCTTTTTCGTATGGAGGATCCTGACTTCTTATGCTCTTTGTTGTTCTGCTTAGGATCCAAGAGTACCTATTTTGGTTCCCACTTCACCCTTGTTGAATTGGATATGGCTGTGTCCAGTGGTCAACTGGAGGTAAAGAAAGAGAAGACATTGCCCTCAATTCCCGTCATGAGAGCCCTCATAGATTTGACCGTGAAAACTCTGGGATCCAAGATGAGAAAGAATATAGGTTCCACTGAGTTGAGTTTGGAGAATCTTGGGGTGGGGGGGGGGGGGGGAAGATGCACTCCGGAAGTTGGTTTCCTTCTCTCAGGCTGTAAGAACAAATATCCTTCTTCCCATTAAATTTTTACTCTTTTCTTTTTCTTGTGTCTTTCTTGTTTTAGGTCTCCGACCATGTTTTTTGCTAAGTTGAGGATCCAGGATGGAACAGCCGAACAAGCACTCAAAAAGAAAGAGAAAATATGGAAAGCAACCAATGAGGACCTCCTGAAAAGGTTGTAACTTTTGAACAAGGATAAGGCTGATAAGGAAGATGAGCACGTCGTAGAGATGGAGAAGATGATCGCTGAAGCAAAGGCTAGCGCTGCCATGGACGTCTAGGAAACCAAGATCAAACTAGCTGAAGACGTGGCAAATGTAGGATCCTGGATCTTGGTAGGGTGGCATGCCACTTTTACCCAACTAACTGGTGAACCTGTTAACATCAGTCAGGGTCCTAAAGGGCAGCATCTGAAGGTGGGTAACGAGGAGAAGACCCCAAACAATTTTGACCAATCTACGGTCTAGGCCTGTAAAGAATTAATTCAAATAGTTTTAGGTTTTAAGGGGTGTAAGACAATTTAATTTTTTGTGGATCATGCGACCCTTATAATAAATGGTTATGCTTGCTTTTATATATCTTTGTTTATTTGTCTGATTGACTTATGAATATAATAGTAGGATTTCCTAGGATCCTTATAATCAGGATCTTAAAGAGTTCAGGATTTGCAATAACTCCCATGATCTGAATAACCTAAAAATAGTTATTAACGCCTTTGGGATCTCAAAATAGTTGAGATCCATTTAGGATGATAAATCTCCAATCATTGCATTAAGGAATACAACATTAAAAATAAGGATAGATAGAACCTGATTATCCTTAGGCTTTGTGGCTTTTAGACATAGGAGAAGTTTAAACTTTGTATGGTCTTTGAAGTTCTCATATGATAAGATCCTTGCTTTAGGAGTTCATCAGTGAGGATCCTTGATAGTCTTCAACTTAGTAAACTTTAGGGAGGATCTCACCTTAAGAATCAATTGGAAATGACGTCAACATGGATAATAACTGAGGGAACTTTTGTTTTGCAACATGATATTGCTACAAGTCTTGCATATTTTTTGAGGAGTATCCTGTTAGTATCACAATTTTTGAAAAACCTTAGAGTAAAATCCCAATCTTAGCAAATTATTGGGGAATATCTCACATCGTATAATAACATAAAAATGTTATGAACCTTAGTTATTTTCTAAGGGATATCCCAACTTGAGACAACATGGGAATGTTATGAACCTTAGATTTTATCTGGGGAAGATCCCAACTTGTGATAACATGTTAATGTTAGAGACCTTAGATTTTATCTGGGGAAGATCCCAACTTGAGATAACATGTCAATGTTATAAACCTTAGATTTTAACTTTAGGATCTGAACTTATGTTTAGAAATAAGAGGGTTGCCAAGTCAATGCAGCGTGAAATGATCCTCTTGTTCACATTCCATAGTTAGATAACGTGAATCCAAGCGAGGTGTAGAAACCATAACTCGTATGAAAGAGGTAATTAACTCTTTAAACCATAGAGGGGATTAAGTACCCTTATTCGTAAGAGATATGATCAGTCTCATTTCTTAGTTACTAGGACACTTGAGTATCATGGTCGTTAAAGATAATAGAATGTTGTATATATGGGAATCTCTAGTTCCAGGGTCCTCAAACGTCAAGGTCCCTATATGACGGGATCATTGAATCTTCATGTGTCAAGGTCCTTATGTGTTAGGATCCTCGTATATCAGGATCCTTGTGTGTCAGGATCCTTGAGTCCCTGCGCACAACAAACATTAGCTAGGGGTGGGCGTTATCCTAGCTAACGCACCTCCGATGCTTAAGTTAGTAATGGTATTTGTTAAGAGCAAATAGTAATAAAAATAAAGGGTAAATGGTAAAGAGTATGTGTGTTAGGTCCAGGATCCTTACGATATTCAGGATCCTCAAATATCCAGGATCCTCAATTACATCAGGATCTTGACTAATTACCGTTATTAATTTTATTAATATTTATAACAGTCATATTTTGTCTATAACTAACACGTGTGCAGAAGTAGTCAACGGAAGACCAATTCTCAACGAAGAATCATCTCAACTATGCTAAAGACCCAGAATACTTGGTAAAATAACGTTCATGAAGCTGGTCATAGAGGATCCAGGAAATATCGGACATTTTGTTGGTTAGATTAGACTATAAATTGACACTTGTAATCTGCACACGACACACTGTTCTTTAGTCTAAGCTCACTCTACGAATTTCTTTACTCATTCTTATTAATAACTAACTGTAATCTTTATTTTATATTAATAAAATCATTAAGGCAGGTAATCATTATCACCTCCCAAGGCTTTATTTCGGAGATCCTAGCAAGGATCAAGGGCTTTCCTTGTAAACCATTGTGTTGCTTTCTTTTACCATTTGCTGTTACACAATTTGAACATCGCATCGTCATATTCAATTTGGTTGATTTGTACTTATGTAATTTTTGACCAAAATAATGTGAATGTGTTGAAAAATGACTAACCTTGCTTACAGAAAATAAGCTTTAAGATATAAAACATTATAGGATCTTAGAAGGACATCTCCATCGAGGGTAGCTAGCCAATATGCCCCTTTTCTTGCTTCAACATCTATGAGATACGGTCATTCCTATTTAGGTGCCAGTTTACCTTCACTAGGATCCTTTGTGTTTTGGAATGTTTTCCTAATACCAAGTCTCCTATCTGGAATCTTTTGACTTTTATATTCTTTTTGTATGCCTTGGTGTGAGTTTCTGTTGATGAACAATGATACAGATCATGGCAAGATTCCTGAGTTCATCAATAGTATCAAGATCTTGGGGCAGGATCCTGTCATTGTTTTCTTAACTTTGAAGTAGGTATCTGGCTATTGGGATCACCACTTCAGTGGGGATCATTGCTTCCGCTCCGAACACCAAAGAGTATGGAGTTTGGTCTGCGACTACTTTGGAAGTGGTCCTATATTCCCATAGGACGAAAGGATGTTCTTTTGCCCATTTCCTTTCTTTTCCTCTAACCTTTTACTCACATTATTGACTATGATTTTGTTGCTAGATTTTGCTTGACCATTGGCTTGAGGGTGAACAGGAGTGGACATTATCATTTTTATTTCCCAACTTGTGCAAAAGTCTCTTGTCCTTTTTCTTATGAACTAGGATCTGTTGTCGAATATGATTTCGGCAGCGATCCTGCACCTGGTTAAGATATTACATTTAATAAATGAGACCGCCACTTTGTCTCTTACCTGAACAAAAGCTTTAGCTTCTATCCACTTCGAGAAGTATTCGGTCATCACCAACATGAAGACTTTTCCTCTAGGAGCTACCGACAATTTGCCCACTATATCTATTCCCCATTTCATGAATGGCCAAGAGGAGATGATAGGATGTAGAGGTTTTGCTAGTTGATGTAGGATGTTGCTATATCTGTGACAGACATCAAATTTTTGAGCATGTAGGAAGGAATCTTTCTTCAACACTTTGGAGCATAAGGATCTGCCCCCAGTGTGATTGTCGTATTCTCCTTCATGTATATCCTTCAGAATTTCTGCAACTTCATGATCTTCTAAGCATCGAAGGTATGGACCCGCCATAGATTTTTTAGATAATTTACCTTGTATTATTACAAACCTTGAGACCCTTGTTCTGAATGCTCTATCGTTTTTTTCCTCTTTTGGGATTGTGCCATTTTGAAGGGATTCCATAATAGGTTGGATCTAGGATCTTGAGTTTGGGGGAAGGATCCTTGATGTTAAAATCCTGATAAGGAAATTAAGGATCGGGGTCTTTGATAGTAGTGACGTTGGTTGTTTCTTCGTGATCGTCAGGATCCTTTAGTCTTTCTCAGAAAAGATCCTAGATTGGCTAAATCATCTACTTCATCATTTTCTTCTCTAGGAACTTGGTTTATACTGAATGCTTCAAATTCGGAGGCTAAATTTTTGAGGATCGTGAGATATAGTGCTAGTCCTTCTCCTTTTACTGCATAGGTGTTGGGTTTTGAGCATTCTAACACTCCTAAAGTGTACATGCAACCCTAGAAACCTTAGATCTATGTTTTACTATGATACATGCAAAATTGATTTTCCAAGGTTCTTAACCTATCTAGCATACATGGGGAACTTTTAAACATAAAAGTTAGTAAGAAAGACATACCTTTTAGATGCTTGGATTCATTGAAAATCTTGTGAGCCTAGCACCTCAAGTGTGATGCCTCAAATGTCTCACACAACACCAAATACACTTAGAATAACCTTGAGAGAAATGGAACACTTCTAAAATCGGCTATGCCCTCTTGTTCTCACACTAGTGTCAATTTTGGTTGCTCGCATATTCTTTTTATAGTGTGTCATAAGTAGGGTTACACCATGTAAACCCTAACTTGACATGGCTCTTCATTTCCATGATCCATAGGTATAAAGACACCATGGAGCATCCTATGGGTTTTAGCCCAACTTAATAATCCATGGAGCATTAGCCCATTATACACGTATGGGTGATTTACGCAATCAACCCATATATTTTATTAGTCTCCTTTTGATCACTAAATTAATTCCAAATTAATTATTGATAAATACTAATTAAATAATATTATTAATATATTAGAACTTTTAATATAATAATAAACCTTAAGTGTTATTTCTCTTATTTTGGTCTATCCAAATGCATGATGTCATGCAACTTAAATGGACCATGCTAATCGGGTCAAGTACATTCCAGAAATAGTTATGAACTTAGACACCTAATCCAACAGTCTCCCACTTGGATAAGTGTAATAAATATATCTGCAAGAATAACTTCAGGAACCGATCAACAATCGTAGCTCTTTCAAGGTCTCGCGGAACTGAGATGACGATGATACTCCATTTAAGATAAGTGATCATATAATCATCTGTTCTAGATATCAGCCGGACAAATACATGGAACAATGTCTTACTTATTTTCCAACAGTTTGTTTCTCGATTTCAGATTTGTTTGACATAGAACTTAATTGAACAGATCAATCTTAGTTCTGATCGGGCCCGGTACATGGGTCAAAACAAAATCATCGAAGGGCCCAAATATTGCTTCTAATCCAAGAAGGAACAGATAAACTTCGACTCATATGCTTGTTCTACTACTTGTTGAATCATACACAAAGACACGTTTTATAACATCGAGTTACCAATGCATTTACGTACAATCAATGTATAACAAACTCATAGGCAACAAGTCATATCTCTAGGTTTGAAGACTTATATGATATTACCGTCTCACTATCACTCGAGATAAATTCCATGAAGTGATACCAGTGAGCGTGGGTTGAATCCAATACTCAGAACTTATGAGCACTCATGAGTGTTGTAGCACCACTTTGTCCAACATCTTAGACCTCTACAAGCCAACCAATGACAGTCTTGATTCATATCTACTTCCAGCATATGACCGACTGTGGATGGTTTGAATAACTTAGCCATTCAGGAAGAGCGACTTAGTTATTCTGGAAGTCAAAACTTGCAAAGTGAAACACATGAATAATCGAATCCAATATGGTATCGGAACTTATGAATATAAATAAAACACCTTTTATTTATCACCATATTAATTACCCATCATTCATTGCATATTGTTTCAAATTGTCAATTTTATACTTGAATTAAAACAATAGCTGTCCCATCTCCGAGCATGTACACTATGTTTTCTAAACACTAGTCATGCCATACACCAAGTATGCATACTATGTTTTTCCAAACATTAGTTATTCCATACACCAAGTATTCACACTAAGTTTGTCTATGATATTTACTTTCTGAAATAGATCAATCAAACATACTTCCAATGATACTCATTTCACAATCCCAAATCCTTACCGTAAATGCAAGAATTCCAAATTCCTGCCAATTACCTAAATCTGTTAGATTCTAAACTTATATGCATTGTTCCTCTTATAAGGATTATGCACAAAGTCACAAAGGCTTGTCAACAAACATTACAGAGTATTCCAACGGAGATCAACTCCATGGAACCGAAATCTGATATTTAAAGTTCATTGCCTTTGAACATTCTTCTTGCATTAAGTTTCCTAATCTTACACATATTTAATTAATAACTTCTACCTATAGGAATATTTCCATATTCACATTTTGACTATTACTTCTGACCAAGAGTTGCCTCTTTTCAGAATATGTCAATGTGGTCCTTCCAAAATTAAACCTATACTTACAACTGTCCATGAGCAACCAATCTTTGGTAAACTTTAGATTGTCCTCAATAGTTGCTTAATCAAATTAGTCATATCTAGTTCTAGTACTTTTTCCCTCTTAATGCTTTGGGCATTTGGAAAATTTAGAACAGACGAATATTATAACACATGCAATCGATCCTATATCCGAAGCATATGGGACACGATTCATAAAGACATGATACTAGACCAGTCTTTTGCTATAATATTTCTATTTCTATTTTCCAAGTTCTCAAAATTCATATTATGAAGAGGGATGCCGTAATCATAATCGAATTTTAGAATGCAAATAATGGACCCATATATAGAATTTCCTTATGTTGAGTCATTCCAACATGAAATTCATATGTGTGTATATATATATATATATATATATATATATATATATATATATATATATATATATATATATATATATATATATATCCTTGACTAAATATGATTAAAACCTCAATCTAAGCTTTTAGAACCTCTCCCTTAATTATAGCGAAACAACTTTTTCCCAATGGAAACCTTTTGTTTTATATAATTAACATTGCTAACTTGCAACACTTATTATAATTATCATGCTCCCACTTGAATGATGATTATTAGCATGAAGCTTATGCTCTCACTAGCTTTGACATGTACTCAGAAATCTGATGGACATCTAGAAATCAATACTTTATTTACCTTCTTTCCAAAGTTCATATTTCTGATATGAGATGCTTTGATAAACTTTATCAAAATCATATACCTTCCCTTAGATAGCACACATGTGTGTCTAAACAATTTCAGAACTATGAAGAGGGATGCCGTAATCATAGTCTCAATTGTTTAGACCTTTGTCATTTCTCACAAGTCCATGTTAGTGTGCCGGTTAACCACACACGCTCCATTAACGACTTTGAGAATGCAAATATCACAATTTCTATCTAGTTCAAATCTACTTAGTGAAAGTGTTTCCTCACCATCATTTTCATGAATCAGAGAGAAACCTTATGACACTTAGATTTTATGGTGTATGTGTTCCTATCCATGTAAATTTGTCAAAACCATAATCACAAGACAAGCTTAGTGACAAATCCAAACTCTTATGGATTGAACTTGTGCAGTCTTAACTTCTTGCCACATGGCAGCTCAAGGGCCTGCTATTTCTTCCAAGTTCTATGCAACCAATTGAGAACTCTCAGAACTCATATGGAAAGCCAACTTTAATTGGAATGGGCACAGAAATAGGAATATGTCAACACGATAGGTTATAAACCTTAAGTCGTGTGCTAGTGATAAACTATATGTTTTTTCTTCTTGATTAGACCTAGAAGCTTTTTCAAGATCTTTAAGACTCCCACTATCCTCTTGACATATAAGACTCACTTGCCAAATATTCAAGAGATAGTGTGGATTCTTTATCAAGACAGACACTTCACACAATTGGCCTTAGTTGGTCTTTGTTTTATCCAAAACATCACAACTTACCAATTTCAAATGTACAAGAGTAGGACACATTTTACTCTTACATTTGACAAGTGTTATAAACCTTTCTTTAAGATATGTCACTCAAGGTAAAATCCTGTAGTATGACTCTAAGACTTGTTTTGGAACAAAGTATGACTCATTCTTCTTGATTTAACCACTTCAACAATTCATGATTCCTCTTCTTAGCCATAAGAATGCACTAAGATGTCCTCAGAGGACCAATTGTTATATGGTCTTAATCATTAAGATGATCACAAAATGATACTAAAGTACTCTCTCATCTTTTCAGATTTGAGAAGCTTTTATCTTTCTGCCTAATTTGATTCTTCTCATTCGTCCTGCAATACATCGAAACTTTTCAAATATTTTAGAATTATACTTTAAACTGGTAAGTATAACCATATTTACTTAACTTTAGTAAATCATGAAGAATAGTCTTATCGATCTTTTGTGGTGGACTTGACCAGTGCACAAGAATGTGTACTCGATCCCTTAGTCCTTCACTTGACTCACATATAAATGTGAACAAGGAAACAATCTTAATTTTCCAAAGCTGAAAGTTCTCATTCATTATACTATACAACTTGCATGATTCCAAGTTTCGCTCCAATTGAAACCTTGGGTGATGAGAATCTTTCCTTATTTGGTAAATTTACACACTACCACAAACGAAAGAATCAAATTCATGTTTCCATTATTGCTAAAAACATATAAACAACAATTTTCCATAAAAGCTATTGCAAGGAGATATAAACTAAAATAAAATCAATTTTTTATTTATTTATAAAATGCGGAAAAAACTTTTCCTTACAATGCAACTTTAAATGAAAACTATGCTATTACATATTTCCTAGCAATCTATCATAACTCTCTAAGTAGTATCTGAAGAATCCGATCTTCGAACCATGCGATTGAAATCCATCTTCGCGATCAGATTTAGCATACTCTTTCATTAAGTGTCCTTCCCTTTGCTTAATTCTGCCAAACACCAAAATGTAACCGAGTCACATTTTGTATTAAGAATAATCAATAAGGAACTTAATAGAGTTAGATTGTGGACTTACTTGAAGCAGAATCAAACTTTCTCCCTAGACCTTCTCTCAGATGTTTCAGGTAGTTAGGGCAGCTTTGCAACCAATGCCCCTTCCTTTTTGGCAGTATAACCATATGGACCCTTTAGGAATGGTACACATGACTATCTCATACTTAGCCTTTCTATTTACCATCTGGTCAACCGAGTTGACTATGGACGATCCCTTTCCATTGGGTAGAGAAAGCTTTTCTGGATATCCAATGTTACCAACTGTCAATGTCCATTGAAGTCTGGGAAGTTGATCCTCAAATCAAATTTTCTTTACCAGAGCTCCAAATCATTGTTGATTCAGCAGCACAAAGCAAATAGATAAGATCATTAAGGGTCATGTCATAGTCTTTTAGATAGTGGTCCATAATGAAACTCATTATGTGACTTAGAAAGTGATTGAACAACCGACTTTCTCAAGACTTTGACACCTAACTCTCCCGGATTGTCAATATGTGACTTCATCTCCAAGATGTGATCACACATAGACCTTGCTTGCCAATAGTGCTTGAGTGACCTTTAACTTGTGGGTTATGGAGAATAATTGGAGGAGGTGGAGGAATTGAAGTATGATTTCCATGATCCATTCACGAGACATCATCTAAACTAGGAAAGATTATTCCAAGAGTTTTGGGAAGATCATAATTGTCTGAACCAGACATCTTTTGAGAGATATTCAAGATAGTTGATTTAAAGTCCTTAATATAACACCCAATATGAAATATTAAGGCTAGGACCCAACACAATATTTTATAACTTGGAAGAGGGATGTCGTAATCCAAGCTATAAAATATTTGAAGGTAGGCGAATGACGATTCACCAATTTCCACCATGAAAAATGAAATAAATTATTAGGTTTTAATTGGTTTTGAAACTCCTAGATCTTTTGAGATTCATTGAATTTTCAATGGCATGTTTCAATCTCGAGTGTGCCCTTCAGGTTTTGTGACTGGGATGCCGAGGATCACAAAACAAGGTGTGAAGTAACCATGGAAATTACTTGGTACCCTTAATGTATTACCCCTCAATTGATGTGCCGGATAACCACATGCGCTCCATTGATACTATGATAAACATTAAGTTACCATTTTCCTACCTTGTTAAGTCCAGCTAGTGTGCTGGTTAACCACACGTGCTGCACTAACCGACTTAAGGAAATTGCAAAGTGTAATTTCATGGGTTAGCACCTTATTCACCTTTCCTAAAGTAACTAAGATTAAGAATTCTAAAAACATTTAGTTACTTTATATTGATCATTAATACTTTTAATGAAGGGAGATTTCTAGTCCTTGTCCTACCCGTTCGGCTAACGACCCTCCACCGATCAAGGAAGCGGTGGGTGAGAGTGGATACCCATTAAGCTGCCATTTTATAGGCAACAACCTTATACCCCCCTTATAGACTGGCTTTGTGAATGAGGCCTACTAACAGTAAGACTGACTTGCTCTTTGTCACACCCAAAAACCATGAATGGCGGAAACGTTCTGGGGTGGAGGACGTCATGTACAGTATCATAACAATGAATAGTAGTAAACAAGCAACAACATCATCCATTTCATTAATAATATAATTTCATACAATTGTGTTCTGTCAAGTTATATAGACACCAAAATATACATAACAAAATAAAAGACGAGTCTTGAACAAACTCCATCTTCTCAAAACCTAGCACCTGTACATGTCTACTGGTGACCTGAGTATACAAGTTATTTTGAAAGCGAGTATCAGCTTAAGCTGGTGAGATCATAAGTATATTAGTGTTTTTGTTTGTATGAAAGCATTTGTAAGATGTTTTGTAAGGTGTTTTGTAAAATGTTACAACTATCCAAGAAAACCCTATGTTATCTACTAATTGTAGCCTTTTACCAAGGCATCTAGTATCTGTGTGTGTCTCTTGTAAGAGTGTTTATTTTCTCAATTCTAACTATCATTAACCAAAAATATAGTTTTTACATTACCGTGCATCGTGTGAATATTCACGAAGTGAATGTAATGGGAAAAATCATAGTACCGTAGTGTTTATAATAAGTGACTACTGTTGTACTAACTACCTTAAACCAATTGATATTTAAAGTAACATGTGATCGACTTGTATCCTGATACCGACTCTAGTAAAATGACGATGTAAGACGCCGTAAGAAATGACATTTGGCACCCGTAGACTTGCAAGTCCCACTGTAGCGAGCAGCAAGGTGTAGGATAGTCAATCCAGTATAGATCTATACGCAAACTCATACGCTCCCCAATTAAGGAGATTCTGGATACAAAAACGGTCATGGCAAGTAGTGCAATGCCCTACTTAACGGTTCACATAACTGTATGAATGTATATGTAATGAATGTGCTAGCTGTATTGTGTATTCTTCCTCTGTCTAGCTTGTATGTACTGTAATGTTCTGCGTGTGCTAGATGTAATGTGTGTTCTCTCTTTATCTAGCATGTATAGTAATGTACTGTGTGTACTAGCGGTATTGTGTGCTCTCTCAAGTACTGACTCATGAATGAACTGACACATTGTATGCTTCATTGTTCTAGCAATAGTTTTAGTATCTTCCTAAACTACCCCTATGGTAGCTTACTAGTAATGTATGATCATGTTTGTATACCCTTCCTACCCAAAGGTATAGAACTGATTGAAGGAACTTTTATGACTATGTATGTATACATGATATACAACTAATATTTAAACGACCTTCGAACGGATAACCAATGCCCTAAAGCCACATCCAAACAAGGAAAAGGAATTAAAGTGAGCTGACCTTCCTAAGTCTTTTAAACATTGCTTATATAACTATACACACATAGACATGCATTTGACAATATATAAGTATGAAAGAGTTTAAGTAAAAGTATTTGATAAGTAAAAGAGTTTGTAAAACAGTTTGAAGTAAAGCAGTTTGGTAACACAGTTTGAAAGTAAGAATCCACTAGTTTGGTAGTTATTAATCACATGCGATTGATATAATAACTATAAGTATTCAACTTGTATTCCCCTCCATAAAAGCATTTAAAAACATTTAAACCATTGATTAAGGGGTATGAACTCACATATAGTGAGTGGTATGGATGAACTGATGAAACAGGATTGCTAGGTGTCAAGTGAAGTCTTGAACACACACAATGATCCTAGTTGTCATATAATATCACATATATGTATCCAATTAGTCTCTAAACAACTAATAAATAAAGTTAAGACACCCTAGGACATGCCAAACACCTTATATAAGTGTTATAAGTCCCAAGGATTGCATCTAAGTGTTGTAGGGCATGGCTAGTGTGCTTGGGGTTCAAGGAAAACTCCATCATGGAGTTTACGGTTTTATGGTCACTAACAAATGAGTTTACGGTCGTAAAACCTTGAGTTTACGGCCGTAAGCTCCTCCTCTTTTGAGCATTTAATGATTTGAAGCCTTAAAAGTCCTTAGAAGCTTTTCTACTTGAAGTATGTGTCTATGGAAGGAATTAGGGCACCATTTTACTCCTAATTGGAGTTTACAGTTCCTAACCATTTTTCTTTGAGTTTACTACCGTAAACTCATATGGTTTATGGTCTTTTGGGGTTTTCAAGTCCTTAGCTCATCATGGAAAGGATTTAGACATGTTTCTAAGGCTTGTGAAGGACTAGGGCACACTTTGGCACCTTTATTTGGGGTTTATGGTCCAAGAACTTCTTGGACCGTAAACACCATGTTCTTGGTGTTCTTGGGATGCTTTCTTGATGTAAGGGAATGTAACAAGGTTTATAAGACTCTAGGATAGAAGTACTTACTATATAGAAGCTTGAAATGAGCTAAAAGTCCAAGAACACTAGTGTGTGTTCTTGGTGTTCTTGGTGAAAATTGAAGAATCGACCTTTTGGAATGATTTCACGGTTAGAAGTGTGTTAAAACACTAGATTAAGTCATATAATCACTTAAGAAGGCTAGAACACTTACTAGATTGAATATGTAACACCCAGTTCTTAAAGTATGTAAATATGAGTCCTTGAGATTTAAGAGGAAGGGTAATTCTAGTCCTTTTTCGGGAAATGGGTTTTATCCGAGAAGGTTTCGGACTGGGGTATGTTGTTAGAAGCATAGGGCTTCTCGTCACCCTCGTGTGAATGTAAAGTCTATTGGGAGCGGGTTTAGAGTAGAGGATTTGCGGCATTTTGAAGATGATAATTGATTATAGCTCTTAATGCAAAAGTGGAAAAAGGGGTTCCATGCAAGCCATGCATGAGTATTGGAGTTTGGCTGGGAACGCCCAACATAAGCTGGACGTACGCCCAGCATAGTAAAGGAAAAATGCGGGGTGGCCAGGTGAGTACGCCCAGCGTACTAGAGGTACGCCCAGAGTACTCTCAGAAACCCCAAACCCTAATTTAAGGGCCACCACTATATAAGGAACATGTTGGTTCATACCCTAGCCTCCATAAGCTCACCCTTAACCTCAGAAACCCTAGAAACCCGTATTCCCTCCATTGTGGGGTGTGTTTGGTCTTGGAAAGCTCATTTAGGCAAAAGAGAAGCAAGAAGAAGAAAGGAGAAGTTGCCAAAGAAGGAGAGGAACGATTGGAGCTTATAGATCTGGAAAGATATCATCCTTTGGAGCTTATTTGAGGTATAAAGCTTCTTGCTTGCCAATTATTTTGCATAGATCTAAGTGTTGTGAAGTTTTAGCATCTTTCTTGTCCCAAAAGTCCTCATCTTGATTCATGCTTTGTGTTGGCCGAGATTATCTGTCCTTTCAGACCTTTGGAGAGGTCTTGAGTGAGAAAAATGAGGTCCCAAGGGCTGTAGTTGTTCCATGTGTGTGAAATATAGGTCTTAATGGATTAAGAGCTTTACGGACGTCCCAAGTGATAAAGTTTGAGACTTTATGAATCTTAGGCATATTTGGCCTAGGGATCTGAAGTTTGGGCTTAAGAGCTTAAGCCAATAAGAAGTTATAAGGACTTAATGAGTGGCAGGGTTACGCCCCGCATAGCACTTGAGTACGCCCCGTGTAGCGGGCCAGTGCCCCGATCCTCAACTGTGATTCAACGTGTACACCCCGCGTACCAAGGAGGGTACGCCCATCGTACTCCCTCTGATTGGACTTTAATGTTGGGCCTTAGAGTTTGGGCCGTTTATGGGTTGTTGGTTTATGGGCCATGACTGGAAATTATGGATAGAGTATTTTGGGCCCAATTATTGTTATGGACCTTGGATCTAGGCCCATTTAGTGAGGTGGGCCCAATTTGGTAAATTGGGCCAATATTGGACTTTGTATAAGATTTGGATTTTGGCCTTGGCCCGATAAGTGGATGTATGCTTGGCTAGTTCGGGATTTGCGGTGAGTTGGTAATTCGAGAATCTGCTTCTTCAGTTTAGAGTATCAGAAATCGCGAGGTAAGTTATCCTCACTATATCAACAGGGTCTAAGGCACCAAGGCCGGCCCTTTATCGGATTGAGATCCGGGTATTTGTTGTTATGTTATTGCTTTAATATGTTTGCATCCTGGTAGCTAGGATGGTATATGGTAGAGATCTGGTTAAGATCGGTATCCTGATATGTAGGGTGATGCTATGCTAGTAACCGGTTAGGTCGGTATCCTGGTTAGGATGATGATATGTTATGTGATCTGTTCGATCGGCTTGTTGACTGTGAACTATTATATGATTGTATGTTGATGTGCACATGGTTGTTTGGACTGGAGTTGGGTTGAGACGGGTCCTGCTTTGTGCTGTAGGCCAAGATACCCAGGGCGGACTGGTTGTTCCGAAGGCCCAGCGAGCAGTCCGGATAGGCTGTAGGCCCCACGAGGGCGGACCAGACGTGCCGAGGCTCAGAGAGTGGACCAGGCCGACTGAAGGCCCGATGCGGGCGGACCAGTCATACTGTAGACTCAGAGAGTGGACCAGGTGGGTTGAAGGCCCGGTGCGGGTGGACCACCCACACTGCAGACTCGAGGGACATGACTAGACTCGGAGGGTAGACCCGGTGGACTAAAGGCCCGATACGGCGGACCAGTCACACAGTAGACCCGATATGCATGGCTGTTCTGTGATCGGTTATGATATGACATGTTATATGTGTATGGTATATGTGGTTGGTATTTTGGGGGTATCTCACTAAGCTTTCGGGCTTACAGTTGTGGTTTAATGTTTTTCAGGTTCTTTAGGAGACTGAGGCAAGGCGAAGGCGTGATCGTACCGCTCCTCGTGTTTATGTTTTATGTTATGTTCCTAGGAATACTCTGATAATAAATGTATTGAAAACCTTTTTGTAAAAACTTAAAGTAATTTGGGTTGTTTTGAAAAGTTAAAATTTGTTGAAAATTTTGGTCGTTACAAGTTGGGATCAGAGCCTTGGTTTGAGTGAATTGGAGGAACATTCGTGTGAATCCAGTCTCAAATCAAGGAGAGTTTTTAAGAGAGAATTTAAAATGGTTTTCAAATTAAGTAAAAAGAGGATGCGGAGGTACGATCAGCCGGAGCCAGTAAGTAACCCCAAAATATCATACATGATATTTGTTTTCGAGCTTTGATAGAACAACATGCTAGTACTAGGCTAGGTATCTTCAGGATTTCATAATAATGTTGCCTGTTTTATGATGCCTGCTAACCTAGGGTTTCCTTCTATATGAGATTTTTAGTGTTCCTCTAGGAGTGAGGATTGAGCGCTTGCTATGTATATTTGTCACTAGGGTGTTGTGGTAGTACTTCATACAAATATGGGTAGGTGTGGAAGGTAGTATGGGCCCGTACTACTGAAAGCACAGGACCCATACGCGTATCAGGGAAACCATGACCTCTAGGGTTGGGTTGAGAGTTGGTTCCCGGGATAGTGGGAAATGTCTGAGATTTTGTGGTTTGTTTTCAGTATGGAGATTTCGAGGGATGCTGGGAGTGGATCCGGGTAAGGATCGGGAGCAGGAGAGGGAGCTCCGGACGGGTCAGTACCGCCCGAGGTTATCGGTCAGATGAGCACGTGCGAGTTAGATGTGAGGATTCGCGAGATTCTGCATGATGAGGTTGCTGTGTTGTTCCGGGCCGAGCTGCCGGAACTGTTTGGGTCGATCAAGACCGCCATGGTGGAGTATTTTGATGAGCGCTATGCGGCTCTCACTGAGACAGCTGCCGCGGCAGCTACAGCAGCTGTAGCAGCGGCAGGGGGAGGAGCTGGTCGAGGTTTTCAGTATCGGGACTTCGATAATATAAACCCTCCCACCTTTGATGGAGTTCAGGACCCGATCGTTGCTATGAGATGGTTATCGGACGTGGAAGGGTGTTTCTTCACGTGTTCATGCCCTGCTGATCAGAGGGTGAGGTGTGCTCTGAACCTGTTAAGGCTCGGGGCGAAGGATTAGTGGAGATTGACCATGGGGTCATATTCGGATGCGTAGAGGGCTGCGGTTTCATGGGATCAGTTCAGAGAAATGTTCAGCACTCGTTATGTTCCGCGGGTTGAGAGGGAGAGATTGGCTTAGGGATTCCTTGAGCTGAAGCAGGATTCGGAGTCGGTGACGGAGATCACCAGGATGTTCACTGAGAGGGCGATGTTTTGCCCTGAGTTCGCTTCGGAGCAAGCTCAGATGTCCTGATATCTGAGTATGCTCAAGAGAGATATCAGACAGTTTGTGTCTATGCAGAGGTGCGAGACCTTGTTAGAGTTGCAGGAGGCCGCCAGGCAGCGGGAGTTGGAGATTGAGTTGCAGTTGCGTGAGCTGAGGCAAGCTCCGGTACAGTCGCAGCCGGCATCGAAACGGTCCAAGACCGTTGATTCCAGGGTGGGAGATCAGAGCAGCCACACTTGCGGGAAGTATGGGAGGGGTCACACCGGAGTTTGTAGGTGCGGTGGTGCATGCTGCAAGTGCGGGAAGGAGGGACACTATGAGAGGGATTATTGGCAGGCAGCCCCAGGTTGGGATTTGAGGATCTGCTATCATTGTCATCAGGTTGGGCATTTGAGGATCAACTGTCCACAGCTTGCTGCGGGACCGGTGCAGGCTCCAGCACCGGCCACTTTGTGGATCACGGGTGGAGGTCAGGGAGGAGCGGAGCCCCCAAGGGCTCAGGGTCGTGCTTTTCACCTTACAGTAGAGGAGGTCAGAGCAGTGTCGGATGCAGTTGCGGGTATGTTCCTTTCTTGATATCTTGTCTTCTTGTGATTATTGTGGAGTATTGTTATCAGCTAGTCTCGTTGTGTGGTTTTCGGTTTGGTATCCGTTGTTCCTTGAGGGTTTGGTATGGTTATGGGTTAGTGTTTGGAATTTCGTTGGTTATCTTTCTTGGGGGTTATTAGTGGAAATTTGGCGTCTGGTTTGAACATTGGGTAGCATCTGCATTCTGAGGAGTGGTTAGCTGCAGATTGAGTTCCTTTCGAGCGGGATGATCAGTGTGGGAATGTGATTTTCGTGAAGGTTGCTCGTGTTAGTGGGAATCGGTTCGCGTGTAAGTGTTTGTGGAAGGTTTGTTGAGGAAGGTCGACAATGGCGACCGGTGGTTGATAGTCAGTGCTCTAAGTGGGGAAGAATTGGAGAATTCTCCGGGAGATCGACGAGTTTGGGAGGTCGTTTAGCTGCATGGGATTCAGCAGTGTTCTGTCAGCCGAGAGCAGGCTGGTATGAGTAAGTGGCAGGCGTGCGTGGCGGGATACAGACCTATGGCATTTGATTGTGGAGGGCCTGGGATCAGGCCGGGACCGAGCATGTATGATGGAGATAGAGTTCGGAACCCCTAGAGGGCTAGAACAGTATGCATGGGAGGATTTCCCGGAGAGATAACTCGGAGTGATGAATGCTATTTGAGCGGTCCGGATAGACTGAAGGCTGATAGGCGTACTAGTCAGGCTGAAGGCTCGGAGGACGGTCCAGCCAGAATGAAGGCCCTGGAGGACGGTCCAGATTGGCTGAAGGTTTTGAGAGTGGTCCAGATTGGCTGAAGGCCTGGTAAGGTGGTCCAGTTATGCTGAAGACTCTGTAGGTATTATTGGACCGGTTCGAGGAAATGGGTTGAGTATGTCGTGATGTGTTAGCATTAGAAGGTCTGGCCCCATGTATTGATCTTGATTGGTGGAGATGGTGCATGGACTCGAGAGTCCTTGCGAGCAGATTCAGAACATATGTGTTGTATGGATAGCGGTTATTCTATAAGGGAGTGGTGTAGCGATGGGAGAGCACCGTGGCACTTGTCGTAGTGACAAGGCGGCCAAGTGGATTTCCTTGGTAAGGAAAGGGAGAGGAATGTAGCTCCGAGAGGGAGTGTAAATTCACGGAAGTGAAAGTAGCAGAGTTATGATTGGAGTGGTCCAATTATGGTCATTGAGCAGCGTGATTGCGACCATGGTATGGGATCACATCCGGGTTGGATGGTTGCTGAGGCTCGGTAGTGATGCATGGATGGAATCTCGGATTTCCAGTTAGACTTTGTTTTTGTGGTCGGAATTCATCCTGAAGGATGTTTGGAAGTGTCATCAGTGTATTGGGTTTTTCCTAACCCGAGGACACTAGAGCCGGTTCAGTGTGGATATGAGATTGTAAGGAGAACTCGTGGGAGTTGCTATGAGGCTGAAGCATGTGTCATCCTATCAGCAAGAAAGGGAAAGTTGGGTTTCGGGATTCATTGGTTGTGTCATGAGGAACCTGGTCCGGTGAATGCCAGGTTAGTTCTGGAGTAGAGTTGTCCCAGACTTCGAGGACGAAGTCTAATTTAAGTGGGGGAGAATTGTAACACCCCGTTCTTAAAGTATTTAAATATGAGTCCCTGAGATTTAAGAGGAAGGGTAATTCTAGTCCTTTTTCGGGAAATGGGTTTTATCCGAGAAGGTTTCGGACTGGGGTATGTTGTTAGAAGCATAGGGCTTCTCGTCACCCTCGTGTGAATGTAAAGTCTATTGGGAGCGAGTTTAGAGTAGAGGAGTTGCGGTGTTTTGAAGATGATAATTGATTATAGCTCTTAATGGAAAAGTGGAAAAAGGGGTTCCATGCAAGCCATGCATGAGTATTGGAGTTTGGTTTGGTACGCCAAGCGTAAGTTGGACGTACGCCCAGCGTAGTAAAGGAAAAATATGGGGTGGCCAGGTGAGTACGCCCAGCGTACTAGAGGTACGCCCAGCGTACTCTCAGAAACCCCAAACCCTAATTTAAGGGCCACCACTATATAAGGAACATTTTGGTTCATACCCTAGCCTCCATAAGCTCACCCTTAACCTCAGAAACCCTAGAAACCTGTATTTCCTCCATTGTGGGGTGTGTTTGGTCTTGGAAAGCTCATTTAGGCAAAAGAGAAGCTAGAAGAAGAAAGGAGAAGTTGCCAAAGAAGGAGATGAACGATTGGAGGTTATAGATCTGGAAAGATATCATCCTTTGGAGCTTATTTGAGGTATAAAGCTTCTTGCTTGCCAATTATTTTGCATAGATCTAAGTGTTGTGAAGTTTTAGCATCTTTCTTGTCCCAAAAGTCCTCATCTTGATTCTTGCTTTGTGTTGGCCGAGATTATCTGTCCTTTCAGACCTTTAGAGAGGTCTTGAGTGAGAAAAATGAGGTCCCAAGGGCTGTAGTTGTTCCATGTGTGTGAAATATAGGTCTTAATGGATTAAGAGCTTTACGGACGTCCCAAGTGATAAAGTTTGAGACTTTATGAATCTTAGGCATATTTGGCCTAGGGATCTGAAGTTTGGGCTTAAGAGCTTAAGCCAATAAGTTATAAGGACTTAATGAGTGGCAGGGTTACGCCCCGCGTAGCACTTGAGTACGCCCCGCATAGCGGGCCAGTGCCCCGACCCTCAACTGTGATTCAACGTGTACGCCCCGCATACCAAGGAGGGTATGCCCAGCGTACTCCCCCTGATTGGACTTTAATGTTGGGCCTTAGAGTTTGGGTCGTTTGTGGTTTGTTGGTTTATGGGCCATGACTGGAAATTATGGATAGAGTATTTTGGGCCCAATTATTATTATGGACCTTGGATCTAGGCCCATTTGGTGAGGTGGGCCCAATTTGGTAAATTGGGCCAATATTGGACTTTGTATAAGATTTGGACTTTGGCCTTGGCCCGATAAGTGGATGTATGCTTGGCCTAATGTGTATTTGTGCTATGTTGGCTAGTTCAGGATTTGCGTTGAGTTGGTAATTCGAGAATCTGCTTCTTCAGTTCAGAGTTTCGGAAATCGCAAGGTGAGTTATCCTCACTATATCAACAGGGTCTAAGGCACCAAGGTCGGCCCTTTATCGGATTGAGATCCGGGTATTTGTTGTCATGTTATTGCTTTGATATGTTTGCATCCTGGTAGCTAGGATGGTATATGGTAGAGATCTGGTTAAGATCGGTATCCTGATATGTAGGGTGATGTTATGCTAGTAACCGGTTACGTCGGTATCCTGGTTAGGATGATGATATGTTATGTGATCTGTTCGATCGGCTTGTTGACTGTGAACTGTTATATGATTGTATGTTTATGTGCACATGGTTGTTTGGACTGGAGTTGGGTTGAGGCGGGTCCTGCTTTGTGCTGTAGGCCAAGATACCCAGGGCGGACCGGTTGTTCCGAAGGCCCAGCGAGCGGTCCGGATAGGCTGTAGGCCCCACGAGGGCGGACCAGACGTGTCGAGGCTCGGAGAGTGGACCAGGCTGACTGAAGGCCCGATGCGGGCGGACACTCTTATACAGAATAGAAATTTCGGGTTCTAAAACTCTTATACATATATATATATATATATATATATATATATATATATATATATATATATATATATATATATATATATATATATATATATATATATATATATATGTTAACTTATAATATTATAAAGTATAAGGGTTGAATTTTAACTTTTAAAATTATAGGGATTGGAACTAAAGTTTTTTAAAGTGACTTTACATGTTCCAAAACTTGATGGAAAGTTTTGTAACTTTCAAAACTTTTCATCTTTCATAACATGTGAGTTAATGGTATAATAAAATGAGAGATTTTTCATATTATGTAACCTAGGTGTTTCTTTAATGGACTTTAAACGAATGACTTTTGGTAATCCATAACTCGAGGACAAATTATGGTTTCCATTAAAACACATAATGATCAAGAATTAAACTAACAAGTAAGTTACAAATAATTCCTATGATCATCTAAACTCATAAGTTCATGAACATGCATATCAACAATTTCAAGAATCATAAAATTAACCATATAAAACTTGAAATTTTGATAATAGCTATTGAAAATGGATTAGCATAACCATTACACCATCTACAACAAGTTTTTTATATGACCAAAAGAGTTTCGGGTAATGTTTCTAGTCCATTTCCAGCAGCAAAAGTCGAAAAACTGCATTCTGGGGCTCCTACTCGTCGAGTGCATGAACTTACTCGACGAGTAAGATGAATTTGTGCTTGGACTTGTCGAGTCCCCCGATGGACTCGGCGAGCCCACTATCCAGACAGCAAGATTTTCAGCTTTTTTCACAATTTTGTATCAAATATCAACCAAACAATCCTAGGCTCTGATACCACTGTTGGGATTTGAGCATTCTAACACTCCTAAGGTGTACATGTAACCCTAGAAACCTTGGATCTCTGTTTTACTATGATACATGGAAAATTGATTTTCCAATGTTCTTAACCTATCTACCATACATGGGGAACTTTTGGCCTAGGGATCTGAAGTTTGGGCTTAAGAGCTTAAGCCAATAAGAAGTTATAAGGACTTAATGAGTGGCAGGGTTACGCCCCGCATAGCACTTGAGTACGCCCCGTGTAGCGGGCCAGTGCCCCGATCCTCAACTGTGATTCAACGTGTACACCCCGCGTACCAAGGAGGGTACGCCCAGCGTACTCCTTCTGATTGGACTTTAATGTTGGGCCTTAGAGTTTGGGCCGTTTATGGGTTGTTGGTTTATGGGCCATGACTGGAAATTATGGATAGAGTATTTTGGGCCCAATTATTGTTATGGACCTTGGATCTAGGCCCATTTAGTGAGGTGGGCCCAATTTGGTAAATTGGGCCAATATTGGACTTTGTATAAGATTTGGATTTTGGCCTTGGCCCGATAAGTGGATGTATGCTTGGCTAGTTCGGGATTTGCGGTGAGTTGGTAATTCGAGAATCTGCTTCTTCAGTTTAGAGTATCAGAAATCGCGAGGTAAGTTATCCTCACTATATCAACAGGGTCTAAGGCACCAAGGCCGGCCCTTTATCGGATTGAGATCCGGGTATTTGTTGTTATGTTATTGCTTTAATATGTTTGCATCCTGGTAGCTAGGATGGTATATGGTAGAGATCTGGTTAAGATCGGTATCCTAATATGTAGGGTGATGCTATGCTAGTAACCGGTTAGGTCGGTATCCTGGTTAGGATGATGATATGTTATGTGATCTGTTCGATCGGCTTGTTGACTGTGAACTATTATATGATTGTATGTTGATGTGCACATGGTTGTTTGGACTGGAGTTGGGTTGAGACGGGTCCTGCTTTGTGCTGTAGGCCAAGATACCCAGGGCGGACCGGTTGTTCCGAAGGCCCAGCGAGCAGTCCGGATAGGCTGTAGGCCCCACGAGGGCGGACCAGACGTGACGAGGCTCAGAGAGTGGACCAGGCCGACTGAAGGCCCGATGCGGGCGGACCAGTCATATTGTAGACTCAGAGAGTGGACCAGGTGGGTTGAAGGCCCGGTGCGGGTGGACAACCCACACTGCAGACTCGAGGGACATGACTAGACTCGGAGGGTAGACCCGGTGGACTAAAGGCCTGATACGGCGGACCAGTCACACAGTAGACCCGATATGCATGGCTGTTCTGTGATCGGTTATGATATGACATGTTATATGTGTATGGTATATGTGGTTGGTATTTTGGGGGTATCTCACTAAGCTTTCGGGCTTACAGTTGTGGTTTAATGTTTTTCAGGTTCTTTAGGAGACTGAGGCAAGGCGAAGGCGTGATCGTACCGCTCCTCGTGTTTATGTTTTATGTTATGTTCCTAGGAATACTCTGATAATAAATGTATTGAAAACCTTTTTGTAAAAACTTAAAGTAATTTGGGTTGTTTTGAAAAGTTAAAATTTGTTGAAAATTTTGGTCGTTACAAGTTGGTATCAGAGCCTTGGTTTGAGTGAATTGGAGGAACATTCGTGTGAATCCAGTCTCAAATCAAGGAGAGTTTTTAAGAGAGAATTTAAAATGGTTTTCAAATTAAGTAAAAAGAGGATGCGGAGGTACGATCAGTCGGAGCCAGTAAGTAACCCCAAAATATCATACATGATATTTGTTTTCGAGCTTTGATAGAACAACATGCTAGTACTAGGCTAGGTATCTTCAGGATTTCATAATAATGTTGCCTGTTTTATGATGCCTGCTAACCTAGGGTTTCCTTCTATATGAGATTTTTAGTGTTCCTCTAGGAGTGAGGATTGAGCGGTTGCTATGTATATTTGTCACTAGGGTGTTGTGGTAGTACTTCATACAAATATGGGTAGGTGTGGAAGGTAGTATGGGCCCGTACTACTGAAAGCACAGGACCCATACGCGTATCAGGGAAACCATGACCTCTAGGGTTGGGTTGAGAGTTGGTTCCCAGGATGGTGGGAAATGTCTGAGATTTTGTGGTTTGTTTTCAGTATGGAGATTTCGAGGGATGCTGGGAGTGGATCCGGGTAAGGATCGGGAGCAGGAGAGGGAGCTCCGGACGGGTCAGTACCGCCCGAGGTTATCGGTCAGATGAGCACGTGCGAGTTAGATGCGAGGATTCGCGAGATTCTGCATGATGAGGTTGCTGTGTTGTTCCGGGCCGAGCTGCCGGAACTGTTTGGGTCGATCAAGACCGCCATGGTGGAGTATTTTGATGAGTGCTATGCGGCTCTCACTGAGACAGCTGCCGCGGTAGCTACAGCAGCTGTAGCAGCGGCAGGGGGAGGAGCTGGTCGAGGTTTTCAGTATCGGGACTTCGATAATATAAACCCTCCCACCTTTGATGGAGTTCAGGACCCGATCGTTGCTATGAGATGGTTATCGGACGTGGAAGGGTGTTTCTTCACGTGTTCATGCCCTGCTGATCAGAGGGTGAGGTGTGCTCTGAACCTGTTAAGGCTCGGGGCGAAGGATTAGTGGAGATTGACCATGGGGTCATATTCGGATGCGTAGAGGGCTGCGGTTTCATGGGATCAGTTCAGAGAAATGTTCAGCACTCGTTATGTTCCGCGGGTTGAGAGGGAGAGATTGGCTTAGGGATTCCTTGAGCTGAAGCAGGATTCGGAGTCGGTGACGGAGATCACCAGGATGTTCACTGAGAGGGCGATGTTTTGCCCTGAGTTCGCTTCGGAGCAAGCTCAGATGTCCTGATATCTGAGTATGCTCAAGAGAGATATCAGACAGTTTGTGTCTATGCAGAGGTGCGAGACCTTGTTAGAGTTGCAGGAGGCCGCCAGGCAGCGGGAGTTGGAGATTGAGTTGCAGTTGCGTGAGCTGAGGCAAGCTCCGGTACAGTCGCAGCCGGCATCGAAACGGTCCAAGACCGTTGATTCAGGGTGGGAGATCAGAGCAGCCACACTTGCGGGAAGTATGGGAGGGGTCACACCGGAGTTTGTAGGTGCGGTGGTGCATGCTGCAAGTGCGGGAAGGAGGGACACTATGAGAGGGATTATTGGCAGGCAGCCCCAGGTTGGGATTTGAGGATCTGCTATCATTGTCATCAGGTTGGGCATTTGAGGATCAACTGTCCACAGCTTGCTGCGGGACCGGTGCAGGCTCCAGCACCGGCCACTTTGTGGATCACGGGTGGAGGTCAGGGTGGAGCGGAGCCCCCAAGGGCTCAGGGTCGTTCTTTTCACCTTACTGTAGGGTTTCAAAGCACTCCATGGATGATGGCAATGGGCCCCTTTGATGAATTCTAGGTTAAAAGCCCAAGACTTGTCTTTTCCCTATAAATAGTCATGTATTATTCATTATTAGGGTTAAGAGTGTGGCAAAATGTAGCCGCCACGTGAGGTTTCTTGTAGAGTTAGATTATTATTTCTTAAAGTGTAATTTGTTCCTCACAATTCAATAAATCGAGTGATCATTCGACATAATCTTCATTATTGTGTTTGTTCTTATTTTCCGCATCTTGTTCATCAAATCACAATTAGGGTTTTAATCCCAACAAGTGGTATCAGAGCCAGGGCACGGGTCGATGTGTTCGACAGGGACGTCGAACCCTATAATGGGGGGTGAAAGTGGGTTAGATCTGATCCCACATCGGCTGGGAAGGAGACGTAAGCATTCCTTATAAGGGGTGTGGATACCTTCCCTATCACAACGCGTTTTAAAGCCGTGAGGGCAGCAGATCCCATAAGAACTCTGCAGTTAAGCGTGCTCGGGCGGGAGTAGTACCAGGATGGGTGACCCCCTGGGAAGTCCTCGTGCCGAGTGGCCCAAAGCGGACAATATTGTGATACGTGGTTTTGTCCCTTTATCATGTTCTTTGTAATCGTGGACTGCAGTCAATAAAGCTTATCTATAGTTGTCAAAACTATTGCTCATCCATTCCAAAATCGATTACCGTGAATAAAGCCATTATTGAGATCAATTTTTATTTTATCAATTGATTCCATGATTTCATAAAGGTCGAATCTTGTTTCCAATTAAATTTGACATGAAGGGTTCATTATTAAGAATCAATTCTGGGAAGCTGCTGATTCGTTATCAGGTTTCAAGATCTGAGAACGAACCACTTGGATGTTAATGGGAAGATGAATTGGTCTGATTGCGACTGGGAAGGACTTCAATTGGGAAGAAGTTTGATGGATTGTTGTTGGTGTAATGGTCCTGCGAGCAGAATGGTTTTTGCGTATCTGTTCGCTTTTGCAGGTCAATTCTCAAGGTCAAAATTGGTATTGCAAACACTCTGGTGCAAGCGAACTCACTGTGAACGAAAAGAAATCGGAATTGGTATTCAATCGGGACGAACATTGGTCAAACGAAAAGTCAAAATTGCCTTAAAAGCCTTACCTGTGAATGCTCGTTTACTGTTCTTCTCTTTGGGGTATAATCGTCAATATTGAAGCAAATCTGTGATTGGATTTGGTTTGGCTAAAGTTTCGATTTCGTTCTGTGATCTATTGATTTGGAGCGAAAGGGTGAAATCGGGAACGGAAATATGGGATTGCGCTCGTTCTTCTCCCACGATCGTTTGATTTAGAAGTGAACCTGACATTGGGTTCGTGTTTGAAATTGGTTCGCTTTGGGTGAGTTTCTTGGTGTTCAGAACTTAGGGCTCGGTATGAAGGCTTATGCTCGAAACGAACGTGAAACAATCTTGAGTTCGGTTGGTAGCACTTGGAACGAAAGGGGGAAGATTCGCGTTAGCAGCTCATGGAACGAACCTCGATCTTGAATCCGCGTGTTTAAGCTAGGTTCGGTTGATTGGAGCGAACGAATGATGAACCGAAAGTGAAAGGGGTTTCGCCTGATGATGCTTGATTTGAAACGAACCGAACGTTCGGTTCGCGTGATTAAAAGGCGACCTTGAAACGAACCTTGGTTCGGTTGGTTGTGCTTGAAACGAAAGTCTACAAGGTGTTGATTGGAATCGTTTGTGAACGCTCCTATGATCCCCCTTCCAGTCGTTGTGTTCATTCATCTGAATGTAAATGGGAAGATGACTTAATGTTTCGTACTTGGTCCCTGCAACTTCTGCGAATTGACTCTTCTGGTCCCTATTGTTTTCACTTCTTGGCAATTATGGACGATTTCCAGATTTTGTCAGAAATAATGGGGAGTATTGATGCAGAATTACAATTTCAGTCCCTATTTTTCTGCAAGTGACAATTTCAGCCCATTTTTCGAAAAATTTACAATTTTAAGGGCTGGTGAACAGTTTTGGATTCTTTAACGCTCATATTTTTTTGTGAACAGAAAAATAATGATTCCATCAAGTCTTGACGGTTCGGAAAGTCGTTTTTTTTTAACGTCAAGTTTTCACGATTTTTTCGGATTTTTTTTATATCTTTTTGTCACGGGGGAGCATAGTAAATTTTTATCCATTCAAGATCATTCTCATGACCATTTGAAGGCTTTATAATCATGTTTTTGATTATAAATCGGGGGAGAATTTGGTATGGCCATTCGAAATTGGATTTGTGACTTTTCAAAGTCGAAGATTTTTGATAAAGCTTGTGGGAGAATTATGAAGGTAGCTTTTTGAATGAAGTTCTTTATCGAGCTCTACTAAGGTTTTTACAGAGAAGTATCCTTTACAGCAAGAGTTCTTCATCGAGCTCAGCTAAGGAATTGTTATATCTCCGACTTCTTGTATTTTCTCGATCAAGTGGTGTTACGAATCTTAAAGTTTGGATTGTTACATGATATTTTTTGATGGCTTATATCATTAGCTTATTTGAAGATCGTTGTGACTTGGAGGGGGAGCTCTTCAAAGACAAGAAGTGATTCAGTTTCTTTGTTCTGAGATGGGTTTTATGGCGGGTTTGGTTTTCATGAAGATTCTTTGGGATTACATTCGAAAATGAAGTTTAAAGACATTACTTCAGTGCTTGATTTATATATCCTAGAGCCCGTGTTTGAAGACTATTGAAGAATCAAGATTCGTGGATTGCTTCATATATTCCTCGTTGCAGATCTTTTTATTTGCTAGATGCTTGTTTTGGAAGTTAAAGCATTGTCATCCATTCCATACTTTGAGGGGGAGATTGTAGGGTTTCAAAGCACTCCATGGATGATGGCAATGGGCCCCTTTGATGAATTCTAGGTTAAAAGCCCAAGACTTGTCTTTTCCCTATAAATAGTCATGTATTATTCATTATTAGGGTTAAGAGTGTGGCAAAATGTAGCCGCCACGTGAGGTTTCTTGTAGAGTTAGATTATTATTTCTTAAAGTGTAATTTGTTCCTCACAATTCAATAAATCGAGTGATCATTCGACATAATCTTCATTATTGTGTTTGTTCTTATTTTCCGCATCTTGTTCATCAAATCACAATTAGGGTTTTAATCCCAACACTTACAGTAGAGGAGGTCAGAGCAGTGTCGGATGCAGTTGCGGGTATGTTCCTTTCTTGATATCTTGTCTTCTTGTGATAATTGTGGAGTATTGTTATCAGCTAGTCTCGTTGTGTGGTTTTCGGTTTGGTATCCGTTGTTCCTTGAGGGTTTGGTATGGTTATGGGTTAGTGTTTGGAATTTCGTTGGTTATCTTTCTTGGGGGTTATTAGTGGAAATTTGGCGTCTGGTTTGAACATTGGGTAGCATCTGCATTCTGAGGAGTGGTTAGCTGCAGATTGAGTTCCTTTCGAGCGGGATGATCAGTGTGGGAATGTGATTTTCGTGAAGGTTGCTCGTGTTAGTGGGAATCGGTTCGCGTGTAAGTGTTTGTGGAAGGTTTGTTGAGGAAGGTCGACAATGGCGACCGGTGGTTGATAGTCAGTGCTCTAAGTGGGGGAGAATTGGAGAATTCTCCGGGAGATCGACGAGTTTGGGAGGTCGTTTAGCTGCATGGGATTCAGCAGTGTTCTGTCAGCCGAGAGCAGGCTGGTATGAGTAAGTGGCAGGCGTGCGTGGCGGGATACAGACCTATGGCATTTGATTGTGGAGGGCCTGGGATCAGGCCGGGACCGAGCATGTATGATGGAGATAGAGTTCGGAACCCCTAGAGGGCTAGAACAGTATGCATGGGAGGATTTCCCGGAGAGATAACTCGGAGTGATGAATGCTATTTGAGCGGTCCGGATAGACTGAAGGCTGATAGGCGTACTAGTCAGGCTGAAGGCTCGGAGGACGGTCCAGCCAGAATGAAGGCCCTGGAGGACGGTCCAGATTGGTTGAAGGTTTTGAGAGTGGTCCAGATTGGCTGAAGGCCTGGTAAGGTGGTCCAGTCATGCTGAAGACTCTGTAGGTATTATTGGACCGGTTCGAGGAAATGGGTTGAGTATGTCGTGATGTGTTAGCATTAGAAGGTCTGGCCCCATGTATTGATCTTGATTGGTGGAGATGGTGCATGGACTCGAGAGTCCTTGCGAGCAGATTCAGAACATATGTGTTGTATGGATAGCGGTTATTCTATAAGGGAGTGGTGTAGCGATGGGAGAGCACCGTGGCACTTGTCGTAGTGACAAGGCGGCCAAGTGGATTTCCTTGGTAAGGAAAGGGAGAGGAATGTAGCTCCGAGAGGGAGTGTAAATTCACGGAAGTGAAAGTAGCAGAGTTATGATTGGAGTGGTCCAATTATGGTCATTGAGCAGCGTGATTGCGACCATGGTATGGGATCACATCCGGGTTGGATGGTTGCTGAGGCTCGGTAGTGATGCATGGATGGAATCTCGGATTTCCAGTTAGACTTTGTTTTTGTGGTCGGAATTCATCCTGAAGGATGTTTGGAAGTGTCATCAGTGTATTGGGTTTTTCCTAACCCGAGGACACTAGAGTCGGTTCAGTGTGGATATGAGATCGTAAGGAGAACTCGTGGGAGTTGCTATGAGGCTGAAGCATGTGTCATCCTATCAGCAAGAAAGGGAAAGTTGGGTTTCGGGATTCATTGGTTGTGTCATGAGGAACCTGGTCCGGTGAATTCCAGGTTAGTTCTGGAGTAGAGTTGTCCCAGACTTCGAGGACGAAGTCTAATTTAAGTGGGGGAGAATTGTAACACCCCGTTCTTAAAGTATTTAAATATGAGTCCCTGAGATTTAAGAGGAAGGGTAATTCTAGTCCTTTTTCGGGAAATGGGTTTTATCCGAGAAGGTTTCGGACTGGGGTATGTTGTTAGAAGCATAGGGCTTCTCGTCACCCTCGTGTGAATGTAAAGTCTATTGGGAGCGAGTTTAGAGTAGAGGAGTTGCGGTGTTTTGAAGATGATAATTGATTATAGCTCTTAATGGAAAAGTGGAAAAAGGGGTTCCATGCAAGCCATGCATGAGTATTGGAGTTTGGTTGGGTACGCCAAGCGTAAGTTGGACGTACGCCCAGCGTAGTAAAGGAAAAATATGGGGTGGCCAGGTGAGTACGCCCAGCGTACTAGAGGTACGCCCAGCGTACTCTCAGAAACCCCAAACCCTAATTTAAGGGCCACCACTATATAAGGAACATTTTGGTTCATACCCTAGCCTCCATAAGCTCACCCTTAACCTCAGAAACCCTAGAAACCTGTATTTCCTCCATTGTGGGGTGTGTTTGGTCTTGGAAAGCTCATTTAGGCAAAAGAGAAGCTAGAAGAAGAAAGGAGAAGTTGCCAAAGAAGGAGATGAACGATTGGAGGTTATAGATCTGGAAAGATATCATCCTTTGGAGCTTATTTGAGGTATAAAGCTTCTTGCTTGCCAATTATTTTGCATAGATCTAAGTGTTGTGAAGTTTTAGCATCTTTCTTGTCCCAAAAGTCCTCATCTTGATTCTTGCTTTGTGTTGGCCGAGATTATCTGTCCTTTCAGACCTTTAGAGAGGTCTTGAGTGAGAAAAATGAGGTCCCAAGGGCTGTAGTTGTTCCATGTGTGTGAAATATAGGTCTTAATGGATTAAGAGCTTTACGGACGTCCCAAGTGATAAAGTTTGAGACTTTATGAATCTTAGGCATATTTGGCCTAGGGATCTGAAGTTTGGGCTTAAGAGCTTAAGCCAATAAGTTATAAGGACTTAATGAGTGGCAGGGTTACGCCCCGCGTAGCACTTGAGTACGCCCCGCATAGCGGGCCAGTGCCCCGACCCTCAACTGTGATTCAACGTGTACGCCCCGCATACCAAGGAGGGTATGCGCAACGTACTCCCCCTGATTGGACTTTAATGTTGGGCCTTAGAGTTTGGGTCGTTTGTGGTTTGTTGGTTTATGGGCCATGACTGGAAATTATGGATAGAGTATTTTGGGCCCAATTATTATTATGGACCTTGGATCTAGGCCCATTTGGTGAGGTGGGCCCAATTTGGTAAATTGGGCCAATATTGGACTTTGTATAAGATTTGGACTTTGGCCTTGGCCCGATAAGTGGATGTATGCTTGGCCTAATGTGTATTTGTGCTATGTTGGCTAGTTCAGGATTTGCGTTGAGTTGGTAATTCGAGAATGTAACAGCCCGAAACCTCAGGTATTATTAAATTATGTTTTTGGGGTGATTTAAAGGGGGACTCGGCGAGTTGGAGCCTAGACTCGCCGAGTAGGATCGCAGACTTGGTCGCGGGATCGCGACGGGACTCGACGAGTCCAGGCATGGACTCGGCGAGTCGACGCTGTTCAGCAGAAACCCTAACCGTTCAGTTTGATCGTATATAACGCCTCTTAGGCCGTCATTTGCAGTCTTTTGATCGATTGAAAGGGACCCTAATTGTTGTGGACGGTTAGGGCAAGAGAGAAAGCTATTGGAACTTGGAGGAACTTGCTAGGCAAGAAGAAGAAGAAATTGGCCAAAGGAATATCAAGGGGGATCAAGTTCTGAGGTTTGGAGAACACAGAAGGAACGTTCTCAGGTAATATTCGGACCAAAATCTGTTATCTTGATGTGTCTATGAGTTTAGGGTTTATGAAACCCAATTAGGGATTAGATGGGTTATTATGTTGTTACCCAAACGCTTTTACCCCAGTAAGGAGATGTTTAGATGTCCAGAGGGTCCCATGGTTGTATACCTTGGGGCCATACGTGATTCAGGAAGCAGTTACTCGTCTGCATGGCATGGACTCGCCGAGTTGTTCTTCAGACTCGGCGAGTAGCTTGAAGATGTACTGGGACTCGCCGAGTTGTTCTTCAGACTCGGCGAGTGGAGTCGGGGTGGCCCCGCGATTCTTCCAGGAGTAACTCGTCGGGTCGAGGTGGGTACTCGACGAGCAGATAAGGAATCTCAGAAAGTTGAAAGACGTCTAGACTCGCCGAGTCGCCATGGGACTCGCCGAGTCCAGTCGAGTTGACCGTTGACCAGAGTTGACCTAAGTCTGACTTCTTAGGGATAGTCACACTTAGCTGTTATGAGTGTTAATGAGTTATGTAATGTTATAGGAGGGTTGTAGCTCGTTGGTTGTGCGCGAGTGATTTCAGGAGTTGCTAGCTTTCAGCATTTTCGAGGTGAGTCTTCTCACTACACTGCACCCGGAAGGGTTTGATTGTGTGACCGGGAGGTCGATTATGTTATGTGATATGTATGCTATATGTGGTAAGCTAAGTGCTATATGGATATGTATGCTGTATGTGGTAAGTTAAGTATTATATGTGCTATGTATGATATGTGGGCCGGAAGGCAATATGTTATGGGCCGGAAGGCGATTATGTTATGGGCCGGAAGGCGTTGTACTGAGGACCAGAAGGTCAGGGCCTGGAAAGGCGTATGTGTGTAAGTGTATATTGGGGAACTCACTAAGCATTTATGCTTACAGTTGTGGTGTGTGTATGTATTTCAGGTACTAGCGAGGACCGTGGGAAGGCGCCGGCATGATCGATACACACTGAAGATTGTTTTAGGATCTTGGGAGTTGAATAATTGTATTGACTGAATAATTATACTTTTTATGCCTTGATTTTAATGGAAAATATTATGTTTTAAAAATGAAAAACTTGTTTGAAAATTTGAGTTGTTACAATTGGTATCAGAGCCTTGGTTTGAGGGATTCGGGTGCACCTTCGGGGGTAACTGAACTCAAACCGAGGATTTGAGGAAACTTTTCAAATAAAGGCATAAATTTTGTAAATGGTTTTGTAGTAAGCAAGAAAGAAGCAGTGTGTACGATCAGTCAGCGCCCGAACGGTAAAAGATCCCTAAAATACCTTACGATATTATATGATATGAATTGTTATGCATGCTAGAAGACTAGGTATTCATGATAGGACTAGAGTGGCCTGATTTGTGATGCCTTAGTCTAGGAAAGTTGCTTATATGAGATGCTTTGCTAGTATGCGGGTAAATAGAGCGTATCAGAAGTAGAGTACTCACTATCTGGAGTTTGGGGAGGAGGACTTGGGATGAACATTGATGCGGTGTGGTCGGTAGTATTAGGCCCGTACTACCGAGGACACCGGGTCAGTGGGAGGCCCAAGTAAGAATCCCTGGATATCTGGGTCTGAGTAGGGTTGCGTGTCGAGTATGATTATGCTCGGTAGAATCTCTGATAGTTTTATGTTGTATTTCAGAGATATCATGGTTAGACCGCGGCACGGGGCGAGTACGAGCGGTGTGAGTGACGAGGATATTCGTCAGATGATCCACGAGGAGGTGGCGGCGGCGATCCCGGCTGAGATCCCGGAGATGTTTGGGTCCATCAAGACCACTCTGATGGAGACGTTCGACGAGCGGTACGCCGCATTGACTGAGGCTGCAACCGCTGCAGCCACCGCAGCTGTGGCCGCTGCTAGACCACAGGGGGGTGATTCATTGTTGTTCCGAGAGTTCAGCAACACGAAGCCACCAGAGTTCGATGGGACGCAGGATCCGATTGCTGCGATGAGGTGGATCGCAGATATAGAGGGGTGCTTCTACACTTGCTCATGCCCGGAGCACCTGAGAGTACGGTTCGCTTTGAACCAGCTCCGTCTGGGAGCCAAGGACTGGTGGAAGTTCGTGACGGCGAACTTCACTTTAGCAGAGACTGCGGCGGTGACATGGGAGGGGTTCACTACCATGTTCAGGGATGAGTACGTTCCCCCGGTAGAACGGGAACGATTGGTTCAGGAGTTCTTAACCCTCAAGCAGGGTACTGATTCGGTGGCGGTGATCACGCGGAAGTTCCACGAGAGGGCGATGTTTTGCCCCGAGCTAGTGGCCACAGAGCAGGCTCGGATGAGCCGGTACTTGGGTATTCTGAGGCGGGAGATCCGGGAGTTTGTGTCAAACTCCACCTATCATACTTTTACTGAGCTTCAGGCGAATGCCAGGAAGCGTGAGATCGAGTTAGAGACTCAGGCCAGGGAGGAGGCCGAGTCTCAGCAGGTAGACCGGCGACCGGCTCAGTCTCAGCCGGCAGCCAAGCGGATCAAGTCCGCCGATTCGAGGACGGGAGGTTCGAAGAACCGCACTTGCGTAAAGTGCGGTAAGGGTCATGATGGGGCGTGTCGAGCCGGTGCTTGCTACAAGTGTGGCAAGGAGGGACACATTGCTAGGGAGTGTCCCAAGGGATTTATGGTTTGCTTTCATTGCAACCAGACCGGCCATCGGAAGGCCGAGTGCCCTCAGCTTCGTCAGGGATCTGCACCTGTTGCCAGGACTACTGAGACTCGACCGGTGAAGGTCGAGGCCCCGAGGGTTCGTGGGAGAGCCTTTCAGCTGACTGCGGAGGAGGTCCGCGCTGCGCCCGATGTTGTGGCAGGTATGTTGTCATTCATGTAATTATTTTAATATCGATATGTTATGCTTATATTATTATGCGCGTAGGTACTTTCCTTGTGAACTTTGTGCCTGCCTTAGTGTTATTTGACTCGGGTGCGAGTAGGTCCTTTGTGTCCTTAACCTTTAGTCAGCAGATCGGCGTGAGTCGTGAGTCGTTGAGTCGACCTTTGCGGGTTTCTATAGCTGATGAGAAGGTGATTCGTGCTACGGAGGTTCTTCGGGGATGTGTACTAGAGATTTTCGGGGTTGAATTTCCGATTGACCTGATTCCTATTGCGATGGGGGATGTCTGTGTTATCGTGGGCATGGACTGGTTGGGCCGATTCGGCGCTGTCATCGACTGCGAGCGCCAGTTGGTGACCATTCGAGACCATAATGGGGGAGTCCTTTCGGTGTACGGTGAGGGTACTCGTTCAGGATCAGCTTTTTGTTCGGCCGCTAGGGCGAGGCAGTGTTTACAGCAGGGCTGTAAGGGTTTTGTGGCGTATGTGATGGATACGCGGAAGGTTTCCGAGAGATCGAAGTCAGTTAAGGAGGTCCCGGTGGTGCGTGAGTTTCCAGATGTCTTTCCCGAGGAACTGCCGGGAGTACCTCCTGTGAGGCAAGTAGAGTTTGGTATCGATCTGGTTCCGGGGGCTGCGCCTATTGCTAAAGTGCCCTATCGTCTTGCACCTCCAGAGATGAAAGAGTTGTCCTCGCAACTACAGGAGTTGCTGGGAAAGGGATTCATTCGGCCGAGCAGTTCGCCATGGGGAGCACCTATTTTGTTCGTCAAGAAGAAGGATGGTTCACACCGGATGTGCATCGATTACCGGGAGTTGAACAAGCTAACGGTCAAGAACCGTTACCCGTTGCCGAGGATCGACGATTTATTCGATCAGTTGCAGGGAGCATCTTGGTTTTCCAAGATCGATCTGAGGTCGGGTTACCATCAGGTGAGAGTACGGGATGAAGATGTCCAGAAGACAGCGTTTAGGACGCGATACGGGCATTATGAGTTTGTGGTGATGCCTTTTGGACTCACCAATGCCCCGGCTGTGTTCATGGACCTCATGAACAGGGTATGCAGGCCGATGTTGGATCGGTCAGTGATCGTATTTATCGACGACATTCTGGTGTATTCGAGATCGAGAGAGCAGCATGAGGAGCATTTGAGGGAGGTCCTTGAGGTATTGAGGTCGGAGAAGCTTTATGCAAAGTTCTCCAAATGTGACTTCTGGTTGCGGGAGGTCCAGTTTCTAGGACATGTGGTTAATCAGAAAGGGATATCGGTCGATCCGGCCAAGGTGGAGGCGGTGATGAGTTGGGAGGTGCCGAAGTCACCCTCTGAGATCAGAAGTTTCCTTGGGTTGGCAGGGTATTATCGGAGATTTATCCAGGATTTCTCCAAGATCGCAGTGCCACTCACCAGATTGACCCGGAAGGGTGTTTCGTTCTCATGGGGGCCCGAGCAGCAGACCTCCTTTGAGACACTTCGCCAGAGGTTGTGCGAAGCCCCGGTGTTAGCTCTCCCAGAAGGGATGGAAGATTTCGTGGTATATTGCGACGCATCGATTTCGGGATTGGGTGCGGTGTTGATGCAGAGGGGTCATGTGATAGCTTATGCATCGAGGCAGCTGAAGCCTCATGAGGCGAGATATCCCACGCATGATTTGGAGTTGGGGGCAGTAGTGTTCGCCCTCAAAATTTGGCGTCACTACTTGTATGGGGTTCGATGTACGATATACACGGACCATAAGAGTTTGAAGTATCTGATGGATCAACCCAACCTAAATATGCGTCAAAGGAGGTGGTTGGATGTGGTCAAGGATTATGATTGTGAGATCCTGTACCACCCAGGCAAGGCTAATGTGGTAGCCGATGCATTGAGCCGCAGGGCGGAGAGCACTCCATTGCGAGATGTGTGCTTGAGACTGACCGTGATGACTCCTGTATTGGACAATATTCGTAGGGCACATGCTGAGGCTGTGCGACCAGAAATGCAGAAGAAAGAGCGAATTGTGGGGTTAATCTCAGAGTTTGTCAAGGAGGGTCGCGGCCTTATGTCGTATCGGGGTCGGATTTGGGTGCCGTTCGTGGGCGGTACGCGTACTACGTTGATGGAGGAGGCTCATAAATCGAAATTCTCGATCCATCCTGGTGCTACAAAGATGTATTTGGATCTAAGGAAGGAATATTGGTGGCCCTGTATGAAGAGGGACGTGGCATGGTTCGTTGAGAAGTGCTTGACCTGCCGTAGGGTTAAGGCTGAGCACCAGAGACCGCATGGCAAGTTACAGCCATTGGAGATCCCCGAGTGGAAGTGGGAACAGATCGCCATGGATTTTATCACCAAATTGCCAAGGACTACTAGGGGAGTAGACGCAATTTGGGTGATCGTGGATAGGTTGACAAAGAGTGCACACTTCCTTGCCATCAGTGAGAGTTCTTCGGCGGAAAAGTTAGCGGAGATATACGTGAAAGAGGTGGTATCTCGGCACGGAGTGCCGATCTCGATTGTGTCGGACCGCGATGTGCGCTTCACTTCCAGGTTCTGGAAGAAATTCCACGAGGAGCTGGGTACTAAGTTGCACTTTAGTACCGCATACCATCCCCAGACAGACGGTCAGAGCGAGCGGACGATTCAGACGCTGGAGGACATGCTCCGAGCGTGTGTGTTAGACTTCGGGGGTAGTTGGGATGCGTACTTACCATTGGCGGAGTTCTCCTACAACAACAGCCATCATTCGAGCATTGGTATGCCGCCTTTCGAGCTGTTGTATGGTAGGAGGTGTCGGACTCCCATTTGCTGGGGAGAAGTGGGACAGAGAGTAATGGGCAGCACGGAGATTGTGCTCCAGACGTCAGAACAGATTCAGCGAGTGAGACAAAGGTTATTGACTGCCCAGAGCCGACAGAAGAGTTATGCAGACAGGCGTCGATCCGAGCTTGAATTTCAAGTCGGCGACTACGTTCTCCTGAAGGTCTCTCCTTGGAAAGGAGTGATTCGATTCAGGAAGAGAGGCAAATTGGGACCCCGGTATATTGGGCCATTTCGTGTGATTGCAAGGATAGGCCGGGTAGCCTACCGGTTGGAGTTACCAGCGGAGTTGGGTCAGATCCATGACACTTTTCATGTGTCGCAGTTGAGGAAATGCATAGCCGATGAGTCGGCAGTGGTTCCACTGGAAGATATTCAGGTGGATGCGAGCCTGAATTACGCGGAGAGACCAGTGGCGATCAAGGATCGGAAGATCAAGGTTCTGAGGAACAAGGAAGTACCTCTGGTGCTAGTTCAATGGCAACACCATAGGGGATCGGAATCGACTTGGGAGCCGGAACGTGAGATGCGGGAGCAGCATCCGGAACTATTTGCAGAGTGAGACTTCGAGGGCGAAGTCTAATCCAAGTGGGGGAGAGTTGTAACAGCCCGAAACCTCAGGTATTATTAAATTATGTTTTTGGGGTGATTTAAAGGGGGACTCGGCGAGTTGGAGCCTAGACTCGCCGAGTAGGATCGCAGACTTGGTCGCGGAATCGCGACGGGACTCGACGAGTCCAGGCATGGACTCGGCGAGTCGACGCTGTTCAGCAGAAACCCTAACCGTTCAGTTTGATCGTATATAACGCCTCTTAGGCCGTCATTTGCAGTCTTTTGATCGATTGAAAGGGACCCTAATTGTTGTGGACGGCTAGGGCAAGAGAGAAAGCTATTGGAACTTGGAGGAACTTGCTAGGCAAGAAGAAGAAGAAATTGGCCAAAGGAATATCAAGGGGGATCAAGTTCTGAGGTTTGGAGAACACAGAAGGAACGTTCTCAGGTAATATTCGGACCAAAATCTGTTATCTTGATGTGTCTATGAGTTTAGGGTTTATGAAACCCAATTAGGGATTAGATGGGTTATTATGTTGTTACCCAAACGCTTTTACCCCAGTAAGGAGATGTTTAGATGTCCAGAGGGTCCCATGGTTGTATACCTTGGGGCCATACGTGATTCAGGAAGCAGTTACTCGTCTGCATGGCATGGACTCGCCGAGTTGTTCTTCAGACTCGGCGAGTAGCTTGAAGATGTACTGGGACTCGCCGAGTTGTTCTTCAGACTCGGCGAGTGGAGTCGGGGTGGCCCCGCGATTCTTCCAGGAGTAACTCGTCGGGTCGAGGTGGGTACTCGACGAGCAGATAAGGAATCTCAGAAAGTTGAAAGACGTCTAGACTCGCCGAGTCGCCATGGGACTCGCCGAGTCCAGTCGAGTTGACCGTTGACCAGAGTTGACCTAAGTCTGACTTCTTAGGGATAGTCACACTTAGTTGTTATGAGTGTTAATGAGTTATGTAATGTTATAGGAGGGTTGTAGCTCGTTGGTTGTGCGCGAGTGATTTCAGGAGTTGCTAGCTTTCAGCATTTTCGAGGTGAGTCTTCTCACTACACTGCACCCGGAAGGGTTTGATTGTGTGACCGGGAGGTCGATTATGTTATGTGATATGTATGCTATATGTGGTAAGCTAAGTGCTATATGGATATGTATGCTGTATGTGGTAAGTTAAGTATTATATGTGCTATGTATGATATGTGGGCCGGAAGGCAATATGTTATGGGCCGGAAGGCGATTATGTTATGGGCCGGAAGGCGTTGTACTGAGGACCAGAAGGTCAGGGCCTGGAAAGGCGTATGTGTGTAAGTGTATATTGGGGAACTCACTAAGCATTTATGCTTACAGTTGTGGTGTGTGTATGTATTTCAGGTACTAGCGAGGACCGTGGGAAGGCGCCGGCATGATCGATACACACTGAAGATTGTTTTAGGATCTTGGGAGTTGAATAATTGTATTGACTGAATAATTATACTTTTTATGCCTTGATTTTAATGGAAAATATTATGTTTTAAAAATGAAAAACTTGTTTGAAAATTTGAGTTGTTACAGAGAATCTGCTTCTTCAGTTCAGAGTTTCGGAAATCGCAAGGTGAGTTATCCTCACTATATCAACAGGGTCTAAGGCACCAAGGTCGGCCCTTTATCGGATTGAGATCCGGGTATTTGTTGTCATGTTATTGCTTTGATATGTTTGCATCCTGGTAGCTAGGATGGTATATGGTAGAGATCTGGTTAAGATCGGTATCCTGATATGTAGGGTGATGTTATGCTAGTAACCGGTTACGTCGGTATCCTGGTTAGGATGATGATATGTTATGTGATCTGTTCGATCGGCTTGTTGACTGTGAACTGTTATATGATTGTATGTTTATGTGCACATGGTTGTTTGGACTGGAGTTGGGTTGAGGCGGGTCCTGCTTTGTGCTGTAGGCCAAGATACCCAGGGCGGACCGGTTGTTCCGAAGGCCCAGCGAGCGGTCCGGATAGGCTATAGGCCCCACGAGGGCGGACCAGACGTGTCGAGGCTCGGAGAGTGGACCAGGCTGACTGAAGGCCCGATGCGGGCGGACACTCTTATACAGAATAGAAATTTCGGGTTCTAAAACTCTTATACATATATATATATATATATATATATATATATATATATATATATATATATATATATATATATATATATATATATGTTAACTTATAATATTATAAAGTATAAGGGTTGAATTTTAACTTTTAAAATTATAGGGATTGGAACTAAAGTTTTTTAAAGTGACTTTACATGTTCCAAAACTTGATGGAAAGTTTTGTAACTTTCAAAACTTTTCATCTTTCATAACATGTGAGTTAATGGTATAATAAAATGAGAGATTTTTCATATTATGTAACCTAGGTGTTTCTTTAATGGACTTTAAACGAATGACTTTTGGTAATCCATAACTCGAGGACAAATTATGGTTTCCATTAAAACACATAATGATCAAGAATTAAACTAACAAGTAAGTTACAAATAATTCCTATGATCATCTAAACTCATAAGTTCATGAACATGCATATCAACAATTTCAAGAATCATAAAATTAACCATATAAAACTTGAAATTTTGATAATAGCTATTGAAAATGGATTAGCATAACCATTACACCATCTACAACAAGTTTTTTATATGACCAAAATAGTTTCGGGTAATGTTTCTAGTCCATTTCCAGCAGCAAAAGTCGAAAAACTGCATTCTGGGGCTCCTACTCGTCGAGTGCATGAACTTACTCGACGAGTAAGATGAATTTGTGCTTGGACTTGTCGAGTCCCCCGATGGACTCGGCGAGCCCACTATCCAGACAGCAAGATTTTCAGCTTTTTTCACAATTTTGTATCAAATATCAACCAAACAATCCTAGGCTCTGATACCACTGTTGGGATTTGAGCATTCTAACACTCCTAAGGTGTACATGTAACCCTAGAAACCTTGGATCTCTGTTTTACTATGATACATGGAAAATTGATTTTCCAATGTTCTTAACCTATCTACCATACATGGGGAACTTTTAAACATAAAAGTTAGTAAGAAAGACATACCTTTTAGATGCTTGGATTCCTTGAAAACCTTGTGAGCCTAGCACCTCAAGTGTGATGCCTCAAATGTCTCACAGAACACCAAATACACTTGGAATAACCTTGAGAGAAATGGAACACTTCTAAAATCGGCTATGCCCTCTTGTTCTCACACTAGTGCCGATTTTGGTTGCTCACATGTTCATTTTATAGTGTTTCATAAGTAGGGTTACACCATGTAAACCCTAACTTGACACGGCTCTTCATTTCCATGATCCATGGGTACAAAAACACCATGGAGCGTCCATGGAGCATCCTATGGGTTTTAGCCCAACTTGATAATCTATGGAGCATTAGCCCACTATACAAGTATGGATGATTTACACAATCAACCCATATGTTTAATTGGTCTCCTTTTGATCACTTAATTAATTCCAAATTAATTCGTGATCAATACTAATTAAATAATATTATTAATATATTAGAACTTATAATATATTAATAAACCTTAAGTGTTATTTCTCTCATTTTGGTCTATCCAAATGCATGATGTCATGCAACCCAAATGGACCATGCTAATCGGGTTAAGTACATTCCAGAAATAGTTATGAACTTAGACACCTAATCCTACAATAGGATCCATTAAAATGGTTAGTCAATAATAAAGAATCGACAAATACCTGAAGATCCTTGATTTCAAGATCCTTGGCTAATTGCAATACCACGATTAGTGCCTCATATTTGGCCTCATTGTTTGTTGCATCGAACTCACAACTGATTACTTTGGGTAGGATGTCCCTCTGTGGTGATTTTCGTATGATCCCTAGGCCATTTCCTCTTTGGTATGATGATCCATCTGTGAATAGTTTCCATCTTCCCATGTTTTCTTCTTCTGGAAGTTGTTTGGCTTCTACTTCTACTTCAGCTTGTAGATCATTCGTAAAGTTCGCCACAAAGTCTGTCAATACTTGAGATTTTATAACGGATCTTGGCTCATACTTTATGTCATGTATGCTTAGTTTCACGGATCACTTTTCCATACTGGTCTCAGGATCCAAGAGACTTTTACTTATATTGTAGATAGGATGTTGGTCCCATTTAAGATCCTTAGCCATGACTTCACTCACCGTATTTGAGGATACTAAAAGGTATAGAAGAAGGGGTTCCCCATCTGATGGTTTACCAATAGGGGTGTTGAACTTATATATTTTTTAGTTCCTAGAAAGCATCTTCATGTTCCTTGGTCCACTCGAACCTTTTGTTCTTCTTCAAGATGTCGTAGAAAGGCTTGCATCTTTCTAAGGATCTTGAGATGAACATGTTTAGGTATGCCACTCTTCCTAGTAGTCTCTGAATATCATTTGTCGAGGATAGTGATCTTAGATCGATGATGGCCTTGATTTGCTCCGGTATTTCTTCAATTCCCATTTTGGTCACCATGTATCAAAGGAACATGCCCGATCTCATTCTAAAGTGACACTTGGAGGGATTCAGCCTCATGTTATATTCGTCAAGTATGTTGAAGGCTTCTTTAAGATCCTTGAAATGATCTTCGACTTTCTTAGACTTGACTACCATGCCATCGATGTAGACTTCCATGGTGTCCCTAAGTTTCTCTTTGAACATCTTGTTGACTAGCCTTTAGTATGTTACGCCTGCATTTTTAAGACCAAATGGCATGGCAGTATAACAATAGATACTTGTTGGAGTTATGAATTTCATATCTTGTTGGTCGGATGGTTCCATCTGGATCTATTGGAATCCCGCTAATACATACATTAATGTTAATAATTCATGACCCGTTGTCGTGTCTATCATGGAGTCTATGTGTGGTAAAGGGAAAGGATACTTGGGACAAGACTTGTTAAGATTCATGTAATCTACACACATTCTCCACTTAGCATTCTTCTTTTGTACCATGACCAATTAGCTAGCCACCTTGGGAATTTCACCTCCTTGATCATTCCTGTTTTAAGAAGTTTTTCTACTTCTTCTTGTATAACTTGGTTTCTCTTCGGTGCGAACTTCCTTCTCTTTTGGTGTATTGGTTTGAAAGATGGATCAATGTTAATTTTATGGGTTATTATATTTTTTTTCTTCCTGTCATGTCCTCGTGCTTCCAAACAAACGCATTGCTTCTAGCTGTGAGGAACTAAATGCCTTGCTTCTAGCTGTGAGGAACTTTATTAGATCTTGTTCGATTTATTCAGGCATTGAGGATCATATGAGAATTTTGGCTTCCGGGTCCTCAAGGTTTAGGGGTACTTCCTTTACATCTTGCTCTCTTGTCTCTATCACATTTCGTGCCCCTTTCTTTAATTTCTATGCTTTTCGTCGTATTGTTGAATATTTCATCGAATTCTATTAGCATTCTTTGGATTCTTGTTGATCTCATGTGATTTTCACTGTCCCTCATGGGGTTGGCATCCTCACAGACTGATGATATGTCGATGGGAGAACCTTCATTTGGTGGATCCATGGCCTACCTATTATAACATTATAATAGGATAACGTATCAATTACACACAAATGTTTCTAAGTAGATAGATAGCCTTATCTCACCGACTGTGTGTTTGGTTTCGCCGCTTGTGTGTTTGGTTTTGCCTTTTGAATCCAATCATCATTGAGGATCTTCTAACTATTTCGGACTCCTGGATGTTCATTCTTTTTAACGAGTCCAGGAGTATAATGTTGACTGAGGATCCTCCATCAACAAGGATCCTTCTGACGAAATGGTTAGCAATGTAAAGAGTGATCACCAATCCGTCATGGTTAGGATCCTGGAAGTCTTGTCTATTTGATTCGTCGAAGGTGATGTCGTTCTCGTTTGTGATTGACGTATTCTTCCATGTCCCTTCTTCTTTCTCTGTTTGTAACACCTTGGCGTGTCTCTTTGTTGCAGAGTAATAGGTACCGCAAATGTTAGATCCTCCAGAGATCACATTGATTACCTTGGCGTCGGCAGGAGGGGATCCTAGTTTGTCAAGGATTTTTTGAGGATCCTGATCTTTCTCTTTGGATCTCTCCATTCTTCTTCTAAGGATTTCTTTGAGGCATCCTTTGCCTAAGAGGTAGCTGATCTCCTTTCTAAGAGATATGAAATCTTCTTTGATATGACCAAAGTCTCTATAATACGCACACCATTTAGATTTGTCTTTCCAAGTGGCAATTTTTCTCCCTTTCTTGGCCATCTTTACGGATGAGCATTGGAACTGGCCCGGTTGGAACCGGCCCGGGAACTGAACTTGGTGGAAAATAGGAACCGATCTGGACCGTTGGTTCTACCGGTTCCTGGTTCCTATCGCTTATTACCGTGTCTTCAATGTTAGAACCGATCCTCGTGAAATAGCAACATACGGTTCCGGTTTTTGTTGGTTCTACCGATTCCGGTTCCCAGTTCCAAAAATCCACAAGAATATCATCCCGGTCCCGACCCGACCAATTCCATTGGGTTCCGGTTCCGGTTGGTTGCTCAGTCCAAATGCTCATCCCTAGCCATCTTGCTTTGTCTACAAGATCCAACAGGGAAAATATTATACCTGAAATATCCACAGAAAAGCAATAGTCACTAATATTAGGAAAATATTCTTCATCTACTTCATCTTCAAGGGCATTAAGCCAATGATGATCAGGTTGGAATATAGTTTTGACTTATAGGATCTTTGGACCGAGGAGTCGGCATTCCTATTTGGGTGATTGTATGAGCTTGGTGGGTTGTTCCTCTTTTGAATCTCCTTATCTTCTTCGAGCCTTATGAAACTTAGTGCTTTGCTCCTAACTTCGTCAATCCTTTTGCATGGAGTCATTACGAGGTCTTCGTTGAAAGGAGAGCCCTTCTTTAAGCCTATTTTAAAGGCTTCAACTGTAGTTGCAATGTCAATCTTGGGGATACTCAGAGCTTCCGTTCCAAACCTATTCAAAAGGTCTAAAGGGATTCCTTAGGATCCTGAACCACTTGATAAAGATCACTAGTGATCTTTTTGAATGTTTTGCTATAAGAAAATTGATTGTTAAATGAATTAACTAAGTGAGAAAACGAAGTAATAGAGTAAGGAGAAACCTTAAGAATCCATTTTAAACCTGATCCTATGAGGGTTGAACCAAAACCCTTGCATAGACAAGCTTCCTTTAAGTGTGTGGGAATGGGGATGATCTCCATTCTTTCCCTGTAATGTGCCAGGTGCTCCTCAGAATCTGTAGTCCCATCATAAGGCTTCATGCGAGGGTTTTGGAAGCACTTTGAAACTTTGGTATCAACTATTTCCGGGACAAATCTTGAGATCGTGTGGCTTGTTGGAGATGCTTCTGGTACAGGTCGGACCACTCCGGACACGCTCGAGATTATTCGCCTTAATTGTTGAAGTTCCTTAGCCCTGATCGGGCTTAAACCTGTATTCAGGTCCATAGAGCCAATGTTAAAAGCATTATCATTTATGAAGTTACCAAGATCCTTAGTATTAGGCGTAAGGGAGGTCTCATTGGGATCCTGAGTCATGTGAGTTCGCTTGTCAGGAGTAGCATCCGAGACAGGAGCAGATGTTGGTACTGAGGTCTCATTTGGATTCTGCATATGTGCCATTGGAGGACATTCAGGTAGACGAGTGCCTGAACTACATTGAGAGACCGATTGCGATCCTCGATAGAAAGAAAAATATGTTGAGAAACAAGGAAGTTGGTTTAGTGAAGGTGCAATGGCATCACTTGAGGGCTCATAGTAGACGTGGGAGCCTGATGAGGAGATGAGAGAGCACTATCTGAAGTTTTTTGCGGAGGTTGACTTCGAGGACGAAGTCTGATTCAAGTGGGGGAGAATTGGAACGCCCGGTTCCTAGGTAAATTTCTCAAGTTTTAAATAATTTTTTATTGCATGAACGTCCATTACCCTAAGCGTAATGGATAGTTACGCTCGGCGTAACTTATTTAATTTGATCATGGATTCCATCTTGTATGCTGGAGTATGTATGAGTACAATTAGCGTGCTCATGTAGAATGAAAAACACAAAAATTTAGGGTTTGGACCCTATTTAAACACCTTATGACCTCAAGGGCTCTCTCATCACCAATCTCCATTGTCCCAAAACAGTTCCCTCGAAATCCTAGCCCCATTTGAGAGAGTATTGAGCCTTTCGAGTGATTTGGTGTGTTTTTGGTACATATTGAAGAAGGAGGAGCACTTTGGAGAAGCATTGATTGGTTTGAAGCTGATAGATCCAGACCTTGTTCATCCTTCTGGAGGTATAAAGTGTCAACCTTGATGATTCATTTCTTAGATCTAGTTAGCTTAGTGTTTTTGGCATATTTTGGTCCCATGGGTTGATTCAGGTGAGTAAAAGTTATTCCAAAAGCATAGGTTCGTATATCATGATATTTCTGAGGTCCTTAATGCATAAAAATAGTATCTTGATGGATTTAAGTCAACCATGAACGAGTTGTTGTTCATAATATGAAGTTAAAATGTTAGAAATTGTTTTTGGGCTTCTTTGAGCCATACAAAGATATCAAGTTGACAAATTTAATAGTTGAGACATTCCTAAGAGCAAGATCTATGATTTGGATTTTTAGACTATAGGTATTAAGTGCTTAATATGGATTTTGGGCTTCAGGGGAGTATGCTCGCGTAACCTCAGGGTACGCTCAACATAACGTGATTAGTACGGACTTCCTTTGCTGTTAAGGCTCGTATGTTGGGTGTAATGGGGTGGTACGCTTGGTATACTCACCAAAAGGTCATTTAGGCTATTTTTGGGCCTTAGGTCTTTATGGGTTTGGGCCATGGTTAGATGGGTCATATAAGAGAAAGGTAAAATGGTCTTTTACCCTTATTATGTTAGAATATAATTTGGACCATTTATTTTTGGTTATTACCCTAGTTATTTATTCGGGTTAATTTTGGATATGTTCAGTGTGAGGAGTTGTGGTAGCAGTAGCCCGAGAGTGTGATTTGTTTATCTTCAAATTGAGGCGAGTCTCCTCACAGTACTTGTATGTCGATGGCACCAATGTCGGCCTACTGGATTATGTTGTAGGATAGTAGTGGTCTTTGTGACACTTACTGATATGCCTGTATGTGCTTGTTGTCACTGTGACTCTTGCTAGCATGACTGCATGATTAGCTATAGGGGTGAAGTAGACCAGTACCGGTTGAACGATACCGAAGGAGTCAGAAGGGATTCAGAGATTCAGAAGGGACTTGAAGAGTCGGAAGGGACTTAGGGGTGATATAGACCAATACTTGCTTTAGCATCATATATACGTATGGCGTATGGTATGTGGTATTTAGGGAACTCACTAAGCTTTGTGCTTACGCTTTAAGTTTATGTTTTAGATACTTCTGGTTCGAAAGGAAAGGGCCCTACCTGATCGCAGCACATCCACCTGTGTCCAACATTTTTATGATTTTAGGACTATACTCTGATAACTATTTTCACTCTATCTTACTTTTGATGATTTGATATGAATATTTTATGATTTTGGTTGACTTAAAAACAAAAGTTTTACTTATGATTTTTGGGATGTCACACTACATATGAAACCCAAACCCCTACCATGCTCGAATTATGGGTGAAGCAACTGGATTTTAGCTGAAGAAATTGGATTTGCTTGGTGGATGGCCCGAGGGGGGGGGGGGGATGAAGGCCACTACTGGGAGGTTTATATAGCCTAATAATTTGTTTTGATCCGGTATGTACATATTACATACACTTAACATTTCCAACTTCTATAATGGTGACAATGATTTTGGTTTGATCTAGTATTTCCCCTATAAATTGATTAATAACACTTTCGATAACATGATTAAAAACAAACAATTATATTGTGTTAGGATGCATACTACTAACATAACTAAAAAAATATATTGCATCACTAATGTCAAGAGTCGACATAATTATGTTTTATCTGAGACATTTAAAATATAGATGTATTTGATTAGTTATAACTTGTAGTTCAAAGAAACCAATATAATTAACACACAGACGTTGATATCACTACTTATATCTACACCAAAGCATGTGTAGTTTGGAGCAATATACTACATACGTCACTTGGTTCGTTCCTATTTCACTTAACTAGAAATAGGTAATCTAAAAATATTCCTTATAAGAACTCATTTTTAGTATCCAAAAGCTTTATTGGTTTGTGTAGCAAAAATGGAAATAAAAATACCCTTATATTAATAGTCTGGAACATATCTCTTCAATGTCCGTACATTCCGGACAAGTGCTCTAGGTTACATTTTCCTAGTCTGAAATGTACGAGTGTCAGTTTCCGTACAAGACTTCTGCTAATCACCACTGACTCTGGAATAACCATGAATACTCCAAAATTGGTATTCTGGAGTGGGTGGTCATATGTCAAAAACTTTAAAAAGGGTGGTTATTTCTATTAAATACTTCATTTATAATGGTTAAATTACTCAATTTTCCATAACCAATTATTTAAGATTACTTCAGCTCAACAAAGTAATCAAGTATCGAATGATTTTACATGATATGAAAAACATAATTTTTTGTTTAAGGGAAACATGCACGTGTGGATCTAATAGGGTTTTTACATCAGTGGTGTCGGTGCTCAGTTCAATCATTGATGGGCCTTTTGAAGTTTCCTGTGACTATAAGTGTGAATTTAGCTTGAGTCTCCTCAGTAAGTACCATCCCATTTGATAGTTAATCGAATGCGAAGGCATTATAATCAATGGAGTAATATCGGATGAAATCTTGTCGATTAATTCCCTAAGCCAATGTCACTGACCAAGTTTGATAGTCATACAAAGTCAAAAGGCATTAAATTTGCAAATGAATTGGCTTAAGAATATTTAATTTAGTTTATTTTGGTTTTCGGAACTTAAGAAATATAAGTCTTTATTTGGTTTGGCGATTATTAAGTGGAGATCTTAATATCTAATGGAAATGGGTCATTTCATTAGTTGATCATTGTGTTCCTTGTTTCCATGTTTTGAGTCACTTCTAGAATATTAATTTATATAAACATCCACAATCGGTCTTACTTCTGAAAGCAAGTAGTGAATTAATATTTTCATTGAGCATATGTACATTGTTGATGGAGATGAACATAACATAGATATTGCGACTAATATGCATGAGTAGTAAAATGAATATTTTAGGTATTGGAGTCACCCGCACTTAGAGATTACTCTATGGATTTTGTCACAATTAATTCTAAGATGGTAATATCATATATTCTTCAAATAAAGATGCATGAGGTTTTTTCCTACAATCTTTTATGTGTTGGTTTCTCCTCAATGTTGTTCCTTTTGGGTTATACACAAGAAAATTTTAAGCAATAATTGACAAGAGAGAAATAAAAAGGATTTAGTTTGGTAACTTACTAGAGATTAATAAATTAATCAAAACTAGTAAATCTTTAAGGGTGAAAAGTGAAATCTTATGCAAATCCTAATCCCACCCCTATAAATAGAGGTGCTTGGATGACTTGAGAAGGGTTGGGAAACACTCAGAATTCGTTAAAACCCTAATTTTATCGAAACCCTCTGCCACCAGTCACGGCAAGGTGCGCCCCCTTGCTATATACGCTGCATCCCGCATCAGATTGGTTTTTCATTCAATGTGTTTAGGACCTAGGAGTTGTTTAAAGTGTTGCTGAATCTTATCTTGGGTGCAACTACGAAATACGAGCTCTACGTTGGGCTCTTAGCACTCTCACTCCATCAAGATCAAAATAAGGTTACAAGATACTACAAGGGTATGTGTTTCTAGATTCTCCTTGTTTATTTTAGTTGCAATACATCTGGTAGAAAATGGATCCGGTTTTGGCTTAAGAGGTTATTATTTTTATTGCTTCCGTTGTGCGCCTTTACGACCTTTTAGATTACTCATAACCGAACAATTTGCTCAATTCATTTACTTTTACTAACTCTTACTTTTCAAATTCAGATATATTTAATACCTACTCTCATAAGAAGTTAATTTATTCAAATCATTTACTTTTCCAAACTTTAGATTAGTCTTTTGAAAAGAGTTCACATAATTGCAAATCAATACCTTTTACTTTCAAAGCTATTTCAAAAACCTTCTTACCCTTTTGAAGAGTTCATTTCATTACAATAGCATACCAACCAACCTTAAAAGCATTTAGTAATTAATTACTAAATCCATTTATCTTTTAAAACAATTTAGTAATACCAACCTATTCTTTAAAATTATTTGATAGATTTGGAACATATAGATTAAGCTATGTATTACATTAGGAAAAGCCACATGTACTCACCTTTATAGTTAGTGAAAAATAACTATCACCATTTTCTTCCACTTTATGCTTCTTGACCACCAGCGCCCCTTGGCGACCTTGCTTAGCCCTTGGTTAGTTGGGCCTGAATTGGGTTGGACAAAGGCCTGACCTAGTTTCTTTGACTTAATTATCCTCTATCTATATATAGAATGCTTTTTCGTCTATGGAGGGGGACTTTCTCCAGCCACCATGAACCCTAAGGCACCAACCTCCATCATGCCCATACACACCCATTACACCAAGATGGTTCTCTCTAGCTAGGACTAACCATCTCATCTCTATAAATCTATCTAACTTGATTGTCGGAGCTTGCTCCCATGGCACAGTTCATCGGCGGTTCTAACAACTTTGCACTGTGATCTCAGATCCTCGTTGTAGAAGCTATCCAATAGACCGCCTTGAGATTTGAGTCACATCACTCATGAAACAAGGTTTTCTTCCTAATTACATTCTTTATTGATTAACAATAAAATCTTGGTAAAATTATTTGATTTATAGATGCAGTTACAAATAAGGAATTGGACTAAGTTTTGTAACTAACTGGCTTTTCAACAACCCGTTCCCTAAAATCATTTTTTTTCTTTTTTGGATCCTTCATATTCAAAAAATATTTCACATAACCAAAAAAAATTTAGGAGCATGAGATCATAAAACTTTCAAATACAGTTACCAAAATGTTTAGACAAACCATAAAATTTATGCGAGGATTAACCTACTTAGCCTTCTTGGATGATCTCCAAATTCGAGAAGGGTACCCATTTTTACAAGGATTTGCCTTATCGAGTGTCCCTTTTTATTTGGAAATATTGGTGCTTGAGTTAGAGATCCTCAACTTAGAGGGAAAAACCATGGAAGAAGCAGTTGAGTAATGTCCATGATTTTAATTAATATGCCAAATAAGCATTGAATATGAAAACCAAGCAATATATATATATATATATATATATATATATATATATATATATATATATATATATATATATATATAATATTATAAAGCATATTAGTTACATCCTGAATTTTAAGAGGTACAAGATACTAAGCTTTTTGTACAAATCAATTATGCAAAAATATATCATTAATACTTAGCCAAAAGTTTGATGACTTCAATTAATGAAGGTTGTTAAGAAATTTAATATGGAGCAAAATCATAATTTTAAAATATTAAATTCATGTTTATAAACCAATTTACATTTTTTAAAATCAGGGTTATATGTTTGTGGGAGCAAAATCATTTATTTGGTTGGTATTTTTGTGTACAAAAGCTTTAGTTTATTGATATTTTTTTACTGGATAAACTTAAACGGTACTTTTAAACTGTTTAATTTGAAACTTAATTATCTTCCTAAGTCAATTTCCCAAAAACATATAACCCTGACGTCAATTGTTACAGTACTAGAGAGGCAGCTAGGTGTCATAACCAGAGGATGATGGGCGGTGTGCTATGATGCTGTATGACAATAGATGAGCTGATCATCGATTGAAGAGACACTAACTGTTGGTAGCAAGAGGGACCATGAGACAATGAAGCACTCATTAGACCGGAGGGTATGGGTGTGAAACTCCCCTTTGTGTTTGTGGGCCACAACACCCTTTCCCTCATTTTCCTTTCATTCACCTAAACCCAAGGAATGGGTGGAAAACTTCCCTCACTATTTTTTATTGTTTTAAAAACAATATATTTCCTAGAAATATTATACTCATATTGTAGGGAATTAAAAACCATGAGGTATGATATACATACATACATATATATATATATATATATATATATATATATATATATATGGGAGCGTTCAATCGAGAACATTTCTTATCGTGAGAATATTTGAGAACAAGTTCTGACCATAAATTTTTTTTAATTAAAATTATAAAATAATATTCATATAAATAAAAAAATAGTTACAAATAATTAAAAAATCCACTAACTAACACCACTCACCACCCGACCAACACCACCTACCAACACTACATGCCACCACCACCCATCACTAACCACCACCACCACCACCACCAACCACCACCCGCCACCACCATCACCACCCACCACCATCACCACCCAACCACCACCACCCACCTCAACCACCGATCACTACCGCCTGCTACCACCACCCACAACCACTATCTACCACCCATCACCACCACTACCACCCATCACTACCCACCACCACCAACCACCACCCACCACCGCCACCCATCACTAACCTCCACCACCCACCACCCACCACCCACCACCATTATCACCACCCACCAACATCACTACCCAACGACCACCACCTTGCACCACCACCCACATCTGCCATCCATCACCACCGCCTGCCACCACCCTCCACAACCACTACCTACCACCCATCACCACCACCACCCATCACTACCTACCCCCACCAATAGCCCACCAACCGCCCACCACCCATCACTACCTACCACCCACTACCACCACCAACCACCACCATCACCACCCACCACCATCACCACCTAACGACCACCACCCGCCGCCACCACCCATTACCACCGCTCGCCACCACCACCAACAACCACTACCTACCACCCATCACCACCACTACCCATCATTACCCACCACCACCAACCACTATCCACCACCCATTATTACCCACCAACACCCGCTACCACCCACCACAACCACCACTCACCACCACCACCACCACCAACTGACCACCACCACCACCACCAACCACCACCCATTATTACCCACCACCACCAACCACCACCCGCTCGCCACCGCCACCACCACCACCCATTATTACGTTCTTGATTCATTAATTTTTCTCTTGTATATAATCACATATGATTATATGTATTGAATCATATATATATATATATATATATATATATATATATATATATATATATATATGATTTATATTTTATTAGATACATATATTCACATGTGATTAAATATACGTGAAAAACTAGTGAATCGAGATTGCAAAAATGAATATTGTCCACGTAAATCATATGTGATTAGATACACATAATTACACGTGATAATATGTATTTAATAAAATATTATTTACGTGGGATGTATTTATTTTTGTGTTTTCAATTTAATAATTGGCATCGTGTATTAAATCACATGTAATTATATGTATTTAATCACATATGATTTACATGGACAATATTTGTTTTCACGTGTTGATTGAATAGTTGTTCTTGTATATTTAATCACATGTGATTATATTTATTTAGTCACATATGATTCGTATGGGAAATATTTATTCTTGCGTTGATTCAATAATTGTTCTAATATATTTAATCACATGTGATTATATGTATTTAATCACATATGATTTATGTGGAAAAGATTCATTATTTCTTTCTCAATTCAATAGTTGTACTTATGTACTTAATCACATGTGATTATATGTATCAAATGACATAAGATTTATATTGATAATATTCATAATTCAATATTTTTTCTTATGTATTTAATGATATATGATTGTATGTATTAATCACATACGATTAATGTGGAAAAAGAAAAACTATTTTAATCAAAAACGCAAAAATGAATCTTGTGTACAGAAATCATATGTGGCTAAATGTACAAGAACAACTATTGTACAAGAATGTGAAATGAATATTATCCATATAAATCTTATCTAATTAGATACATATAATCTCATGTAATTAACCACACAAGAACAACAACTGAATCGAGAACGCGAAAATAAATATTTTCCACATAAATTCTATGTGATTAGATACATATTATCACATGTGATTATATGCATTTAATCACATATGATAATGTGGATAATATTTATCTTTGTGTTCTTGATTCAATAGTTGTTCTTGTGTATATAATCATATGTGACTATATGTATCTAATCACATATGATTCATATAGACATCATTATTTTTTGTCCATATAAATCATATGTGATTAGATACATATGATTATATGTATTTAATCACATATGATTACAATGGACAAAGAACAATTATTGAATTGAGAATGTGACAATGAATCTCATCCACATAAATCATATATGATTGGATACATATAATAACATGTGATTATATGTATTTAATCAGATATGATTTATATAGACAATATTTATTTTTGTGGTTTCGACTGAATAATTTTTTTTGTGTAATTAATCACATGTGATTATATGTATATAATCACATATGATTTTAGGTGGACTAGATTCATTTTTTCCTTCTCGATTCAATAGTTGTGCTCATGTACTTAATCACATACAATTATACGTATAATCACATGTGATAAAATCCATGAGAAAAACTATTAAATCGACAAAGCAAAAATGAATTATGTTTACATAAATCATATTGATTAGATTCATATAATCACATGTGATTATATGTATTTAATCACATATGATTAATTTGGATAAAGATTTGTTTTCGCATTCTTGGTTCAATATTTGTTATCGTGTATATAATCACATGTGATTGTATGTATTTAGTCACAAATGATTTATACAGACAATATTCGTTTTTCCAAATAAAATCATATGTGATTAGAAACATATAATCACATCTGATTAAATGTATTTAATCACACATGATTAAAGTGGAAAAAAATAATTATTGAATTGAGAACGAGAAAATGAATCTTAACCACATAAATCATATGTGATTATACGTATCTAATCACATATGATTTATGTGAATGAGATTCAAATTTACGTTCTCAATTAAATATTTGTTATCATCTATTTAATCATATGTCATTTTATGTATTTAGTCACACATTATACGATTAATATGGACAAAGAACAACTATTGAATCGAAAACACAAAAATGAATCTTGTGCATATAAGTCATATGTGATTATATCATATAATCACATGTGATTTAATACACGATAACAACTAAGGAATAGAGAACGAAAAAATGAATCTTTTTCCTTGTCTCGCTAGAGAACAAACTACATTCTACCATTCCTTGTTCACTCTAACAGATTAGGGTATCCATGAATAATAACATAAAACAACTAATACTTACATAATATGAGAGTTACTGTAACTCACCTCCTTGAACCTGAAAATTAGCTAGCATGAGATAGATGAATTCTTTACTTTCCGAGAACCTACACATCAATTATAACATTATTTAGCTTGTGCTTTGTTGTATTACTCTTATAAAACTTGTGATTAAATACAGATAATCACGTGTGATTATATGTGTCTAATCACATATGATTTATATAAAGAAGATTCGTTAAAACAAATCTTTTCCAAATAAATCACATATAATTAAATACATATAATTACATTTGATTAAATCGTATGTGATTATATACACATTATCACATGTGATTAGATTTATTTAATCATATATGATTAAATTTAACAAAGAACAATTATTGAATCATATATGATTATATATATATATATATATATATATATATATATATATATATATATATATAAAATCACATTCGATTAAATCATATGCGATTAGATACATATAATTACAAGTGATTAGATTTATTTAATCACATATGATTAAATTTGACAAAAAAAACAATTATTGAATCGAAAACGTGACAATAAATCTTCTCTACAAAAATCATATGTGATTGGATGCATATAAACACATGTGATTATATATATATATATATATATATATATATATATATATATATATATATATATATAATCACATGTGATTATATGTATTTAATCACATATCATTATATGTATTTAATCGCATATGATTTTTTGCTTCAAAAAATTTGATGTGATTAAATCATATAAGATATATGATTAAATACATATAATGGCATAAATCATGTATGATTATATGTACTACTTTTATATGTATTTAATCACATAAATCACATGTGATTAAAAACATATACTCACATGTGATTATATGTGTCTAATCACATATGATTTATATAAAGAAGATTCATTAAAACAAATCTTTTCCAAATAAATCACATATGATTAAATATATATAATCACATTAGATTAAATCATATGTGATTATATTTATTTAATATCATACGAATAAATTTGACTAAGAACAATTATTGATTCGACGTGACAATGAATCTTCTCGACAAAAATCATATGTTATTGGATGTATATAACCACATGTGATTATATGTATTTAATCATATATAATTATATGTATTTAATCACATATGATTTTTCACTTCAAAAAAGTTTATGTGATTAAATCCTATGTGATCATATCATATAAGATTAATCACGTGTGATTATATTATATTTATTCATTACAAGTGATTTCATATATCTAATCACATATAATTTCTTTTTAAAAAATTTTCTTCCATATTAATCAAATGTCATTTTATATATTTAATCATATATAATTTTTTTTCTTGTATGTTTATCAAATTGTGATTAATCTATTATCGCGTTCACCAATAATTGTATTGAGATGAATCAAAGCTAACCGTACTCAATTACCGATTAATTAAAATACTCCAAATTGAAGGTACATCAATTGGTTACTGATTCCTCATAAAGAATGGAGTTTATGACGACCTGAAGCTTTTTTGTTTCAAGAAAATAATGTCTAAAGTTTACAAGAACTTGATTTAGACGCACACCATCTCCTTTTAAATAAAATCCTCTACTACTGCTACACTAGCAACTACATATGACAAGAAAAAAAGATGCATTAGCCCTTCAATTTGCTTAAACATCTTAAAAGTGAATCAAATAATTATAATACCTGTTTTCAAATCTGCAATTCCAAGAAGTTCAACATGCTCGACATATTTTTTTAATTTGAGCTCTATTCTTTTCTCTCCACAAGTCTGGATAACACCGGAGAAAAACATTATTTGCCAAAATATATCACCATGTACACAATGCATAATTGACAAGAGATGATGTAACACCGTAAATTTCAAAACAATTTTTCGCATTTTATAAAAACATAATTCATTTAATATTCGTAAAAACACCCATGTTTGAAATTCAATTCATGTCATACAAAAATCCCAAGATCTCATAACATAAAATCCCGTGTGTGTGTACTGATCAAGCCGGCGCCTTCCCACGGTCGTCACTAGTACCTGAAACAAATAACACCAAACACTGTAAGCACAAAGCTTAGTAAGTTCCCCAAAATACCACATATAACACATATTAGCCACTCGAGGCTATAACTCTGTGGGTCCGTGCACCCAAACTCTGTGAACCCTCAGGTTCTAACTCTGTAAACATGCACAACATAAATCACATAGAATAATGCAGTGCAACACATAACACATATATATATATATAGCATACAAAGACTGTATCACATAACTTTGGTTACCTACTCAAGGTAAAGTATAGTGAGAAGACTCACCTCGTGTATCTCGATAACTCTCAAATCCCTGAAATCACTCGTGCTCGATCCCCCCAAACTACAATCTTCATATAATAAAATATATCTCTAATTAACACTTTTACAACTAAGGTTGACTAACCCTATCAAGTCAATACTGGTTAACTCTGGTCAACGGTCAACTTTGACCGGACTCGGCGAGTGCACCAAAGCGACTCGGCGAGTCTATACGCGTTCACTGACTCCCTCGGATCCTTTCTTGGCACGTCGAGCACCCCCTAACTCGACGAGTTCCACCTGGCATGAATCGCGGGGCAACCACGACTCAATTCGCCGAGTCTCAAGAACAACTCGGCGAATTCCGGCTTGACTCAACCCCATATTGACTCTCCCTGACTCATTGGGTCATCCCCCAACCCGGCGAGTCTACTTGCTGAACACCTTACGTGAAACACCAACCCTACTCGCCGAGTCTCAAGAACAACTCGGCGAGTTCATGCCATGCAGAAACTCTATTGACCTTCTGAGGTCAGATCTGCTTTCCCAAACCATAGATCTGGCCTTCCCAAGTATGAATGTCACGTAAAGTTCGAAACTTGATGCTTGTATAACCCCCCATAAGGCATCAAAAGGAGGTTTGGTCCCAAAAATAACCACCTAGGTCCAATGACTCCATAATATCCCAAAAGCTTCAAGGGTTAAGGTCTCTGGACCTCTTTAAGTCCAGATCCAAGGCACAAACTCGAAGAGGGACCATTTGCTTCACATAATCACTCTCCAAAGGGGTTATAAAACCCTAACTCTAAAGATCAACCCTAAAACTGAAGGAGATTCGAACCATTGCCTCAAAATGAAGCCTCTGGACTCTGGATCTGCTGGAATCTCACCTCCTCCTTGCTCTTGCCACCTTCCTCTTGCTAAACAAGGAATACAAAGGCCCAAAAGTGACTTACTCTCTCCCAAAACGAATTAGCTCTCTTAGGGTTCTCTCAAGGGACTGGTAGCCGCAATGGGAGGCTATAAGTGCCCTTAAATAGGCTCCAAACCCGGGGAATTAGGGTTTCATTAAACAGCATGGACTCGCCGAGTCCACTCCTTGGACTCGCCGAGTCCAGACGCAAACCCACGACCAAATCGCGATCCTACTCGGCGAGTTTGAGCTCCAACTCGCCGAGTCTCCTCACAAAATACCAAAAATATAAGAATGAATAATACCTGGGAATCCGGGCTGTTACAATTCTCCCCCACTAGAACTAGACTTCGCCCTCGAAGTCTCGCTCTGCAAATAACTCCGGATGCTACTCGCGCATCTCACACTCCGGCTCCCAAGTCATATCGGACCCCTTCCGATGCTGCCACTGAACCAAAACCAAGGGTACCTCCTTGTTCCTCAGAACCTTGATTTTCCGATCTCTGATTGCCACTGGTCTCTCAGCATAATTCAGGCTCGCATCCACCTGAATATCCTCTAATGGAACCACTGCCGACTCATCGGCTATACACTTCCGCAATTGCGACACATGGAAAGTGTCGTGAATCTGCCCCAACTCTGCTGGCAGTTCCAAACGATAGGCTACCCTGCCTACCCTCGCGACCACCGGAAATGGACCAATATATCGGGGCCCCAACTTGCCCCTCTTCCTGAATCGAATCACTCCTTTCCAAGGAGAGACCTTCAGGAGCACAAAGTCGCCGACCTGAAACTCAAGCTCGGACCGACTTCTGTCCGCATAACTCTTCTGACGACTCTGAGCAGTCAACAACCTCTGTCTGACCTGCTGGATCTGCTCTGTCATCTGAAGTACGATCTCAGTACTGCCCATAACACGCTGTCCGACTTCTCCCCAGCAAATGGGAGTCCGACACCTCCTCCCATACAACAGCTCAAAGGGTGGCATACCAATGCTCGAATGATGGCTGTTGTTGTAAGAAAACTCTACCAAGGGCAAGTACGTATCCCAACTCCCCCCGAAATCCATTACACATGCCCGGAGCATGTCCTCGAGCGTCTGAATCGTCCGCTCACTCTGTCCGTCTGTCTGGGGGTGATATGCGGTGTTAAAATGCAGCCTAGTACCCAGCTCCTCATGAAACTTCTTCCAGAATCTGGAAGTGAAACGTACATCCCGGTCTGAGACAATCGAGATCGGCACCCCATGCCGACATACTACTTCCCTCACGTACATCTCTGCTAACTTCTCTGCAGAGGAGCTCTCACTAATAGCAAGGAAGTGGGCGCTCTTCGTCAACCTGTCCACAATCACCCAAATTGCATTGACTCCCCTCGCAGTCCTTGGCAATTTGGTGATAAAATCCATGGTAATCTGTTCCCACTTCCATTCGGGAACCTCCAACGGCTGCAACCTACCATGCGGTCTCTGGTGCTCGGCCTTAACCCTACGGCAGGTTAAGCACCTCTCAACAAACCACGCAACATGCCTCTTCATACAGGGCTACCAATACTCCCTCCTCAGATCCAAATACATCTTAGTCGCCCCAGGATGGATTGAGAATTTCGACCGATGAGCTTCTTCCATCAAAATGGTACGCGTCCCTCCCACAAACGGTACCCAAATCCGCCCCAGAAATGTCATAAGCCCCCGACCATCGGTAACGAACTCCGATACCAACCCTACCACTCGCTCCCTCTTCTGGTTCTCCGACCTCACGGCCTCAGCCTGTGCTCCACGAATGGTGTCCAACACCGGAGCCATCACGGTGAAACGCAAACATACACCTCGTAACGGGGTGCTCTCCGTCCTGCGACTCAGGGCGTCGGCTACCACATTAGCCTTGCCCGGATGGTACAGGATCTCACAATCATAATCCTTAACCACATGTAACCACCTCCTCTGCCGCATATTTAGGTTGGGCTGATCCATTAAATATTTCAGGCTCTTATGATCTGTGTATATCGTACACCGAACCCCATACAGATAGTGACGCCAAATCTTGAGGGCGAACACCACTTCCTCCAACTCTAGGTCATGGGTGGGATACGTTGTCTCATGTGGCTTCAGCTGCCTTGATGCGTATGTTATCACATGCCCTCTCTGCATCAGCACCGCTCCCAACCCCAAGATCGATGCATCATAATATACCACAAAGTCCTCCATTCCCTCCGGGAGGGCTAACACCGGGGCCTCACATAACCTTTGGCGAAGCGTCTCAAAGGAGGCCTGCTGCTCGGGGCCCCATGAAAAAGCGACACCCTTCCGGGTCAATCTGGTGAGTGGCACTGTGATCTTAGAGAAATCCTTGATAAATCTCCGATAATAACCGACCAACCCTAGAAAACTCCTGATCTTGGAGGGTGACCTCGACACCTCCTAACTCATCACTGCCTCAACTTTGGCCGGGTCGACCAATATCCCTTTCTGGTTAACGAGATGTCCCAGGAACTAGACCTCTCGCAGCCAGAAATCACACTTGGAGAATTTGGCATAAAGCCTCTCCGATCTCAGAACTCCAAGGATCTCCCTCAAATGCTCCTCATGCTGCTCTCTAGATCTCGAATATACCAAGATGTCATTGATGAATACAATCACTGACCGATCCAGCATCGGCCTGCACACTCGGTTCATGAGATCCATGAACACTGCCGGGGCATTGGTGAGCCCGAAAAGCATCACCACAAACTCGTAATGTCCATAACGCTTCCTGAACCCTGTCTTCTAGATGTCCACATCTCGTACCCTCACCTGATGGTATCCAGACCTCAAGTCGATCTTGGAGAACGAAGATGCTCCCTGAAACTGATCGAACAAATCGTCGATCCTCGGCAACGGGTAACGATTCTTGACCGTCAGCTTGTTCAACTCCCGATAATCAATGCACATCCGGTGTGAACCATCCTTCTTCGTGACAAAAAGGATAGGTGCTCCCCACGGCGAGCTGCTCGGCCGAATAAACCCTTTTCCCAACAGCTCCTGAAGCTACGAGGACAACTCTTGCATCTCTGGAGGTGCAAGGCGATAAGGCACCTTAGCAATAGGCGCGGCTCCCGGAACCAAATCAATACTGAACTCCACTTGCCTCACGGGAGGCACATCTGGCAACTCCTCTGGAAAGACATCTGGGAACTCACGCACTATCAGAACCTCCTCCACTGACCTCGGCCTCTCGGAATCAACCTGCGTATCCATCACGTACGTCACAAAACCCTTACAGCCCTGCTGTAGACACTGCCTCACCCTAGCGGCCGAATAAAACGCTGATCCAAAACGTGTACCCTCGTCGTACACCGTAAGAACTCCCCCACTAGGGTCTCGTATGGTCACCAGCTGTCGCTCACAGTCGATAACCGCACCGAATCTGCTCAACCAGTCCATGCCCATAATGACACAGACATCACCCATCGCAATAGGAACCAAGTCAATCGGGAACTCAACACCGAAAATCTCGAATACGCACCCGCGGATCACCTCCGTGGCATATACCACCCTCTCGTCAGCTATGGAAACTCTCAGAGGCCGACTCAGCGCCTCGCGACTAATACTAATATGTTGACTAAAAGCCAAAGATACAAAAGACCGACTCGCACCCGAGTCAAATAACACCAAGGAAGGTACATAATTCACAAGAAAAGTACCTATGTATAACATAATATAAGCATAATATCTCAACATCAAAATAAATACACGAAAGAATACATACCAGCCACGACATCGGGTGCTGCGCGGACCTCCTCCGTGGTCAACTGGAAGGCTCTCCCTCGTGCCCTCGGCTCCTCGGCCTTCACTGGCCGACTCTCGGTAACTCTGATGGCGGCAGGGGCAGATCCCTGAGGTGCTCCCTGAGCTGATCTCCGCAACTGTGGACACTCCGCCTTCCGGTGTCCGGTCTGGTTGCAGTGAAAACACACTGCAAACCCCTTGGGGCAGTCCTAGGCCATATGCCCATCCTTGCCACATTTGTTGCAAGATCCAGCTCTACATACTCCATCATGACCTTTGCCGCACTTTCCACAAGTGCGGCCCTTCTGGCTCCCAGAGTTGGGATCAGCGGGCTTGGCCCGCTTGGCTGCCGGCTGGGACTGTGCCGATCGCCGATCCTTCCCCTGAGACTCTTCCTCCTCCCTAGCTTGAGTCTCTAGCTCAATCTCCCTCTTCCGGGCATTTGCCTGAAGCTCGGCAAATGTCTGGTACGAGGAGTTCGCCACGAACTCCCGAATGTCTCGCCTCAAGATACTCAAATATCGGCTCATGCGTGCCTGCTAAGTGGACACGTGCTCAGGGCAGAACATCGCCTTCTCGTGGAACATCCTGGTAATCACCATAACAGACTCAGTACCCTGCTTGAGGGTCAGAAACTCCTGGGCCAAACGCTCCCTCTCCACCTGGGGAACGTACTCATCTCGGAACATGGTAGTGAACCTCTCCCAGGTCACTGCCGCAAGCTCAGCATGCGAAAGGTGCGCTGTCACAAACTTCCACCAGTCCTTCGCTCCCAAGCGAAGCTGGTTCAGCACGAATCGAACTCTCAAATGCTCAGGAGATAAGCAAGTGAAGAAACACCCCTCCATGTCTGAAATCCACCTCATAGCCGCCACTGGGTCCTGGGTCCCGTCAAACTTTGGCGGTTTCGTGTTGCTGAACTCTCGGAACAGCAACGCATCACCACCCTACGGCCTCGCATCAGCAACAGCTGCAGTGGCCGCCGCAACAGCAGCCTCAGAAAGAGCAGCATAACGCTCATCGAAATTCTCAATCAGCATGGTCTTAATAGACCCGAACATCTCTGGTATCTCTGCCCTGATGGTCGCAGCCACCTCCTCGTGGATGATCCGGCGGATCTCCTCATCACTAGCCCCACTGCTCTCTGGCATAAGACGTGTCCTCACAATGATCTACCTCTGAAATACAACATACGATAAATTAGAATCCATTCAAGCATACTCACACTCGAAAACTCTTCCCTCCTTGATCCTTGGCATTCCGAAGGTTCTTATTTGAATTGTACACTGCCCCGGTGCTTTCAGTAGTACGAGCCCAATACTACTGTCCGCACCGTTTCAGTATACACCCCAAATCCTCCTCTTCGGATCCCAAATTCCATGTACTCTATCACTCTCTAACAGATCTCTCATAAGCTCCTTGCTGCTACCTATTCACTCTCAAGCATCTCATAGCAGCTCACCTCTCCCTAGGCTAAGGCATCACAAATCAGGGCACTCTAGTCCTAATAGGAATACCTAGCCCACTCTAGGAAGAGAATACATCATATCAATCTCATAAACATATAATATAAGGGTATTTTGGGAAATCACCGTTCGGGCGCTGACTGATCGTACACACGTTTCTACTCTGAGTTTCTCTAAAAATCTTTTACTTCTTTTAGAAAATTTGGTTCTCTTTTGAAAATATTTTCCAAATCCTCAGTTTGAGTTCAAATACTCCCGAAGGTGTACCCGAATCCCTCAAACCAAGACTCTGATACCAACTTGTAACACCGTAAATTTCAAAACAATTTTTCGCATTTTATAAAAACATAATTCATTTAATATTCGTAAAAACACCCATGTTTGAAATTCAATTCATGTCATACAAAAATCCCAAGATCTCATAACATAAAATCCCGTGTGTGTGTACTGATCAAGCCGACGCCTTCCCACAGTCGTCACTAGTACCTGAAACAAATAACACCAAACACTGTAAGCACAAAGCTTAGTAAGTTCCCCAAAATACCACATATAACACATATTAGCCACTCGAGGCTATAACTCTGTGGGTCCATGCACCTAAACTTTGTGAACCCTTAGGTTCTAACTCTGTAAACATGCACAGCATAAATCACATAGAATAATGTAGTGCAACACATAACACACACACACACACACATATATATATATATATATATATATATATATATATATATATCATACAAAGACTGTATCACATAACTCTGGTTACCTACTCAAGGTAAAGTATAGTGAGAAGACTCACCTCGGGTATCTCAATAACTCGCAAATCCCTGAAATCACTCGTGCTCGATCCCCCCGAACTATAATCTTCATATAATACAATATATCTCTAATTAACACTTTTACAACTAAGGTTGACAAACCCTATCAAGTCAATACTGGTCAACTCTAGTCAACGGTCAACTTTGACCGGACTCGGCGAGTGCACCAAAGCGACTTGGCGAGTCTATACGCGTTCACTGACTCCCTCGGATCCTTTCTTGGCACGTCGAGCACCCCCCTAACTCGACGAGTTCCACCTGGCATGAATCGCGAGGCAACCACGACTCAACTCGTCGAGTCTCAAGAACAACTCGGCGAGTTCCGACTTGACTCAACCCGATATTGACTCTCCCTGACTCACTGGGTCATCCCCCAACCCGGCGAGTCTACTTGCTGAACACCTTACGTGAAACACCAACCCTACTCGCCGAGTCTCAAGAACAACTCGGCGAGTTCATGCCATGCAGAAACTCTATTGACCTTCTGAGGTCAGATCTTCTTTCCCAAACCATAGATCTGGCCTTCCTAAGCATGAATGTCACGTAAAGTTCGAAACTTGATGCTTGTATAACCCCCCATAAGGCATCAAAAGGAGTTTTGGTCCCAAAAATAACCACCTAGGTCCAATGACTCCATAATATCCCAAAAGCTCCAAGGGTTAAGGTCTCTGGACCTCTTTGAGTCCAGATCCCAGACACAAACTCGAAGAGGGACCATTTGCTTCACATAATCACTCTCCAAAGGGGTTATAAAACCCTAACTCTAAAGATCAACCCTAAAACTGAAGGAGATTCGAACCATTACCTCAAAATGAAGCCTCTGGACTCTGGATCTGCTAGAATCTCACCTCCTCCTTGCTCTTTCCACCTTCCTCTTGCTAAACAAGGAATACAAAGGCCCAAAAGTGACGTATCCTCTCCCAAAACGAATTAGCTCTCTTAAGGTTCTCTCAAGGGACTGGTAGCCGCAATGGGAGGCTATAAGTGCCCTTAAATAGGCTCCAAACCCGGGGAATTAGGGTTTCATTAAACAGCGTGGACTCGCTGAGTCCACTCCTTGGACTCGCCGAGTCCAGACGCAAACCCACGTCCAAATCGCGATCCTACTCGGCGAGTTTGAGCTCCAACTCGCCGAGTCTCCTCACAAAATACCAAAAATATAAGAATGAATAATACCTGGGAATCCGGGCTGTTACAGATGATGAATGTTATGGCCTATGGGATACACATGTATTTGAAGAAACAAGAAAGAAAAATAATGTTCATCTCATCATTGTTAATAGGAACTGAATCATGCACACGGTTCCTAACTACTTCCAATTTTGAAAATAATGTTGCACGGGCGGACGGGCCTCCTGAACCTCTGCATCTTTCTTTGCAATTGAGTCCTTTTTGTCCTTTGTATATATATATATATATATATATATATATATATATATATATATATATATATATATATATATATATATATATATATATATATATATCATGGAACTGATATCTTCCCCAACCTTTAAACAAGAAAATTTTGCAATTTAGTGTTAAGTTCATCATGGTAATGAAAAGCAAGATTTTCAATTTACCCTGTGAAAAGATAGAATGACTTACAATTCTAAGTTTCACCACTTCTTTGTTATTCATGTTATAGTCTTTGCATAACTGTTCAAACTCAAATTACTAATAAGGCAAAATGAAAAGAATGAACCAAATGTTATGCATACATTGTAAATCCTAATTCATAAGTTATGTAATATAAATAATCCAAATGAGGCCGGTTTCATCACCAATATGAAATTGTCATGGAGAGAGAGAGAGAGAGAGAGAGAGAGAGAGAGAGAGATGGGGGACCTAATGTTGCTTGTTTCATCACCAATAAGGTATGGATGTCAATAACTTGGTTGATTACGTATTAATTTTCATCATAATTATAACAGAATTTTGAAGTATTTCTAGATTTGAGACTAGAATGAAGTAATGATTCGAATTGGTTTCCAGATGATATATTTGAGAGATTGAAGCTTGAATATCAAAACAAAATTCAATCTCATGTTGAAATTATCAAATCAAGCAAGCTCTGATAAGAATCGTATCACCGAGTTTTAGAAATTGAAAAAATGACAGTCAAATAAATCGATATAATCGAAGAAAATCATACCAGATTATATAGAAATTTCACAAATATGTTCGAGATTAACATTTATCCCACACTGTATGAGTAGATGAGAGAGAGAGAGAGAATGAGAGAGAGAGATAGAGGATTTACTTTCACAGGGCATCCGATGATTTGGGAGACGACTTTGGCGGCTTCGCAAAAGATCCAATCGGTGTTAACGTCGTCAAGGAAAATGTCGGTGGAGATCTGGACACAGGGCGTCTTACGTGAGTGTATGTGGTTCTTCTATCTTTCTCTCAAAACCAGTAATCGAAATGAAGATATTAACAGAAGTAGAAATCGACGGAGCTCTAGAGAATCTATTTACAATCAGAAATTTCGGACCCGACGATATTTGCTCTCAAGAAAAGGAGAAGGTCGATCTATTTGATTTGGTTCTTCAGGGGAAGCAATCGGCATTGGTTTCTGTAATTGCTAAATCTACTAAAACGATATGAGAAAGTGGAGAGGAAATGTTTAGTGATTCTGATGCCATTCTGATTATTCCGACGGCGCTGCTGTGCTCCGGCGGTGGTGCGGTAGTCTGAATGGTGGTGCAACTTCAAACAAGAAAGGAACATTCGACACTTGATTTCATATGGGAGGTTGGGGCATGTTGGGTGGTGGTAGGGTTGAGGTTTATTTATTTATTTAATTAATAAACTTGTAAATATGTAAGATTAAAAATTAGTCGTTTGTTCTCAAATGTTCTTATTTTAGATAATGTTCTCATTTGAACATCTCTCTCTCTCTCTCTCTCTCTCTCTATATATATATATATATATATATATATATATATATATGTATATATATATATTATAATTTTTAGTAGGTATACAATTTAATAAGTATTAAAAAAGATAAAAAAAAAAAAAACAAAAAAAGTTGTCCAATAGGAATAGGTGAGAGAGTGTAGCAATGTGCTTCATTGCCTCCTTCCCTCACCACTTTTCCCTCGGTCAATGAGCGGTGTTCAGATGAGAGAGAAAGCTTCCCGTACCCTTTCCCTCACCACTTGTAGCAATGGGCTCCCTTACCTCTTTCCCTCACCACTTTTCGCTCAGTCAAGGAGCGGTGTTCAGATGAGAGAGAAAGTTTCTCACACCCTTTCCCTCACCCACACCGTCCGGCCTTAGGTAACAACTATAGTTAATATGCCAAAAATTAGGTTTAATATTGGGGATCTTAAATAAACTATTAATGATGTGTGGCATGTCCATCATTAGGGTTTTTATTAGCAACATCCATCATTTTATTATTGATCACCTGATACCATGTTGACTAGAAAGCAAATAACGGAAATTCCTTAGGGTTTAAGTTGAATTATAGATTATATAACTTATAACAATTTTCGTTGAATTTGGTTTAATATAAAGATTTTAGTAGTATATGTGTAGAGAATGCGTCGGTAATAGGAACAACACAAAACACTGGATGATGAATCGTATGTCTGAAGTAACAATATATTGCATATGTACCGTTTAATTATCAAGCTTCAAATCCTGTGTAGTATTATTGTATTAGAATTCTGTTCCAAAGACAACTCTTGTATATATTTTATTATTAGTTTGATTCCTAGTATGGCATTTATTTTATGTCATGCGAAAGTAAAATAAACAAGAAATAACATCATGAGCCGTAGTGGGATATAAATCTTGCAACAATTGATTCTACAGCGGTTTTCAAATTTATTAAACCAAAGGCAATAATGTTAGCCATTCTATAGAAAACTCGGTTCTCTTTATATAGAACCACACAGTTTCTTTTTTCCATAATCATAAACACCAAAAAAGCAATGTCTTCTTCATTTGAAAAGCTAGAAAAATTTCGAATTCCTCTAGAAGAAATCATCAAGGCCACAAACAAATTCAGTTCAGAAAACCAAATCGGCAATGGTGGATTTGGTACTGTCTACAAAGGTCAACTCTCAGAAAAATGGGAAAACCGCGTTGCAGCCTTCAAACGCCTTGATCCGAATAGTTATCAAGTAAAAGACGAGTTCTATAAGGAAGTCACGTTTCTTTCCACTTTCAATCACCCTAACATCATTTCCTTCATCGGTTACTGTGATGAAGCCAACAATATGATTATTGTTAATGATTATGCCATCAATGGAAGCCTAGATGATCATCTTGCTAGCTCAGACAAGAGAGGTAGATTAACATGGGCACATCGGCTAGAGATTTGCTTAGGGGCAGCAACAGGACTCATGCACCTTCATTCTCCTTTCAAGAATGGCAAAATTGTGATTCACAGAGATGTGAAGAGTGAAAACATATTATTAGATGGAAATCTGAAAGCCAAAATTTGTGATTTTGGTTTGTCAAGATTTGTTAAAAAAGATCCTTCGGATACCCAACTCATTACAAGGCGTGCGGGGACAGATTTTTACATGGACCCTGTTTTCACTGAAACACGTCAAATTTCAGTAAATACAGACGTATACTCGTTTGGAATAGTTTTGTTTGAAATGTTGAGGGGGAGTTTGGTTTATAGTGATTTGCTGGTTTTAGATGATAAGAAAGTGTATCTGATTGACTTAGTTCGGAGAGTGTATGATAACCATCCGAAGAAGTTAATTGATCCTGATTTAAGTGTTGATGAGAATTCTTTTAAAACATTCAAAGAAATTGCATATGAGTGCATTAAGCTCGATGTAACTGAACGCCCTTCAATGAGTATGGTCGTGAAGAAGCTTCAGTTAGCGGTGGATTTCCATGTAAGTCTTTCCATTTGATAATTTTATGAGTAAATTACTAAGTCGTCCTTATGGTTTGGTCAAATTTTCACGTTTGGTCCTTAACTTTTCTTTTGCACTTGGATCGTTCCTGTGGTTTGATTTTGTTGCATTTTTCGTCCTTTACATACATAAAATTAGGGACCAAACGTGCTATTTTGACCAAACCATAGGGACGAAAAATGAAACGAAATCAAACCATACGGACGATCCGAGTGCAAAAAAAAATTAGGGACCAAACGTGTAATTTTGATCAAACCATAGGGATGATTTTAGTAATTTACCCTAATTTTAAAGAAATCTACTTTCATAAGTAAGAATAAAAACCTCCATGAATTATATAATATGATAAACGAAGAAATAATTATCAGTTGCCTTTTCTTCACAAATCTGAACGTCATATCAGTTTTTAATTTTTATTCCTTTGTCTAGCTTATCCCACATTAGTTTGAAGAATGCATGGATGTAAAAAAAACGTGCACTCGTAAATTTATAAAAAGAAATACTAACCAAAAAATTGTTTTTATTTTGGTTTGTACACCATTAAATATACTCCTCTAATTGCAAAAAATTCAACCATTTACTGTAAAGTTATAAATCTATACAACTGAAGTTACAACACTGGGGAGGAATATAAGATAATGTGATTCTGTCTTTTGATAGTTCTATCTTATATCTATTATCACCACATATATGTATGTAGATTGTTGCATATGATTACTTTTTATTTAATTATGGTTTAAATATTTTTTTTATCCCTTGGATGTCGGTGCTTTTTAATCATTGTGTAATCTAATAGGCGAAAATTTATTTCATGGAAAAACTTAAAACCAAAAGCTCGTTGTTGTGTGTCTTCCCCAATAGGAAAGCTTTTTCAATATGTTTTTTGTTGAATGTTTATGTATTTTGTTTAATTATAATTGGTTGAAAAATAATCGGACCCATTTAATTATTGAAAAAGCTCATGGCTAGAGCTTGTTAATTAACAAGCTGTTTATAAAAGCTCCTCCAATAAAATTTACAAATTTTTTGAATAGGTTTTTGGATTGAAAAGTTTGTAAAAAGCTCATATGTGGATTCTCTTAATCTAATTTCCTTTAGAACCACAATGTGTGTGTGTGTGGCTGTGCTTCTGCATGTGAAAACGAGCATATATCTATTGTTCTTTTAGTGTGCTTCCTATAGCCGATATTGGGTTAATTTATAATATAATTCACTAGTAAAGATTCATTAATGGTGGAGGATTGTTTTCATTTGCCCAATGTTACATATCACTAATTAAATCTTGTTGAAACCCATTAACTAAGCCTTGTGCATTTTCTTCTCAGAGGGAGAATAATTCTGCTGTTGTGACTACTGAAGCAGTGGTGAAATCCCTACAAATCCATGGGTTATACTCTGAGTCACAACCTTACGAAGATCAAATTGAATATAGAATGAACACATTTTCCAAACAGAAGATGCTCATTGAAAAGCATGAAGGCTCGCTTAAAATTTTTGCAGAAGGTAATATAAATATGTATTTTTAAACTCATCATGTGCTTGAGCTACTTTGCATGTAGTTTAATAGAAATTATTACCTTAATCTTACAAAAATACGGGGATCTAGCATAAGTATTTCAATTGTTTCACATGAAGTTTTGCATTTACCTTTCGCATCATCAAAAATCTTGAATTTTTGCATCTATATATCTTTAGAGTTAATCGAAGGCTGCACCAAAACCTTAGTTTCATATACTTTTATATTGCCAGCACCATGTGTTGGCCACAAAAAGAACATATGAACATAGAGAGAAAATACAATTATCATGTACGAATTCAACAAAATAAAAAAAGATAGCAAATTGTATGTTGTTACCATAATAAAAAATACATGCATGGTTGATAGGGTAATAATGTTCAGTGTCTATTTAAACTAGTAATTAGCTTCAAAAACTCCTTTCGATATCCTTAAAGATGACTCTTGCATTTTCCAAAAAAAGATGTTCTTTTGAGTTTAAATATCTATATAGAGAGCAGAGAGCTCATACTCCATGGTGGTTTTGATATCAGTGACTTGCTAGGCGTTCCCCTCGCTTATTACTCTTACAACTTAATATACACTAACGATCTAATTAAGTCTTTCTACAATCACTATATGCCTCAGGTTATTTGAAATTTGGGCTTTACAGAGATGGACACGACATTGTCTATAGGGAATGGGCACCAGCTGCAGCGTATATATGTTCTTCACCTAATATTTTTATACATCTCTTTTAGTTGCAATTGCATTGTTCAAATTTCTGATCAGGGTTTGCTTTATACTTTATCAGGGAGGCATGTTTGTTTGGAGATTTTAATGGGTGGAATAGATCGACCCACAAGATGGAAAGACAAATGTTTGGAGTATGGAGCATCAAAATTTCTGATGACAATCAGGGGGTTTCAGTCATTCCTCATAATACAAGGGTTAAGTTCACATTCAAGCACCATCATGATGGAGGATGGATTGATAGGGTGCCAGCTTGGATCAAATTCACAACATCTGCTGCTGCTTCGACTTTGGATGGTGTTTACCGGGACCCACAAGACCCAGGAAGGTATATTATATGAGACCATATAGCTTTTAAAAGATGATTGATACATAAAAGAATAGACTTTTTGATTTGATATGAGATATTTTAGAGTATCCATAACTCATAGTTTACTAATACAATGGTTGAATGGGATGCAACACTTAAGTGTTATTGAATGAATTAAACTCAAGGATTCGTTTAAATTCAGTTGACATTTAGTTTAATGACTTTGTACGCTTCAATAGAAAGAAATTAACCATTTTAATTAATATTGAATGATTAACAAACAAACCATATGTTTCATTGAACTTTTGTATTAGTATGGAGAAAAAATGATTTAGAGATAAAAATGATAAAAGTTTTTTAAAAATGAAATTATGATGTTTGACAAGTCATAAACTCTATAAAATTGAATGCAATTTTTAGATCTTGGTTTATGTAATTTGTTATCTTGCATGTAGGTATAAATTTAAAAATATTCGTCCATCAAAACCCAATACAACGCACATATATACAGTTCATTTTGGGATGCGTAGTAGTTCAGAACCCGGATTGAAGTCATACCGAGAACCCCGAGTGAACTCATACCGAAAATTTGCAGACAATATGTTACCTCGGGTTAAGGACAACAAATATAACACCATCTTGCTAAAGGGGGTAATGGAGCATTCTCATTACGGATCATTCGGCTACTATGTTACCAACTTTTTTGCTGTGAGTAGTATCTCAGGAACACCGGAAGACCTTAAATACTTAATAGATAAAGCTCATGAATTTGATTTACGTGTTTTGATGGATGTTGTTCATAGCCATGTAAGTTCGGATGATGTATACGGGCTCTTTGGATTTCATGTTGGCCAAGCCACACAGGACTCTTACTTCCAAAATTCATGCCATGATGATCGTAGGTTTTTCAATTATTCGAATTGGGAGGTTCTTCGTTTCCTTTTATCTAACTTGAAGTGGTGGCTTGAGGAGTTCATGTTTGATGGGTTTCGCTTCCATGGGATAACTTCCATGTTATATCACCATGGAACAAAGTCTACATTTATGGGGGAGTACAATGAGTACTTTGGTGATTCGATCAATGTTGATGCAATAGTTTATATGATGCTTGCAAATGTTTTGATTCATAAGGTATTGCCTGGTGCAACTGTGATTGCGGATGATGTTTCGGTAATGCCTGGTCTTTGTGTGCCTGTGGAGGAGGGTGGGATCGGGTTTAATTTTGGGTAGTGGTGGCCATTTCCGGTAAATGGATTGACTCAAGGTGGAAATGAGGCTCAAAGGTATTTGTTTTCATATAGTAATTTTGGTTTAATAGTTGTAGTGATTATTAAGTTTCTGGATTGGATATGATATACCAAAATTTGGGCGATTGTGCTATAGAATATAGATCTTATATTTTATTTCTTTTATTGCGGAAATTTTATTATTTTCACTTTTTTCAAAAAGTCATGTGATTTACAACTTTTGTAACATGATCTCCTTTAAAATTGTACTTTATATCATAATTAATACATAGTTATTAAGAAAATAAAAACCTAAAATGATGACATTACTATTTTTTTGAACATTTGAGTGATTTTGTTGAGCAGATAGCACAAAGATAAAGCGAACAAAAAATTACATAATAAAAGAAAGAATCTCTATATATTATTAAAAGAGAAACTTGATGACATCACTTTCAACAATCATGACCATTTATTGTATTTTCTTGATTAATTTCAATCCTCAGATCGTTTTGCATTATTCTGATGATGTCATCCTAAAAAAAACAAATCAGTATTGATTGAACGCATTCCAAATTCGTTTGATTACAAAACGTCCATGTGTAATAAACACTATCCATGTTGAATTCAATAAATCAGCCACCTAATTAGCAATATTTGATAAGTCAATGAGGATGATTGCAGCATATTTGATTGAAATCCTTTCTGAATGGCTTCCTCAAGCTCAGCTATTATGCGATTACATCGTCTCTAGATTAGGGTTCTATATTGTTATTCATCTTTTCATTATGATTAATATTAACCAACAGATCTATCAGATGATTCTAATCGTGTTCTCTCTCAAACACTAGAACTTAATAAACATTTGTTATATGTAGGTGTTTGAAGACGATTACAAAGATAGAATTCTAATTACTCAATCCATAAAAGAAAATAATAAATTGAAGTTTTTGGCCCTTTGCAACTCTATCATTGGTCGATTGAAGAATCAATATTGATCTTACAAGTAAGATCTTTAGATTATGGATTGATCAAGCCACTCAATGCAAATTGACAGATAGGTGTGTTTTTGTAAAAAGAATTGTGACGTTGTGTTTGTTTTATCATTTGTAAGTTCAACATATATGAACATATTCTTGATTTCTTTTTGCGATTTTTGTACGATTTTGAGACAATTGCTGAAGATTGCATTGAAAAGTGGTGCTTTACGTCATGACATCCTTACTTTAGGGTTTTGGTCCCCTGTTCGTGGTTGGGTGTGGGTGTATTTCAAATCATATGGTATTAACTCAGAAAGCACTCGTACCAGTTGCACCATTGTGAAAGGTTTTCATTTTTCTTTTATTATTCAACTTCAAATTGTTAATTTGTTCCTATTCTTCCCCTGATCATTAACTAATCCATCACCAATTTTTTCTGAAACACAAATTTGTTGAGGATTCTTTGACCCGTTTGAAGAACCGGAAAACCTAATAATCACTAACGTATGGCAATTGATTAAACATTAGGAATAAGATGAAGCCAATTTGGCGATAAAAGTTAAGACGAAAAATAGGATCTTTGATGGAAAGGGAAATTATACCGGGTGGGTTGGTTGATGATGACACAAATTCTTCATTATTTTTACACTGATTTCTAATTTCCTTTATTTTTTCAATATGTTATGTCTATTTTTAAATACCCTTTGTTAATATTCTCAAATTTGATGGAACTTTAACTTATTTTAAATTTGTTTTCTAGGTGATGATTACAGAAAAGTCTCAAAGTTGAGTCACAATGCTATCGGTGCTTCAAAATCCTTCATCATACCCAATTTTTGTCACCGGAATTCTTTACCCAGTTGATATATAATGAAATTTGTACAATATGGGCATAACAATTCATACTATAGTGACAGAGTTATATACAACATATATTGGTGAGTATTGGGAATCTTTATCACAAAAACATTTGGTATATAAGATCTGTAATGGTTCAATGATTTTACAATTTTTTTATTTTCCAGGTTCAAATTTTGATTCTTTCATGATTTCAGGCGAAATCCTTAATTTCACTCTAACATGTAGCTCGCCAACTGATTACAAGCCGTTTTTAAAAAAAAAAAGGCTAATAGGTGGATCTGGTAAGGTGGACTGCAAGGTAATACACCGAAACAGGTTTGGTCAAAACAAGTAATCTTAGTGTATTTTACAGAAACGTAAAATAAAAGTATTTTCAGTTTTCGTCCTTCTTATTTGTCTCGTACTGATTTTATTTTGCAAGTACCTATTGTTGTGTTTCAAAAGAAGTACTAACTATTTTCTTTTTCTCTTACAAAATGGCTAAAAACATAATGAAAAGCTCATGCATATAATCTTTTTATGTCACCGGATAAACGTTTTGCTAGGATTAGTTGGGGTTGGAATCCACTGCTCTTCCTATTCTTGTGATTAGTGTGGCTGTTGTTTCTGGTTTTTGGTTAGGGAATACTTCAAGGTTGGTTGATGAGACCGGGAATCCAACTTGTGGATTGTTTGGGACAATTGTTACCACAATGGGGATGCTTAATATTGTAGCTTACGTTTTGACTATATAGTAGTCTGATATATTGTGTTTTGTTCTGTTGTTTGTTTTTGGTTGTTGTCAGCACATATGACGAAGGGAATATCTCAGATCAAGCTTCACTACCGCCTATGTTTGGTTTGATGAATCCATCTTCTTCTTTCTCCCTCTAAATTTGCAGTCCATTTGTCTTCTTTTTCTATCTTCTGCTTTGTTTTCCTTCTCCTAGTCAGTTTATTCAATTTTTAAGTTGATCGAAGGAAATAGATAAATGAAAGATGAACATATATATATATATATATATATATATATATATATATATATATATATATATATATATATATATATATATATATATATATATATATATATATATAGGTTCATGTTCATTTGAGACCATTCTACTTTTGTGAGACTGTGAAAGCAAATCTAAAAATAATTTTAAAATGCAAAATAAATGGAAAAATCCAAAAATTCTTTTCTTAAATATTATTTTCGGAACTTGAATTAACTAAAAAAAATTTAAAAAAATAAAAAAATCCATTTTTTTTTTGAAAAATACGTGAAATATTCTAATAGAATATTACACTGTACATATTCTAAAAAATAATTTTAAAATGCAAAATAAATGGGAAAATCTAAAAATTATTTTTTTAAATATTATTTTCGGAACTTGAATTAACTAAAAAAAATAAAAATAAATAAACAAATAAAAAAATGTGTCTCACGGTCTCATAAAATATGGCCGTCTTATATGAACCTAACCCTATATATATATATATATATATATATATATATATATATATATATATATATATATATATATATATATATATATATATATATATATATATATATATATATATATGTTTACTGCTTATTAGTGTTTATTGTTGATATCTGTAAGGTGGCACCTCAATGTTTCTTGGATTCGTCGGTTGCAACTAGCATCAGAATCGGATTACTTGAACTTTCTTGAGATTGAGATGTAAGATTTATAAACTTCACTTGCATATGTTTTCAGCTTGATTGATACAAAAACAAATATAACCTTATGTCATGTTTTTCATGGATAATGTTTTTTTCATTTGCATTTGCATTTGCAATCTGATTTATTTGGTATTGCCACAATATCCTAAGTTATATATAAAGCTAAATAATATTTGATAAATACAGTTCACGTGAAGGTTGGAAAAGTTTGCAGTCCAACAGAAAAATAATTTTCAAATGAATTTTTTAGATAAAGATTTTCAAAAGTAGTGTAATGAATACTTTAGCTTTTTAAATTATTTGAAACAGGTCATGCATGACTGTCTCTATTGTAGCTCTTCAATTTCAGAGTTCCATTGAATGTTTGTTTTTAACAATTCACTCAACACATCTATAAAAGGTATCATCAGTACATTTCAATTTGATATTTTTTTGGTTTGTTGTTCTTTGAGTATTTTTATGGCCTTTTTTTAAAATCCAAAATATTTTTGGGTAGTTTCTATGGATTTTGAAAAATTAGCATTAATATATTCTTTTCATCCTTGATATTCACCCTAACAAAAATGAAACATACTTTAAGAATTTTTTTGACCTTTTTTCTAATCGTATTTTAGCGAATTTTTTGATGGGTTTATCGTCATCACCTGCTACCACTGCCATTACAATTTCTTTTTTTTTATTTAGTTTCAATTTTGATTCGCCATGGGAGCATACATGTTCTACTTCATTGAAGCAAAGTGAGTACATAGTAGCCATCAAGATACAAGAATTGAACCTCTGTTATTTGTATGTTATTTATAATTGTTAAACTTCTGTTCCTATTTAAGTTATAATAAATATAATACTTTATGGTTGTTTTTGTTTTTTTATAAAGAATACAAGTTGAAGTTAATCAATTAGTTTTTTTTTTTGGAAAAATGAACAAAGATGAAAAACAGAAAATTATAAGTTGGCTTTAATAGAAGTGGAGCAGGGAGGAGTTTGGCTGCTAAGTAATTCCTTATCATGAGAGTAAAGACAAATGGAAGTGGAACCAATCCCACAATAACTACCTTTTTTTGTTTTATTGTTATTTTTGGTGTTTAATAGTTAGTTATGAATTAGAATCTATTTTAATTTATTAAATTAATGAATTTATATATTTTAGTTAAATTATTATTCCCTCCAATTTATCTAATTTTTTTTCTATTTTTTTAAGAAAAAAAAATTATTTCTTTTTAAGTAAGATTTTTGACTTTTTTCAAACAATTCAACCATGGAATGGAATCTCAGATTCCAATTCCGTCGGAATTTGAGAACCAAATGCAGTTGTGGAACACGAATGGGATCCTTCCACCAATAAAGAATAAGATTTTTATTACTTTTAATTTATCTTGATGATCAGTTCTAATATTTTGATTATGCATTATTTTTCAACAGACTATGCCTAGCATGGAAGGTTTTGTAGATATTGTTTCTTTTGGTTGTGGCTTGCAACAAATGGTAAATCATCTCAAAACATTTTTACTTTTTTGGTTCTTTTCTACGGTATTATGTTGTTGGAGGAATTACTCCAACACCTCTTGGAGAAGACAAGTCTACTACCAACATTTGTAAACAATTTCAGTCTTTCTTGAATTCATGACATTTTTGTACTTTTCTAATTGTTTCAATTTCCAAGAGAAAGCAGCCTTAACATCACAAATCATCAAGAATTGATTTCATTTTTAACTGTGAAGAATGACGATGAGACGTATGATCTAAATTTGTACATTTTCGTTCTTTTATTTTACTCTTTATACTGTATAATTGAAGTTAGTAGATGTGTGCTTGCAATTCAGGTTCTTTCACTTGACATAAATTAAGAAACAACTATCCCACACATATTTTTTAGTTCAACTCACGCACATGCCATGTTGCCGATTATATGACAGGTAAAATTGAGGCAATTGTTTGCTAATAAACATAAACTACTTATTTTTGATATGTTTTAGTTTTTAAAATTAGTTTTGGAACATTGTTTAAGATTATTTGAGATTTTGATTTATGTTTTATACGATGTGTTAAAAACAAACTTATAACAATTTCATGTTTTTTCAAAATCAGTTTTAACCAAGATATAACCACTTTTTTTTACCGATTTTTCAATACAAAAAGACATTAAACTAGATTTAAGACAATTTAGAAGGATTATCAAACTCAAGAAGTGTGATGATATTGTTTCTCATGCTATATTAGAAGCAATCCAACAGTTCTTAGCGCAAGGTCTGAACATTGAACTTCCTCTATGGAATTTTGTATCCCAATAATTACACTCCCATCATGGGGAGCAATGTCGATCACATTAGATGATATGATACTAAAATCACTAGCATTCATGTACTATTTAGTCTGATCATTGACTAACTTAAATGATATAAACTCAAGTATAAATGAAAATGTTTAGAAAATTGAATTTTCCTTTTACAGTATTACACATTCAAACACTCGAGAATTTGTGTTATGTATTAAACCATCAACCGATTTTGACTACCTAACGATAAGGCCAAGGGGTGTGGCTACGACAGAGGCCGCACCACCCCTGCCACATCATCACAAACACCGCCCTTCCACCGTAGTGGGGGTGCGATGGAGGTTGCACTATGGTACCCCAAGGGAGCGCTCATTTCTTTCAATTTTCATTCCAATTGACCGTTGAACGGTCAGATTAAAAAAAAATCTTTCCTATTTAACCTTTTAACATTCCTATTTAAACCTCAAACCTATACAATTTTTTTTTATCTTTCTACTACATTTCCTATCAAAAAAATTTAAAAAATGTCATCGTTCGATTCTTCTGAAGACTTTGATGTTATGTTTGATGTTGTTGTCGCAACTGCTAAATTGGTGGAGTAAATGTATGAAGCTGCATGGAGTAGCACAGTTGGAAGTGCTGAACGAAGAACCCGGAGATACATTTATAGATATCGTCAAGAAACAACTCAACGCTTGACACAAGACTACTTTAAAAGGAATGCTACTTTTCAAGGGTACTACTTCCGAAGGCGTTTCAGAATGTTCAAACCATTGTGCGAACGTATAGACGAAGATCTAATGAGGGAGTAATTTTTTCCAACAACATCCTGATGCGAGAGGTACACTCGGTGTCACACCCAGAAAACAGAAGGCGGAAACATTTCCGGGGTTGACTCCACGTTGAGTATCAAATCCAATGCCCATAGTACGTAAACTAAAACAACCATTACATTACATATAGAAAATTTTACATTTGTTTCAAAAGTAAATTGTACACGTGTGATACATAGTATATATGGACAAAATGAGACGAGTCTTCTACGCACTTCTTCTTCACCAAAAGAGATCGTCGGGTACCTGTCTAATGTGATCCTGAGAATACAAGTGGTTTGAAAATCAGCATAAAGCTGGTGAGTTCATAAGCGGTTAGTTTTCTGAAAATGTACGAGTTCCTTTGATTTCCTGAAAAAGTAGTTATCCAAGAAAATCCTATATTTTCTTAAAAGTTGGTTACCAAATCCAAAATGTAATGAAAAAGGTGTACAATGAAAACATGATTGTTATTGTCAATTGTAAAGTTTGGTTATCTAACTTGTTACACTTTTCTTGTTACGTACCGCTGTTACCCAGGAAAATCCTATATTTTCCTACATGTGTGTGTGTGATGAACTGTTACCAATTCTGATTATGTTCAATGTTATCCCCAGGAAAATCCCATATTTTCCTGAATGTGTGTGTGTGTGTGAATTCTCCTGAAAGTCTGATTATCCTTAATTGTACATTAGTTTTATTACGAACATAAAACTAATAATTAAGTGTGAGGTGTTCATAATCTTGATTGCGAGTTCCATAACCATACTTCAGACCAGATATGACTCGATTCGTGGCCAGTATCCTTTTTATGACTTTCGTCACCCTTGAACCTTTCAGTTCGGCTGTAGCTAGCAGCCAGGTGCGGGATTGTTAGTCCCGTATAGATCTATACACTCAAGTCACGCTCCCTATCTAAGAGATTCTGGTTACAGGTGCGGTCCTCCACTCGCGTATCTTTGTGTAGTGTTCACCGAGGATGTGTCTCCAATCTTTAAGATTACTCTTTACTCTCGTGCCTAGGGAAGTAGTATCTATGACTAAGTAAGTTCTAATGGTGTTTGTCCTTTACACTCGAGCCTAGGTGTTTTATTAAGGACATTACAAATGTTTTATGTTTTCTAATGGTGTCTTTCCTCTACACTCGAGCCTAAGGTGTTTTATTATAGAAATTACAAAGGTTTTATGATCTCTATCAATATAAGTGTGAACAATCAATTGTGAAACATAACAGTATATAATAAGAATTGAAATCGTTTAAACAAACAACTCTGCAAGTTAAAACAGTTTGTTAGTAGGTTTTCAATTCTTAAAAGTGTGCGAATTATGAAACCATTTAAGTAAAATAATGAATTTAAGTACAAGATATTCTTGTACTTTTGCTTGTAATCCTCCCTGAAAACATTTAAAAACCATTGAAAAAGGGTAGGGGTATGAACTCACCAGACGCAGAATGTGACGACTAGGATGCTAAACGTCGAATCGAGGCTTGAATACGAGCGAGGTTCCTATGTAATATGAAATGGTATACAAATATATCTAATTAGATTTATAAACTCTAATTAGATATGATATTACATTCCAATTAGCGAAAACACTTCAAAACGAGTGTTTGGAGTGACCCGGGTGACATCTACGGACGTGTAATGATACGAGGGACTTGGGAATTGAGTTTACTCTTCAAGAGTAAACTCCTAATGGAGTTTGCGGCCTTATACACCACTCACACATGAGTTCACGGCTGTGAACTCATGTTGGCAAGGTTTATGGTGCTTAATGGGTCAATAACACTTGGAAGGAGTTGGTACAATTTTACCTAAGACATAGGATGGAAATTAAATCACCAATAACATCAATTAAGGGAGTTTACGGCCCTAAACATGGAGTTTACGGCCGTAAACTCCTATACCCCTTTAGATTGATGATTTAATGGTCTTAGCTTAATCATATGTGATTCCAATAATTTTTACAAGCCTTGGATGGATTTTTGGGGGACTTTCGACAAGGATTTAGGAGTTTACGGCCCATGAACACCCTCATGGCCGCGAACTCTTATGAAAGGGTGATTTTATATGTTTTAAGGTCCAATACTTGTTTGAAAACACTTCTAGAATTTATCCCACGGCTTTAGGTGTGTTAAAGTGGCATTTTAACACATTTAGAGGAGTTTACTCCCCATTTTAATGAGTTTACGGCCAAAGCTTGTTCTTGGGCAGTAAACTCAAGTTTACTCCTCTAAATTGATGTTCAAGGTGTTCCAAGGTCAATTCCATAATTCTACAAGTCATATCTCAGCCTTATTGGTGTTTTGGAAGGGTTTAAGGGCTTAAAAACCCCCTTTTATATGTGTTTACGGCCCAAGCATGCTCCAGGGCCGTAATCACATGAACAAGGCTCTAAATCATGGTTTGAGGCATTCTAATTTCATTTCATAAAGTCATCTAGCCATATCCAAGGTCTAATTGTGGTTTGGAAGGGTTTTGTTGCTCCAAAAACCCCATTTATATGAGTTTACGGCCTAGGACTGTTCTAGGGCCGTAAACTCATGAATGTGGTCCTATTCCATGATTTGAACTCGAATTTGAAGGCTAGAGGAGTTGCATAACAAGTTAGGGAAGGTACCTTGGTGATTAGAAGCCTTAAATTTGAGATTTGGACCCTTAAACTTGGATTTAGGAGAGAGGTTAGAGAGAGAGTAGAGAGAGGAAGCAAAAGCTTCAAATGAATGTTTAAACACGTTTAAATAGGTTCAAAAACTTGGACACGATGGAATCCTACCCGATACCGACATTAAACGGGGCTTTTGGTCGCACCCGATCAAGTTGTCGTAACTCGATATGGTTGATTCTAGAAATAATTCGATCACTAATATGGGGTGTTTGAATGAGTTCTAAAGGTATTAGGATTCCCATTAAGTCATAATATAAAATACACGTTAATGACTTAATTAAATGACGGAATCGAAAACGAAATTGGAAACGGCGATCGGATTATCGAAATGAGTTACGAAAATGGGTACAAGCAATGAAACGAAATTTCGGGTTGTTACATTATCCCCCCGTTAGAGGGAATTTCGTCCCGAAATTCAAAGATTTGAATACAGGTCATGAAGTGAAAGGATAGATGGGAATGAGTCTATTGCTTCGGGTCTTCACGCTCCTAAGTGGAATCGGGTCTCTGCTTGACATTCCGGCGTACCCTCACTGTCAGGATGTGGCTTTGTTTCGTATGATTAACCTATCAATCCATGATCTCAATTGATTCATCCATGGAGGTTTGGACTTCCATTGTTTTCGATCTTAACAAAGGGATTACTCAGGTTTCGTCGGGTCGACACTCCTTACAAATATCGACGTGGAATTCCAAATGGTTCCTGTTGATTTTTGAAGATAGCTCGGAGAGGGCTACGGAATCGATTCCTAATGAGGATCTCGAAGGGTCTAATGTTTTACAAGTTAAGTTTTCCGCACTTCCAAAGGCGTACTATGTCTTTTCAGAGTAAGACTTCCAACAAAAGGGCACATCTTCATGTGGCAGAGTAACTAAGGGTCCGATGGTCCTAAAGGAATTTCTGGACGGTTTTGCAATAATAGTCGGCGGGACCCAAGAGTTGACGGGTTTCTATGGGTATCTCCGGTGCCGACTAATTCTTTATTGTCTTAGCTTTTGGAAAGGTCTATGAGTATGACTGCTTTGCTTATCTACTTTACCGGAAAATGGTTTGACCGAAGGGCACCACTACTATCTCATAGTGATCATATCAAGCCCTGGTTGCTGTCTTGAACACATCATGCTCACTGAGGTTTTGGCTACGAGTTAATTCCAGGGATTTAATTCGATGCGAGACTTAACTACACATTCGGAGGGAAATTCTTAGGAAATCTTTAGAAAAAGGCATCGGGGAAGGAGTTGCAGACTTCTTGTTTCTCGATAATCACTCGGACGAGGAATACATGGGAGAACTTTTAAGCTTTGATGCACGAAGATCATGAGAGTCGGGTCGGAAGAAAGTTAAGGCGAATGGTTTTCTCGAAACTAGGAATAATAGCGTGAATGAGGCTCGGTCATTACATGCTAAAGATGACATCAAAGCATTTCATGAAAAGTTCGCCATTAGATCGAACGGAAAAGAATAATTGTTCGGATTGAGGATACAATCTACGGATATGACGTTAGCGTTCTCATTCTCACTTGATAATCATCTCGACGGTATACGTTTTCGATTACTCACAAACGACAGGGTTTAAAAGATGTTCAAATGGATGGTTAGCGAATTTCTTTCGGTACTAGAATCGAAAAGAATCACATGCATAAATTTAATGAGGGAAAATATACCTGTGACTACGGTGGGATCGGTGGCTGTCTCTTCTTGTCCTATCGCTAGAACTCTTCCGGTGTTGCCAGATGTTATTGCCTTGGGGTAGTTTCGCTTGAAATGTCCAACTTCTCCACAACCATAGCAAGCCCGACCAATGCCCGCTCCGGATGTTTGACTCGTTGACTGAGTTGGTGTCTTACAGTTTTTCGCCATGTGACCCTTTATGCCACAATTGTTGCAAAATACCTCTATACATGGACTGGAAGGAAGGTGATGATAGTTGCACTTGTCACAACTAGGAAGGGTTCCAGCATACCTACTGGCAGGTTTTCGAGTTGAGGATCCAACAACAGAAACAATTGCAGGGGAAGTGGCAGCGTGTACTACCACCGTTTGCTGCCTCTTCGAAGACTCCTGCGATGTCTGACTTTTCTCCTTCTTCCCAATTTTTCTTTTCTCACCACTCCTCTCTGTCGGTTCAGGAGTGGTAGCTGTCTCCTCAGGGTCATCACTATGATCTATTAAGATTTGTGCTAAGCGTTTGGCGCTGTCGTATGTATTTGGCCTCGCAGCTATGACATTTCCTTTCGTTGGCTGGGTCAGCCCCCAGATGAATCTCTCTATCTTCTTACTCTCCGGGGTAACCATTCCTGGGAAGAGTAATGCCAAGTCGTCGAACCTGGAAGTGTAAGCGGCGATATCGGAACCTTTCATCTTTAGGTTCCAGAGTTCGTGTTCTAACTTCTACATTTCGCCTCGAGGGTAGTACTCAGCCAGCAGAAGTTCCTTCATGGCTTCCCAACCCATGGCGTTGGCTACAGGTAAGGTTAGGGATTTGACTCGGCCGTTCCACCACGTCAGGGCTTTGTCGATAAAGGTGCAGGCGGCAAACTTCACTTTGTCAGATTCTGAGCAGGCGCAAATTTCAAAGATGGATTCGATCTTCTCGAACCATCGGGTGAGTGAAATGACACCTCCAGTGCCATCAAAGGACGTGGGTTTTGCGTTCATAAAATCCTTATAGGAACCCTCTTTTCGGTGTCCCTGACTGCTTTCTTGGTTTTGGGTTTGGGTACCACCTCCCGAACTACTAGAACCGCCAGAGTTCCGTTGAGACATGGCAGCTGCCACCGCTGCTGTAACAGCTGCCTGGAATACTACAAGGTCAATTTGAGGAGGAGGTGGTGGCGCAGGTTTGTTGGTCTTGGAGCTGGGTCTCTTTCTTGGAGGCATCTTGATCTAATATGATCAAGGAAGAGAGGATGATAAGTCCTCTGAATGGAATCAAGAGATATGACAGATATATGCTAACAAGCGATAAAGCAGGAAAGAGTTATCAAAGCAGGAAAATTATCGCTAAGGAAATGATCAAAGAACAATGCATGAACGAGGATTTCTACCAAGGATTGTCTCGAGAAATACTCCCATAGTTTTTCATGATTCGTTACGATGCTGGTTTGATGTTTGTGGTATTAGGGTGAGTTTTAGGCATGCTGCATACCACAGTCACTCCCAAGCACATGTTGGCCGTGTCTCGAATGAATATAGTTGGCCAGGGTATATTGATCCTAGACACGTCTACATAACTGCCCAGGTTTAACCGCAGTACACAACACCCATTTACTTATGTTTTGTTCTATTTGTAGTTACGGATCTCGACGGTCGGTATACTTATATACTTTTGAAAATACTTATATTTTGAAGGATACTTTTAGTTTAGAGCACTTAGGACCCTTAATGTTTATAGTTTTATACCATGTAAGGTTTGGTATACTTCATTCACTATAAACAAGGGCTCTAATACCAATATGTCACACCCCGAAATCCAAAGGCGGAAACATTTCCGGGGTTGACTCCACGTTGAGTATCAAATCCAATGCACATAGTAAGTGAAGTAAAACAACCATTACATTACATATAGAAAAGTTTACATTTGTTTCAAAAGTAAATTGTACAAGTGTGATACATAGTATATATGGACAAAATGAGATGAGTCTTCTACGCACTTCTTCTTCACCAAAAGAGATCGTCGAGTACCTGTCTAATGTGAATCTAAGAATACAAGCGGTTTGAAAATCAGCATAAAGCTGGTGAGTTCATAAGCGGTTAGTTTTCTGAAAATGTACGAGTTCCTTTGATTTCCTGAAAAAGTAGTTATCCAAGAAAATCCTATATTTTCTTAAAAGTTGGTTACCAAATCCAAAATGTAATGAAAAAGGTATACAATGAAAACATGATTGTTCTTGTCAATTGTAAAGTTTTCTTATCTAACTGGTTACACTTTTCTTGTTACGTACCGCTGTTACCCAGGAAAATCCTATATTTTCCTATATGTGTGTGTGTGATGAACTGTTACCAATTCTGATTATGTTCAATGTTATCCCCAGGAAAATCCCATATTTTCCTGAATGTGTGTGTGTGTGCGAAATTCTCCTGAAAGTCTGATTATCCTTAAGTGTACATTAGTTTTATTAGGAACAAAAAACTAATAATTAAGTGTGAAGTGTTCATAATCTTGATTGCGAGTTCCATAACCATACTTCAGAACAGATATGACTCGAGTCGTGGCCAGTATCCTTTTTATGACTTTCGTCACCCTTGAACCTTTTGGTTCGGCTGTAGCTAGCAGCCAGGTGCGGGATTGTCAGTCCCGTATAGATCTATACACTCAAGTCATGCTCCCTATCTAAGAGATTCTGGTTACAAGTGCGGTCCTCCACTCGCGTATCTCTGTGGAGTGTTCACCGAGGACGTGTCTCCAATCTTTAAGATTACTCTTTACTCTCGTGCCTAGGGAAGTAGTATCTATGACTAACTAAGTTCTAATGGTGTCTGTCCTTTACACTCGAGCCTAGGTGTTTTATTAAGGACATTACAAATGTTTTATGTTTTCTAATGGTGTCTTTCCTTTACACTCAAGCCTAAGGTGTTTTATTACAGAAATTACAAAGGTTTTATGATCTCTATCAATATAAGTGTGAAGAATCAATTGTGAAACATAACAGTATATAATAAGAATTGAAATCGTTTAAACAAACAACTCTGCAGGTTAAAACAGTTTGTTAGTAGGTTTTCAATTCTTAAAAGTGTGCGAATTATGAAACCATTTAAGTAAAATAATGAATTTAAGTACAAGATATTCTTGTACTTTTGCTTGTATTCCCCCTGAAAACATTTAAAAACCATTGAAAAAGGGTAGGGGTATGAACTCACCGGACGCGGAATGTGACGACTAGGATGCTAAACGTCGAATCGAGGCTTGAATACGAGCAAGGTTCCTATGTAATATGAAATGGTATACAAGTATATCTAATTAGATTTATAAACTCTAATTAGATATGATATTACACTCCAATGAACGAAAACACTTCAAAACGAGTGTTTCGAGTGACCCGGGTGACATCTACGGACGTGTAATGATACGAGGGACTTGGGAATTGAGTTTACTCTTCAAAAGTAAACTCCTAATGGAGTTTGCGGCCTTATACACCACTCACACATGAGGTCACAGCTGTGAAATCATGTTGGCAAGGTTTATGGTGCTTAATGGGTCAATAACACTTGGAAGGAGTTGGTACAATTTTACCTAAGACATGGGATGGAAATTAAATCACCAATAACATCAATTTAGGGAGTTTACGGCCCTAAACATGGAGTTTACGGCCGTAAACTCCTATACCCCTTTAGATTGATGATTTAATGGTCTTAGCTTAATCATATGTGATTCCAATAATTTTTACAAGCCTTGGATGGATTTTTGGGGGACTTTCGACAAGGATTTAGGAGTTTACGGCCCATGAACACCCTCATGGCCATGAACTCTTATGAAAGGGTGATTTTATATGTTTTAAGGTCCAATACTTGTTTGTAAACACTTCTAGAATTTATCCCAAGGCTTTAGGTGTGTTAAAGTGGCATTTTAACACATTTAGAGGAGTTTACTCCCCATTTTAATGAGTTTACGGCCCAAGCTTGTTCTTGGGCAGTAAACTCAAGTTTACTCCTCTAAATTGATGTTCAAGGTGTTCCAAGGTCAATTCCATAATTCTACAAGTCGTATCTAAGCCTTATTGGTGTTTTGGAAGGGTTTAAGGGCTTAAAAACCCCCTTTTATATGTGTTTACGGCCCAAGCATGCTCCAAGGCCGTAAACACATGAACAAGGCTCTAAATCATGGTTTGAGGCATTCTAATTTTATTTCATAAAGTCATCTAGCCATATCCAAGGTCTAATTGTGGTTTGGAAGGGTTTTGTTGCTCCAAAAACCCCATTTATATGAGTTTACGGCCTAGGACTGTTCTATGGCCGTAAAATCATGAATGTGGTCCTATTCCATGATTTGAACTCGAATTTGAAGGCTAGAGGGGTTGCATAACAAGTTAGGGAAGGTACCTTGGTGATTAGAAGCCTTAAATTTGAGATTTGGACCCTTAAACTTGGATTTAGGAGAGAGGTTAGAAAGAGAGTAGAGAGAGGAAGCAAAAGCTTCAAATGAATGTTTAAACACGTTTAAATAGGTCCAAAAACTTGGACACGATGAAATCCTACCCGATACCGGCATTAAACGGGGCTTTTGGTCGCACCCGATCAAGTTGCCGTAACTCGATATGGTTGATTCTAGAAATAATTCGATCACTAATATGGGGTGTTTGAATGAGTTCTAAAGGTATTAGGATTCCCATTAAGTCATAATATAAAATACACGTTAATGACTTAATTAAATGACGGAATCGAAAACGAAATTGGAAACGGCGATCGGATTATCGAAATGAGTTACGAAAAGGGGTACAAGCAATGAAACGAAATTTCGGGTTGTTACACTCGGTTTCACTCATTTACAAAAATGCATAGTTGCACTTCGTCAATTAGAATATAGCATCATGCCTGATGCATTGAACGAGAGTTTTAGGATGTCCGCTAGGATTTCACGAGATAGTCTCCATTGTTTTTGCAAAACTATTATTTAACTTTATGGGCCAAAATATTTACGTAAGCCTATACGTAATGATATCATCAAATTGCATAATCATCATACTAGCGTACATGAATTTCCTGGAATGTTAGGAAGTTTAGATTGTCTACATGAAAATTGCCTTACCTCACACAATGGTCAATGCAATTTTTTCGAGGTGATCATGGTCATCCAACGATCATACCTGAAGCAGTGACATCATATGAATTGTGTATTTGGCAATTTTTTTGGTTCTCTTGGTTCGCTTAACAACATTAATGTTCTTAATCGTTCACCTGTATTTAATCGTTCCCTTATGGAATATCTGTAGATGTTTCTATGTTTTTTTATGCGTTCCCCCGCGTTTAACGTGGGTCATAATCTACTATTGTTTAAAATCCAAGTCATTCTGCTAACATTGAATTTCCTATTCGATCAATCAATCAATTCGTTCTAACATTGTGACCTTTAAAAAGAACATTATTACGGTACTGCCAGTGAAGCACCACATCATCACAACAATAGCCTCCAAAATTAATCTTTTTTTTAGAGGGGCAACATTTCTATCCAGAGCAACTCACAGCTCACACCATCTACCGATGAATCGTCATAAATTTCTAGCTTCCTCATAGGAGATGAGAACATGCCCCAATCTTCCCAGTAAGTCAAAAAAACCACATACAACGGGCGATATATCCATTCCTTTTCCATCTAAATTGACATGAGTAACAATCTTTGTTTAAATGTGAACACAAATAAAAGTATTAATCTTCCAATGAATACACTTATTCCATCTAGTGGAAATAATGCCCTCCGAAGGAGTATCCTCGTAATTATTTTTCCTCATTTCCGTATCGGGAAAAAAGATCATATCCCTTCAAGTTCCAAATCTATCGGTCAATGGAATTTGAGAACTATAATTTGTGTAGTACCTCACGAAGTTTATGAAGATAACCATAAACCAAAACATATTGAATTGTATGATTTTAAAACACACACCCAATCGGAACCATTTCGTCTATGAGCTATTAAGCGTTCCTTGTATGCCTCTAAAGCAAAAAGCCATGGAAAATGGTTTTATAGTAGAGTATCATAAACCCACTTGTCTTTTCAAAATAATGTGGAATTATCATCTCCAATTAGCCTTTTGATGACATCATGATCAATTACATCATTGTCGTGTAATTGGTTTATAGTACCAATTATCTTAGCACACATTATTCGCTTCAAACCCACCGCAACATCTAATAAACGTTGGTTGTGAGTGCTTTTTAAACAACATCTAATCTAATAAGCGATAGTGATCAGAGCTGATAAATTTTTAGGAAATTTTCTTTCATGTAAAAGCTTAAAACCAAAAGCTTCTTGTGTATCTCCCTCAGTTGGAAAGCTTTTTCAATGTATTTTTTTTTAAATGTTTATATATAATTTTTAATTATAATTGGTTAAAAAATAATAGGACCCATTTAATTGTTGAAAAATCTCTTGGCTAGAGCTTGTTAATTAACAAGCTCTTTAAAAAAAACCCTCCATAAAATTTTCAATAGCTTTTTGGATTGAAAAAGTTTGTAAAAAGCGCTTATTATGGATGTTCTTAATCCAATTTCCTTAAGAACCACAATGGTGTGTGTGGTTGTGTTTCTAGATGTCAGAATAAGCAAAGATGTATTGTTCTTTGAGTGTTCTTCCTGCAGATGATAATGAGTTTATAATATAATTCACTAGTAAAGATTCACTAATGGTAAATGATTGTTTTCATTTTCCCAATTTTGTCACTAATTAAATCTTGTTGACCAAAGAGCCAATGGTCTAGCGGTAAGGAGTGACTCTCTCATATGAGAGATCATGGGTTCAAGTATCGGTAGAGACATAGGTGGTTATTTAGGAATAGGTTATTTAGTTTTCCGTTTAAAAAAAATCATGTTGAAACCCATTAACTAAGCATGGTGCATTTTATTCTCAGAGGGAGAATAATTTTGATGTTGCAAGTATTGACATAGTCGTGAAATCCCTTCAAATCCTCATGCTATACCCTGAGATACGACCTTACAAAGATTAAATTGAATATAGAATGAACACATTTTCAAAACAGAATATGCTCATTGAAAAGCATGAATGCCTTCTTAAAGAATTTGCACAAGGTAATAAAATGAAATTCTATACTCGTCATGTGCTTAAGAAACTCTGCATGTAGTTTAATAGATGTTATTTCTTCATGGTAAAATCTCTAAACTACCTTCAGTAATGTGACCAAAAAAGGGGAATCTACCATTAGTCTTTCAGTTGTTTCTAGATCTATCAATGGGGAGGGTTTGGAGCGAATCGCCTTTGATCCAAACTCATTTAAAAATTTGAAAACATGATCCTCTCCACTTCAATAATCCTCAGGGTTTTGAAAAATCAAATTCATATCCGTATCCACCAAATCAACCAATACTGTAACTATTAAACCAACACTGTTATAATATTAAAATTACATAATTTTAATGTGAGCTACAAAGTAATGTTTCAAAAAAAATATCCACTTACATTACTTAATGCTCGAAATCTCGTTACTATATATATATATATATATATATATATATATATATATATATATATATATATATATATATATATATATATACACACACTAGTGATGCACCTGCACAAAACGGCAGAGGAGAATAGTTTAATTTTATGTTTAGAAACAATTTCACTCACATATATATGATGGAATAACATGAAAGATGATTACTCTCGTAAGTCATTTTCCCTATGTTTTAAGCATGGCAAATAATTAGCAAGGATGCGGTTCTGTAAATTGAAGATGAAGGCGACAATCAAAACGCCGATTTCAAGGAGCAAGGGAGAAGACAGGCGATGAGGGAGCCTAGAGACACAGCCTTCATTTGTATAAGCTTCTAAATGGGAAAAATATCGTATCTTAGAGCTACTACCATAATACCTTATTTGAGTTTTTTTGCAACAAGTAAAGATTTAAATAGAAAATATTTTTTGTGGAATAATGATGCGAATCATATGGTTAAAATGAACACATGGATGTAACCCTAAAATTAATAAACATTTAATTTAGACATGCTAAAAGGTAATAAACTAAAATATTAATACCTTATTTGAGTTTTTTGTAACATGTCAAGATTTTAACAGAAATTATTTTTTGAGAAAGAATGATGCCACTCGTATAGTCAAAATGAGCACATGGATGTAACCCTAAAATTAATAAACATATAATTTAGGCATGCGAAAAGGTTACTAAAAAATTCCATGTTTCCAACCTTCCAAAATGAACTAACACTCTATTTTTATGTGAAAACTGAGAGGAAAACAATAGTGTATTTTACTGTATAAACTAACGTTAAACAATTTTACGGGGGCTAGCGTAGTGCATAGTGAATTGAACAAAGAAAAAAGAAGCACCATATCAAATAAAAGTAAGATACATTCAAGTATTCAAAGACTAGTCAAATGACATAAAATTTCGAGCAGCCACACTGTAAAAAACACACCAAGAGTACAAGTAACGTAAATGCCAATATTCTCTGATTATATAACAAAAGAAAGTAAGCAATTAACCATGCATGAATCACGGCATTGATAGGTCTACCTCATTCTCATCATCCAGCTCGCCATGATCCAACAACGCTAAGCTCTCGTTGTACCTCTCAACAAAAGTGTACTTCGAGTCATCATCTTTGCTGCAAGGACCATACAAAGTATAACTTCGCTTCCAGTTGCAAATCATCACATCACCTTCTTTAGATCCCACTGTTATCAAATTCCCATTATTTGTCAATCCCAAAGGGCTCCCTACATCATTGTTGGGAAAAGACACTTTACAAAGCATGGTCCATGAGCTCGGCTTCTTATACTCCTTCATAGCCCATATCTCATAAGCGCATGAAGTATTCCATGGCGCACTGTAACGACAACAATAAATTACAGCCAAAGAATCTAAAACAACAGCGAGCTTCATTTGGAACAGGTCGAGGTGCACTAAAAAATCAGGAAGATGGATTTTTCCAAAAAGCTCAGTACTCATGTCAAACGTCAAGATTGATAAAGGTGTAGCACTGTAAATGTCTTCACATGCTACCCAGTGAACAGATCCATTCACAAACACTTGTGAGATGCTAGAGACGATGCTGGAAGACAAATCTTTGGGGAACACAAGCTCCCTCCAAATCGCAGTTTTCACTGTGTAAATCTGAACCTGAAAGCGCCATATATATCAAACAAGTAGTTGAAATTTGTTGAAGATAATACTATAACTCATTAATATGTAAGCTAAATATATGGACACTTACGTGGGTTGTAGTGATGGATGAAAGGCCACGATCCTTGGCGATTCTGAGGACTATATAATCATCAGACAATGCAAGGTACCCAAAACAGAAATAAATATCCAAATCTAGTAGTTCGCTTCTGGGAAACATTGGGGGGATTAAGGTAAGTTTCTTTCTAATAGAAGGATTCCAGAGTATGATTTCATCTCTTCCGATAGTATCAGTAGAAAAGAAAATAACGCCATTGCAACACCCAATTATCTTGAAAGAGAGGACTTCGGTTCCACTAAGGTAAAAATTAAAGGGGGATTGTATGGGAGAGTTAGTATCCAGCGTAAAATTTTGATCATCGAAATGGACAGTGTATTCTTCCTTGCTCTCATGCAATATAAAGCGACGAACAAGATAGCGAGAGTTCAGTTGGTTAAACTTGTCAAGATGCGAGACTTTGAAATGGGATGAAGAGATGAAAGAGAGCCATGATTTGCATACTGATCGACACCGGAGAAGTGATTTTGATGGTAATCGTGAGAGGATGCAGACAACGAGTTCTGATGGTAGTTCGACTGACCTTTTCATTTTCTGTAGAATTTTAAAATGAGAGTTCAAGTTCCCAAAAAAGTTGTTTCGGTGTAATAATGTCATTTACAATTTCCCAAAAAGTTGATTTATGTAACATGAGTAATAGTTGAAGCTCAAGTAATGAGTGGAGTGAAAAATAATGTCTTTTCTTGTATGAATCTACATGAAAAATTGAAGCTTCCGTAGTTCCATTCATCACAATCCGAAGGTTAACTTCTAATATAAACAAGCAATGCAATTGTAAAACCAAATGAAGAGAAAACATATGCCTCGATGTCATGTTTTTAATTAATTAATATATGCCCGCATTAATTTTTTTAGCATCATCAATGTTCAATAAGAATCATAGCAACATCGTATAAGTATTGTCTTCTCTACTTGAGATTAAATGGTTCAAATCTCTTGGTGACAAATAGTTAATAACAAAAAAATTAAGAAGTATATTAGATTTTTCTTTCAAAAAGTAAAAATACATAAGAATCGTAGCCCACATCTTGCCAAATAACAACAAAAGCAACATTAAGAAATGCATGTTTATTCAGCCATTCCAACAAACGCATGCACATATTTTTTCAAAAAACCAAATTCGTACAAATTAACTTTAAATGGGTATTGGAAATTGGATGGAAAAGAAATGAGGAAAGAAACAACCACATAACTTTATAATGAAATTTGGTTCAGACGCTCAAATTCAATCAAATTTTAGGTGTTGTTTTCTTCACTGTTAAGCGGGGAAGGACTAAATCAAATATCGCTGGAAAACTGGAACTCTGGAAGATTAATGAGTGATGTTTTGATTCAAAAAGACTAGAGAAAAAGAATCGGATTCAGAGTAAAGTTATGGTGTTGACTACTTGTAGAGTGTAAACAGTAGGGTTGCGGGATGAACGTTGCGAAGTTAAAATCGACTCCTCGTTCCTCGTTTTCCACTCGTCGCTTCGAATTTACCCTCCGATTTATTTTTATTTATTTATTTATTTATTTTGTCTATTTACCATTATCCTTAAATCAAAATAGACCAATATTCTAAAAGATTACTAGTTGTATAAATTTTTTAAAATATCACTTTAAGGTCTTTCGTTAAAAGTTTAAAACTAGGGATGGCAAAAAAACCCGAACCCGACGGGGAAACCCGATTCCCGAATTTTTCGGGTCGGGTCGGGTCAGCACTATCGGGTATCGGACCGGGTTTCGGGTTCTTATCGGGTATTTTTTCCGGGTTCGGGTCAGGGAGTGGGTTGTGTCTGCCCCGACCCGCCCCGCCCCGATTATATATATATATATATATATATATATATATATATATATATATATATATATATATATATATATATATATATATATATATATATATATATATATATTAATATTACACTTCAGCCCTAACAGTAACAAAACTCGTTCCCTGGTTCGCAAATCGCAACAAATCACACTTCTCACTCTTAACTCTTCTAGGTTACAGTCGAGACCGAGAGCCGAGATTCCAAATCGCAAGCTACGAGCCTGCTGCCTGCGATAGACGATCGACGTCTTCGATAGTTCGATCGAGAGCCGACATTAATAGCCGAGACCGAGAGCCGACATTCTACTAATCTTCTCTTCGTCTTCTACGAACGACTGTGATAGTTCGATCGACGCCACAGTGACGCTCACGCACAAGGAACAATCACATGTAATCGATCATTCGGTCGCATCTTTCTTTAATTCTCTTCATTTTTCTTGAAATTGAGCATATGTAATCGATCACTACTTGTATCTTTCTCTTCAATCGGTCACTGTGACTTGTAAATGTGTATCTTTCTCTTCAATCGGTCACTACGACACTACCTGTGGTAATTTGGATTCTTGAAATCAATTAGAATATGTGTCCTACAGTCCTACTGTAATCTGTTTCTTTCTTCCCTGTATCAATTTCTTAAAATCAATTTCTTATTTATGGCTGTGAATCTGTAAATCTTTCTTTCCCTGTAAATCTTTCTTTCCCTGTATCAATTTCTTAGAATAATGTCCTGATGGCTGTGAATCTGTAAAGTATGGCTGTATCTTTTTCATTTGTGTGACCCTGTGAATCTGTAAAGTATGACTGTATCTTTTTCATTTGTGTGACCCTGTGAATCTGTAAAGTATGGCTGTATCTTTTTCATTTGTGTGACCCTGTATGGCTGTATCTGTAAAGTAATTTCTCTTCAATCGCTCACTGTGACCCTGTATGGCTGTATCTTTTTCATTTGTGTGGTTAAGAATAATGTCCTGATAGGTAAACTAATATTTTTCAGGAAATATGAATTCAACTAGTCAAAATCATGCTCCAACTGCAAGTAGTCAAGATGTGGGAGGTTCGGGTTCTAATCAACAAAATACTGATTCTGTGGATCAACAAGATGGAACAAATATTAATGATACAGACACAGTTTTTGATGAAGATGGAGATGAAGTTGTTGGTTCGAAAAGAGCAATACGTTCACCGGCATGGCAACATTTTATAAAATTTAAATTGAATGATGAAGTTAAAGCAAGATGTAAACATTGCTCTAAAGTGTTGGGTGCAGATAGCAAGAATGGCACAAAACATTTACTTGCACATTATCAGCGTTGTTTACACAAACCTTATCCAGATATTCGTCAATCTATCTTGGTGCAAGAAAAAAAAGAAATTAGATGGTACTACAACGCATGTTTCAAACTATACATTTAATGCTGATACTTCTAGGAAGGATTTGGCTGAAATGATTATTGTGCATGAGTATCCGCTTTCAATTGTAGAGCATCATGGATTTAGGAAGTTTGTGGGAGGTCTTCAACCTTTGTTTAAGGTTCCTTGTCGAAACACCATCAAGGACGACATCAAAAGAATTTATGATTACGAAAGGGATAAAACTATGAGTTTGTTAGCAAAGACCAAAAGCAGAATTGCAGTTACTACTGATATGTGGACATCTAATCATCAAAAAAAAGGATTTATGGCAATGACAGCACATTTTGTAGATCAAAACTGGAACTTGCAAAGCAGAATTATGAGGTATATTATACTTATTTAACTATAATTTATACGTACTTATTATTTATATGTTAATATTAACATATATATTTATATATTCTTAAACAGGTTTATTTACGTGCCTTGTCCGCATACATCTGATGTTCTTGCCGACATACTTTATACTACTTTGTGTGATTGGAATCTTGATAGGAAAGTGTCAACTCTTACTGTGGATAATTGCACCACAAATGATGCAATTATCAGGATATTATTAGAGAAACTTCCTCTAAAATCACTAATGATGAATGGTGATTTGTTTCATATGCGTTGCTGCGCACATATTCTCAATCTTATTGTCCAAGATGGCTTATCTCTCATTAAATTTGAGATTGAGAGAATCAGAGAGAGTGTTGCATTTTGGTCTGCATCACCAAAGAGGGAGCAAAATTTTGTGACAGCAGCAGAACAGTTGGGAATACCATACTCAAAGAAGTTGATACTTGACTGCAAGACACGGTGGAACTCTACATTATTGATGTTGAGTGTTGCTATAAGCTACAAAGAGGTTTTCAATCGGGTAAAGACAAGAGACTCGAAGTATACATGTTTTCCTACAGAAAAGGATTGGGAGTTGGCTAGTGAGATTTGTGAAAGATTACAACTTTTTTATGAGGTGACTGTTATGTTCTCTGGTTCAAAGTATCCTACAGCTAATGTTTTCTTTCCTTTGATATGTGAGATTGGGTATTCTTTGCGTGAGTGGACGAAATCTCCTATTGAGGAGATTAAGATGATGGCTGACCAAATGGTTTCTAAGTTCAATAAGTATTGGTCTGTAATTCATGGGGTAATGGGAATGGCAGCGGTTTTAGATCCACGATACAAATTAAAGTTTGTGGAGTTACTTTTTCCTGTACTTTATGGAGAAGAAAAGGCAAAGATTGAATTTCAAAATTTGGAGGCGTTTGTCCAAACTTTGTTTCAAGAGTACGTGTCAAGTAATGCATCTAAAAAAAGGAAGAGTGAAGGTATTATATTCTTCTTATTGTTTGTATAATAAATAGATCATATCTTAAATTATTAACATTTTTATAATAAACATTAGGTTTTTATGGTGGTTCAGTTCCTGGTTCATCTTCATTTGGTTCTAGTATCTCTTCCGGTCATCGTGTTGGATTCAAAAAGCTCTTATCGGATATTGCTTCTATTACTAGAGATGATGATGAATCAGGAGGTATGAGTGAGTTGGATAACTACTTGAAGGAGAAATTGTTGCCTAAAGATATGGAACTTGATTTGTTGGCATGGTGGAAAACAAATGGGATTAAGTACCCGACACTACAAAGGATAGCTAAAGATATATTAGCTATTCCTGTTTCCACTGTTGCCTCGGAATCAGCTTTCAGCACTAGTGGAAGATTAGTAAGTCCTCATCGTAGTCGACTTCATCCAAAGACATTGGAGGCTTTAATGTGTGCTCAAAGTTGGTTGTTGAATGAAATTCGAGGTAGTATACTATTTTATATTAATTATATGAAATTGTGATTTTTTTTTGCATATTAATAATATTAATTTTATGTAGCAACTTGTTCTGAAGAGACCGAGGCATATTGTCGTTCTGTTGAATTTGATTATGATGTGGAAGAGGTAAAACGACACTTCTAAAAATATTAATTTTATATCGTTTCCATGATTTTGTTTGATTTTGAGTTTGTTTAATATTTTGTAGGAAAACACTAAAGAAAGCGGGACAACAAGTTTGGATGATTTTGTTTGATTTTGAGTTTGTAACTTTGTTTTAATGTTAATTGGTAATGTATTATTGTGATGAATTAGTTTTTCATGTTGTGTACTTGGATGTTTTGGTTGGTTGGTTGATGTTACAATATTAGACTATTAGTAATTTCTATTTGGTTAAATGATTGAAGAACTTATTTGGTATTTTAAGCCTATGCAACGTCTTAATTTATCATTATGTATTTGTAGTTTTTCCTTCTTTTTTTTCTGCCATAATTCGGGTTATAGGGTCGGGTTATCGGGTAATTATCGGGTTTCGGGTTTAGGGTCGGGTTCGGGGAAAGTTTCAGCCCCGACGGGGCGCCCCGATAAGAAACCCGTCGGGTATCGGGTCGGGTTCGGGTACATATGTGAAAATCGGGTTCGGGTTTGGGACACCATGCCCCGCCCCGAACCCGCCCCGTTGCCATTCCTATTTAAAACGTTGTTTGGTAATTTCAAAAATCATTTAAATTAATTTTTTGAGAAAAAGAAAAATAAAGGGTTAAGAAGTCACCAATACGTGACTTTTAGCAGTTTTTTGTTTTTTCCTTTTGCCATGTCAAAAGTTTATATAAACACATTAAAATTTTTTTTTTTAAGAAAAAACATAAATCAAAAAATAACTTTTTAGTTTAAATAGCTATTCCAAACACCCTTTAATTCTTTTATAATTCTTTGTATATTTTAATACTAAAGTTGCTTAATAATTCATTTTACACTGTAAGTATATATAAATATAAAATCTCTATTATTATTTTTGTTTATTTTTAATATTTAGTTAAACATATGTAAAATGAAAATAAATATATTTTTTTAGAATTTTATATCACTTCAGCCTCTTCGTTCTTTTTTAATTTTTGTATATTTTAATCCTAAAATCATATATATATATATATATATATATATATATATATATATATATATATATATATATATATATATATATATATATATATATAGAGAGAGAGAGAGAGAGAGAGAGAGGTTAAGTTATTGTGTTTCTTACATTTATTATGTGCTAAAATGCATTAATCAAAATTTAATAAATTAAATAATTATTTGATTAAATAAATGATATCCATAATTATAATTTTCTTTTTATTGAAACTAATTAAATCTGTCATTAATGTCAGCAATAACATTATTTCAGAATGAATTCACATCTAGGTTCTATATATGAGTTCGTTTTTTTTTTCAGCACTCACTCATTGGAAATACAATAAAGTTGAATAAAATATGAAAAACGAGAGCGTATTCTACTAGAATACACTCTTATTGTGCTGGAATACACTCTTATTCTTCTGGATCCAAATTCATTCTGAAAGAATATTATTATTGACATTACTAATGAATTTAATTATTTTTTATAAAAACGAGTTATAAGTGTATATATATATATATATAGCATTTAATATACATATAACTATTACTAAATTCTTATTGGTATATTCTAGCACACAATAGATGTGAGAAACATTTGAACCTTTCTCTCTCTCTCTCTTTCTCTCTCTCTCTCTCTATATATATATATATATATATATACACACACACACACACACACATGTCAAAACACATGTTTAGTCCATACATTCAAAAATTAACTTGGACAATCACTCGTTTGTTTTAAACTTGCACACTCATCCCTATTGATATGGAATGACTATTTTGCCTTTAATAATTTATTTTTTCATTTTCTTTTATTTGTTTATTAGTTTTAAATTAAAAGAAAAAGATAAATAATCCCCACCCTTCCCCAAATCCCAGGTCCTTCTACTTAAATTTGTATCTCTTTTTCTCACCTTCCCTTCAACAACGCCGACGAAAACCCCAACACAAATGGACAAGATCATCAACTCGTATGAAATCAATCTAATTAAAAAAACCATCAAAATCAAATCCAAATGAAATCAGCTTAATCTTTTGAAGTCGGCTTAACCAAAGAACAAATTCTTCGTCATAAGAGAAAAGGGAATAACAAAGATTGAAACTACTCTTTTGGATGCACGAATGAAAATGAAACCAACACACACGTTAGAATACCTAACACATCAAAAGGGCTTGCAAATGAAGAAAGTGAAGATGTCAAGCATAGGGAACTGAATTTGATCATGGGGAATAGGCTTACTTTGGATGTTATCAGGATTGGTACTTATGAGCTTATGTTTGATGATAGTTTTAGGGTTGATTTAGACAATTGTTGTTATTCGATAGAAATAACAAGAACCATAATTTCCTTTCATTCTTTGTTTAGGCAAGGTTATCATTATGTGTTTGACAAAAATGATGGTACAATTTTGTTTTATAGAAAAAATGTTTTTGTTTTCAAAGCTTATCCTTGTAATAATGTGTATGAAGCTATTGTGTGTGTGTGTGTGAATGAAACTAGAAATAATGTAATTAGTATTGATTATTCTAGTGGTTTAGATAAGGCATACTTATGGCATTGTCGTCTGAGCATATTAACAAGAAACGCAACGCCCAACTCCAAAAGGAAGGAGTGTTTGAATGATTTGACAAAATTCAGTTAATGAATGTGAATCTTGCCTATAAGGAAACATGACTATGTCACTTTTCACAATAACTTATGAAAGAGGTGAAGGATTGTTAAAACTCATCCATACTGATGTATGTCGTCCTTTCTGATCTATCATTATGGATGGTAGTTGTTACATGTGAATTTTACTAATGACTATAATATATATAGATATATCTATTTATTCAAGATACAATAGAAACCTTTCACATATAACCTTAATCTTGTTCATACCAAGAAGGTTTCCAAAATGACTTATGAAATGTGGATAGGGAAACCTCCATCACTTGTACATATAGAGGTATAGGGTTGTGAGGCTCTCTTTAGGCACGAGACCCAAGATAAACTTGAACCTAAATTCGAAAGGTGTATTTTCATTGGTTATCCATAGAATTCATTTGGATACTTGTTTACAGACCTTCTAATAACATGGTCTTTTTATCTCGAAGATGAGTCTTTCGTGAGAGAGAGCTCATATGTAAAGAGGACCGTGTGAATACGATTGATCTTAATGAAATTAAAGAGTCATCTAATGAAGGAACCTTAAATGACACTAGCTCTCAACCCGAGGATAAATCTATTGAGCCTGTTTACAATATGTTACCTCTTCCTCGATCTGGTACACTAAGCATGCCACCCTCTCTTTATAGTGTCCATATAACTACGAAAGGGAATATGTTTATCAAAGATAATACACTGGTAAATTAGGATGAGCCAGCTAACGATAAATAAGCAATGACAGGTTGCTAAATGGAAAGAGGTAATAGATAGCGAGAAACAATCCATGTATGATAACCAGGTATAGACCTTGCTTGATTATACATTTGGTTGAAATACAGTAGGTTGTAAATGGATCTTTGAGAAGAAGACCGAAATGGATGGTAATGTATAGAATTTCAAGTCCAGATTAGTTACAAAGGGATTTACTCAAACCCAAGGGGTTGACTATGATGAGACCTTTTCATCAGTTGCCAAGATCAAGTCAATTAGGGTGATGCTTTCCATAGCTGCTTTTCATGACTATAAAGTATGGAAAATAGGTGTTAAATTTCATGCTTAATAGGAAACTGACTGAGGATGCTTACATATCTCAACTAGAAGGTTTTAAACATGTCAAATCCCTAATAAGGTGTGCAAACTTAAGAAGTCTATTTATGGTCTGAAAAAAGTATATTTGAGCTAGAATCATTGCTTTCATGAAAATCTCAAGGAGTTTGGACCTTCTAGAAGTGATGATGAGTCTTGCGTATATGTCAAAGAAAGTGGGAGTGTAGTTACATTTCTAGTTTTGTATGTTGATGATGTACTCCCTATAAGGAACAATATTCCAACTTTGCAAGAAGTGAAGTATTTGCTTAGAAAATGTTTTTCTATAAAGGATCTACGTGAGGAAACATACATTCATGGAATAAGAATTTACAGAGACGATGTAACATCCGGATTTTCAGGGTTATTATTGTGTAGTTTAATCTTTTGGTTAAAGGAGAGACTCGACGAGTTGAGGATCCAACTCGTTGAGTCGAGTCGGGTTTCTCACGCGGGTTTAATGAGTGAATTCGACGAGTCAGAGGAGGGACTCGCCGAGTAGGTGTTGGGCAGAGAAACCCTAATTTCTCAGGTTTGGGACCTATTTAAAGATCCTTATGGCCTTCATTTGTGGCTACTACACCCTGAGAAAACATGGAGAGCAAAGAGGAAGCTTGTAGTACAAGAGGAGGGCTAATTCATCATCCTTTGGAGTGTCTTAGCAAAGGGAAGGAAGGATTTCGAGTTGGGCTATCTTGTAGGACTCAAATCTCCCATCATTTCGTTCAGAGCTGTTGTGAGAGGTAAGGATTCATGTCCATCTTCGTTGTTTAGTAGATTTCATGAATCTAGGGTTTCTTCCTGCTTTATTTAGCTTGAATCTAGAGTATGAGAGGTCCTATGGTGAAATGATTCCTAGATCTGGACCTTAAGAGGTCCAGAGAGTCCCTTCCATTCTGCTTTATGCCTTTTACTTGGAGTTATGAGCTAGGGTTGTCATGATATGAAGGATTTCACCGAAATAAGCATAGAGAGCCTTGCATGTGTACCAAGATTCAACCTTTTTGTGGTTATTGGTCATAGGGAAGTCAGATCTATGGATTAGAGGAGCGGATCTGACCTCTGAAGGTCAGATGAATGTTGTCATGGGAGCAACTTGTCGAGTTCATGAAAGGACTCGACGAGTCGAGCTGGGGTTTCCCTGCGATTCATACCAGGTGTAACTCATCGAGCAAGGGGTTGACTCGATGTGTCAAGCGAGGCTAGGAGGAGGATTTCGTGGATACGTATGGACTCGCCGAGTCGCCCATGTGCATTCGACGAGTCGGGTCAAAGATTGACCATTGACTTTCATTGACTTTAGGGTTTTGGTCAAGACTGACTTAAGAGAGTTCTGGGAGGGGTAGAATGGTCTTCTACCCAATCTTTAGAGCTGATACAATGAGAGAGTATTGATCGGGGATGTTATTGGAATAATAGGAGGAGGCCAGGTCGGGACGTTGCGTACGAGAGTTTATCCGACTTCCTTGAGGTGAGTCTTCTCACTATGCTTTACCTAGAGTGGTAACAGAGTTATGTGACAGTGTATCTTAGAGTTATGTGCCAGTGTATTTGTATGCTATTTATGTGTTGAGATTTATTGCGATATGTGATATGCATGATTCAGAGTTTTCAGAGTTAGGACTAGTGGGTCCATAGAGTTAGGACCTTTGGGTCCATAGAGTTAGGGCCAGAGGGCCCACAGAGAGTTAGGACTAGAGGGTTCATTGAGACACACTGACCAGAGGATCAACAGAGTTATAGCCTTGAGTGGCTAATATGTGTTAGAGTGGTATTTTGGGGAACTCACTAAGCTTCGTGCTTACAGTGTTTTGTGTTATATGTTTAAGGTTTTCTCAGGATCACGGGACGACACCGGCTCGATTGTACACACCAGAGGAAGCGTTTGTTTTGAGGATCCTGGTTTATTAATTGATTGAACAAAAGAGTCATGTATCGTAATTTAAACAAAAAAATGAGATTTTTATGAAAACTGTTAAAGAGATAAGCGATTTTAAATGAAATTTTTGTTTTGAAAATTTCGGTGTTACAAGTTGGTATCAGAGCCTTGGTTTGAGGGACTCGGATGCACCTTCGGGTAAATATGAACTCAAACTGAGGAAGTAAGAAAGGTTTTCAAAGAAATGATTTTCTAAAAGTGAATAAGAGTTCAAAGAGAAAGTGAGAAAGTGCAGTGTGTACCATCAGCCAGAGCCCGAACGGTGATTTCCCAAAATACACTTACTTTTGTGTTATGAGATATTTATGATGCATTTTATGAGATATTATGCATGCTAGAGACAGGCTAGACACTTCATATCTTAGGACTAGAGTGGTTAGATTTGTGATGCCTTAGCCTAGGAGTTGCTGTTATATGTGATCTGCTTGGAATCCTTTTAGGGGATTTGAGTAGAGGAGTCATCTAGGAGAAATGCCTAGATGAGTACTGTGGTGCTTATTGAAAGAATAGTTAGAACCCGCGAGGGGTAGAGTTGCAGAGTTCGGTGGTACTTTCGAGGATGAGCAAAGTAAGTGGAGTTATCACCCAGAGTGAGTTCTATGTATTCTTCGATGCCCGAATGTTGCTTGCTTCGTGCTTTGTGGAACTCTCGATGATGGGAGTCAGCTACCAAGTGAATATGACGATACCCAGGAGGTAGATGGTTGACATTATTAGGAGCTCTTCAGTAGCTGATGGCGGAGAAGTGGGAGGACCAAGGAAGAGCCTAGGGAGTAACCTTAGTTAGATGAGTACGCTGGCGGAGTAGAGCATTTCGTTGAGGAACGAGCATGCGTGGAGGAATTAGTGAACGAGAAGGTTGAGCAGCTACTTAGGAGCTCTAGGATGGTCCGTGTGGAAGGTATGGGTAGATGTGGCAGGTAGTATGGGCCTGTACTACTGAAAGCAGAGGACCCATACTCGATACAAGGAGTATTCTGAAGGTTCTAAGTAGCAGATTGAGGAGTGATGTTATGGTTCGAGTACCATACTTCGGAGTAGATTGAGGAGTGATGTTATGGTTCGAGTACCATACATCGAAGCGGATTGAGGAGTGATGTTATGGTTCGAGTACCATACATCGGAGCAGATTGAGGAGTGATGTTATGGTTCGAGTACCATACATCGGAGCAAATTGAGGAGTGATGTTATGGTTCGAGTACCATACATCGGAGCAAATTGAGGAGTGATGTTATGGTTCGAGTACCATACATCGGAGCAGATTGAGGAGTGATGCTATGGTTCGAGTACCATACATCGGAACAGATTGAGTAGTGATGTTATGGTTCGAGTACCATACATCGGGGCAGATTGAGGAATAATGTTATGGTTCGAGAGCAGATTGAGTAGTGATGTTATGGTTCGAGTAGCATACATCGGAGCAGATTGGGAAGTGATGCCATGGTTCGAGTACCATGCATCTTAGCAGATTGAGGGGTGATGTTATAGTTCGAGTACCATGCATTGTAGCAGATTTAGAAGAGATGTCATGGGTTGAGTACCATGGTTCTTAGCAAAAGATGCTTGTGATTCTCCGGTTATGCGGTCAGGATTTATTGGTGGAGTTTGGATGCGATGGGGTTTTAGGCCTGAGGGCCATGATTGAGTCCGAAGAGGCATCCCTGAGAGGGAGGTCGAGCGCAATTCAGAGTATTTTGGTAAGATGTCAAATGTAGTCGTAAGACTCAGGGATTAGTAGAGAAGGAATTTATGGGGGACTACGGTCTGAGTGAGCAATCAGCCGATGGAGGAGATGTCACCTTCTGTTACCTGATGGGTGCTATTTATGTTTCCTGTGGGAAACAGGAGAGGCGTGATATTTCAGTTTTGGGTTTAGGAGTAAACCCTACGGGTTGACATCGATGATGATTCTTCCACCAGAGTATCAAGCAGCATGTCTGCCGCGAGGAAATGATCTACCATGAGCAAGTAGTCAGTGGGGACCGAGATGGTCAAGGACCATATTACACCCTAATTGAGTATAATAGGGCGTGTGGTAGCGGTATCAGCAGGTAATCCAGACGAGTATATCAAAACGGTGGCTCTTCTGTCTATGATGGGTATTGAGTATGGTGGTGGAGTCCCTGTTCTTGTGATGATTCATGTGTTGGAACAGGGGTTGAGAAGTCGACGACGAGGAGTATGATGATTTATTGTTTCAGTCTAAGAGTCAGTGATAGTACTGGACAATTGAGATGTTTGGTATTGGGATGGTATGAGACTTCGAATGGCTAGAGGCAGTCATGATGAGAAGTTCCTGAGGATTGCATTGGAGATATAGGGTATTTGAGGTTTCTTTATCTCTACGTGGGGAGATCACTGGGCGTTGTGTGGCACCTTCCAAGTGTAGGTGCAATGTTTCTGGTGGAAACCGTCTGGGGGGTAGATTGTTGATACGTCAATTGGTGATGTTCGAACTCTAAGTGGGGGAGAATTGGGTATTTTATTGAGGGAACCAGAGATTTGTGCAAGAGCAGATAGGGGTTGGATTTAGAGACCTGCGACTCGAATTCATGAGACCAGGGTCATTGGTGATCAAGGAGAGGTGCAGAGCGAGATAATGCATATGGTACGTGTCTGAGAAAGGATGAGTGTCTCCACGGCAGATGGTCAATGGTCAGAAATATGGTGGTGGTCAGGGCCGTTTCAAGTGGAAGGCTCGTAAGGATGGTATGGCCAGTTGAGAACTTCTGAGTCGAAGAATGGATTGTATATGCCCTTTCGGGGTAGATAGAAGACGATCGAGCAGCCGACTCCCGGGCCGGTATGTGTATTCTTTCTTGGATTTTGAGCAGTAGAGGAAAGGGTTTTGGAGGATCATCAGCGTGTTCAGAAGCGGTAGCGCTTTCTCTATATTCCAATTGAGTGTTTGGATACATCGAAGTTGCGCATTGGGTAAAAAGAAGAATTAATTATGGGGTTCAGAGGAAATGTATTATTGTATCTGTATGGTGCTAGGAGTAGGAGATCAGTGGTTGAGGCAGGACATTGTGATGTTTTGTAATGGTGTTCTGTGGTACCCGGGTATAATGTCCCGATTTCGGAGTTATTTAGAATCTTGAGTTTGAAACGACTAGTGGTGTATCATGTATCTACGGTTCTAGTGGGAGCCCTTCGAGTATTGGTATTAGAAGGGATTATTTAAGAAAGTGGATCTTCGCAGAGGTAGGTATTTTGTTATGACGGTTGCCACCAGAGTCTATGATGCATATTCGGGTCGAGTATGTGTAGCTATCTATGATAGTCTGCTGAGCATGAGTTAGTGGACGTAGTATGGTGTTGTGATGCTACGGGGAGTCATAGTGCTCACAAGTCAGAGAGAGGGAGTTGTGATACTACGGGAAGCCGTAGTATTCATTAGTCAGAGGGTGTTGTGATACTGCGGAGAGCCGTAGTACTCACTAGTCAGAGGGTGTTGTGATACTACGGGGAGCCGTAGTACTCACTAGTCATCGAGAGGTTATTGTGATGTTGCGGGGAGCCATTGTACTCACTAGACGACAAGAGAGTGTGATGATGGAGTGTTCTCCGATCAGTGTATGATGCGGAAGAGTTTTAGGCTTGAGTAGCCCTAGTATTGAGTTTTTGGAGCCTCATGGTTGAACCAGGGGCGAGACTGGGGTCTCCGTCTCTGTCGGGAATCATTATATTTTGTTTTGAGTTGTGATTCTCGCAACATGAGGGAATTGGAAAAGTGGTATTCGCACGGGGCGCAGGTTGAGTCATGAGATGAGTGTCTCATTGGGAAGCGAGGTTCCAACTTTGGGTCGGACCAAACTCTTGAGTTGAGTTTGGCATTGATGGAGTGTGGGTAAACAAGATGAGATTCTAGAATTCTGAGGTAAATCCTTGGATGAGGGGTATTGTTGTTATCAGATGTCTAGAACCTGTATAGGTCAGTACTTAGGTACGGGAGATTCGGCGAGATGCGCAGGAGATATGCGCAGCAGACACCAGAGGTCAGAGTTGAGTCGATCCTCGGTTGGACTGATTTTTTGTACGAGGAAAAGAGAATTCTATGACTTGCGTGTCACTAGGCCGGGATAGTGGTCACGGGGAGGAAGTTAGTGAGATACTTTGGATCATGTTATGGGTGACCTTTGGAGGTTCGGCTGTAGAGTCAAAAGCTGACCTGGTGCACAATATCGAAGAGGGATATGAGAAATGAGCTAGAGTTTATCATGGTGATGTCTGAGGAAGCTTCAGAACGAGCGAACGATTCAGACGCTCGAGGATATGTTCCGGGCATGTGTATTAGATTTCGGAGGGATTTGGGACATGTATTTACCCTTGGCTGAGTTTTCCCATAACAACAACCATCATTCGAGCATCGGTATGCCACCCTTTGAGCTGTTGTATGGGAGGAAGTGTCAAACTCCCATTTGCTGGGGAGAGGTCGGGCAACGTGTGATGGGCAGCACGGAGATAGTGCTTCAGACGACTGAGCAGATTCAGCAGGTCAGACAAAGGTTACTGACGGTCCAGAGCCGTCAGAAGAGTTATGCGGATAGACGACGGTCAGAGCTCGAATTTCAGGTCAGTGACTTCGTACTCCTGAAGGTATCTCCTTGGAAAGGAGTGATCCGGTTCAGGAAGAGAGGCAAGCTGGGACCCCGATATATTGGTCCATTCTGAGTGATTGCGAGGGTAGGTCGGGTAGCCTACCGTTTGGAGCTACCTGCAGAGTTGGGCTAGATTCATGACACCTTTCACGTATCACAGCTGTGGAAGTGTATAGCCGACAAGTCGGCAGTGGTACCATTATAGGATATTCAGATGGATGTGAGCTTGAGCTATGTTGAGAGACCAGTTTTGATTAAGGATCGGAAGATCAAGGTTCTGAGGAACAAGGAAGTGCCCCTGGTGCAGGTCCAGTGGCAACATCAGAAAGGGTCCGAGCTGACTTGGGAGCCGGAGCGAGAGATGCGTGAGCAGTATCCAGAGTTGTTTGCGGAGTAAGACTTGGAGGGCGAAGTCTAATTCTAGTGGGGGAGAATTGTAACATCCGGATTTTCAGGGTTATTATTGTGTATTTTAATCTTTTGATTAAAGGAGAGACTTGACGAGTTGAGGATCCAACACACCGAGTCGAGTCGGGTTCCTCACGCAGGTTTAACGAGTGGACTCGACGAGTAAAAGGAGGGACTCGCCGAGTAGGTGTTGGGCAGAGAAACCCTAATTTCTCGGGTTTGGGACCTATTTAAAGATGCTTATGGACTTCATTTGCGTCCACTACACCATGAGAAAACATGGAGAGCAGAGAGGAAGCTTGTAGTGCAAGAGGTGGGCTAATTCATCATCCTTTGGAGTGTCTTAGCAAAGGGAAGGATGGATTTCGAGTTGGGCTATCTTGTGGGACTCAAATCTCCCATCATTTCGTTCAGAGCTGCTGTGAGAGGTAAGGATTCATGTCCATTTTCGTTGTTTAGTAGATTTCATGAATCTAGGGTTTCTTCATGCTTTATTTAGCTTAAATCTAGAGTATGAGAGGTCCCATGGTGAAATGATTCCTAGATCTGGACCTTAAGAGGTCCAGAGAGTCCCTTCCATTCTACTTTATGACTTTTCCTTGGAGTTATTAGATAAGGTTGTCTTGATATGAAGGATTTCACCAAAATAAGCATAGAGATCCTTGCATGTATACCAAGATTCGACCTTTTTGTGGTTATTGGTCATAGGGAAGTCAGATCTATGGATTAAAGGAGTGGATCTGACCTCAGAAGGTCAGATGAGTGTTGTCATGGGTGCAACTCGCCGAGTTCATGAGAGGACCCGACGAGTCGAGCCGGGGTTGCCCCGCGATTCAAACCAGGTGTAACTCGTCGAGAAAGGGGTTGAATCAACGTGTCAAGCGAGGCTAGGAGGAGGATTCCGTGGACACGTGTGGACTCGCCGAGTCGCCCATGTGCACTCGACGAGTCGAGTCAGAGTTTGACCGTTGACTATCGTTGATTTTAGTGTTTTGGTCAAGACTGACTTAAGAGATTTCAGGGAGGGTAAGAATGGTCTTCTACCCAATCTTTAGAGCTGAGACAATGAGAGAGTATTGATCGGGGATGTTATTGGAATAATAGGAGGAGGCCAGGTCGGGACGTTGCGTACGAGAGTTTATCCGACTTCATTGAGGTGAGTGTTCTCACTATACTTTACCTAGAGTGGTAACAGAGTTATGTGACAGTGTATCCTAAACTTATGTGCCAGTGTATTTGTATGCTATTTATGTGTTGAGATTTATTGCGATATGTGATATGCATGATTCAGAGTTTTCAAAGTTAGGACCAGTGGGTCCATAGAGTTAGGACCTTTGGGTCCATAGAGTTAGGGCCAGAGGGCCCACAAACAGTTGGGACTAGAGGGTTCACTAAGACACACTGACCAGAGGGTCAACAGAGCTATAGCCTTGAGTGGCTAATATGTGTTAGAGTGGTATTTTGGGGAACTCACTAAGCTTCGTGCTTACAGTGTTTTGTGTTATATGTTTCAGGTTTTCTTAGGATCACGGGACGGTACCGGCTCGATTGTACACACGAGAGGAAGCGTTTGTTTTGAGGATCCTGGTTTATTAATTGATTGAACAAAAGAGTCATCTATCATAATTTAAACAAAAAATGAGATTTTTATGAAAAGCGTTAAAGAGATAAGCGATTTTAAATGAAAATTTTGTTTTGTATATTTCGGTGTTACAGATGACAGAGACGTTTGTTAGAGATTAGCCAGAGTAATTACTTGGATAATATATTGAAACGATTCAATATTCTGAATTCCAAGAAAGTGGATTTACTTATGTGCATCATATTATAAATTGAGAAAGGCTCAATGTCCCAATAATGATAAAAAAAATAGATGCAATGATTCTAGTCCCTTATGCTTTGGCTATAGGGTTGATCATGTATGTTATGACATTTAATCGACCTGATGTGGCTTATTGTTTAAGCATGGTTTGCAGATATCAGGGAAATCCTAGCACAATTCATAGGACAACAGTGAAAAATATACTTAAGTATTTACAAAAAACCAAAGATATGATCTTTGTTTTCGGTAGCATAGATGAACTTAAAGTGAGTGGTTATAGTAATTTCAGTTTTCAAACGGGCCGAGATAATAGTTATTCACAATCTGACTGGGTATTCCTATTAAATGGTGGATCAATAATTTGGAAAATTTCCTAGAAGCAAATGGTGGCTGATTCTAATTGTGAATCACAGTGCATCGCAGCAAGCGAGGCAGCAAATGAAGCAACATGGTTAATTTTTTTTAAAAGATCTTCGAGTTATTCCATCAATCTAAGAGCCGGCGGAGAATTTTTGCGACAACGAAGGTCTGGTTGCTTTGACTAAAGATCCATAGGATCTTCGGAGATCAAGGCACATCAAATGACAATACCATTATATCCGATATCAAGCTTGAGGAGGCAAACTTGTGGTGTATCGTGTATCATCAAAGGAGAATCTTGTTCATCCTCTGACAAAGGGTTTAAGAAAGATCACACACTTTGATCATGATAGGAGCATTGGGCTTAGAGATGATATTAGATTTTAGATTTTAGTAGTTAGTTGATAGTTTTGAAACAATGTAACAACAATAAATTGTAATTATTTTTGGTGATTAAATAATAGAGAGTTATTTATGAGTTTTCACTACCATCTCCAATTGTTTATTCTTGTGTTTCACTTTGAATGTTTTACTTTCTTAATATTAATTTATTTGAAATGCCACAAGTAATCATGTTTCTGGAAGTAGGTATTGATTTAAGACTGTCATGGAATATTTATAGATCGTCCATAGTGATTGGGCATAGCATGGAGATTACTGCAATATTCATTAATACTTAGTTGTAGGATTTTCAAGTTTGTTAAAACCGTGCTTAAATATTACTTCATGAATTTAATCACAACTAATTTTAAGACGATAATATCTTCTATTCTTAAAAAAGAATTACATAAGTCGTAGTTTGTGAATCTGATGTGAATTGGTTTTGCATCAACGTATTTGTAACCGGATTATATAAATATAACTTCATGTATAACATGATGAGTAAAAGGTATGATTAAATAGTCCAAGTTTATTTGTTCCTTTTTCCTATTAAGGAAAAACGATATCTTTGTTCCCTTCAGAGATTTGACGTTAACATTGTAGTGTTGGGCTCAGATGGGACTAAATGGAAGTGTTCAATTAGTATTTTAGTGATGTCATCATAAATCAGGAAACATAATCTAGGAAAATGAGATTGATTCATATCCATGCCTCATGTCCATACGATATCTTAAATAACGAAGAAATAGTTGATCACTTATTTTAGGGTTCACCTCTAATTTGTTTAGAGTTTGGCAGTGACTTTGGAAAACACTCTTTATTGTTTATTCAAACACCGGATTTGAAATTGTAGTTAAAGACATATCCATGTGGGAGACTATTGGATTAAGTGTCTAAGCTCTTAACTAAATTGGTATGATCTTAGTGAATAAAAGTAAAGTTTGTTGGATTAGGTATCTAAGCCCATAACTATAATTGGTATGTACTTAATCTGATTGTAGCATGGTCCTTTTGGGTTACTTTCACCATAGCAACTTGACAGGATGACTTTTGAAGAAAGAGGTTAATATATGATTGATTGATATATTATAAGAATAATATATTAGTTGAGAAATTATATTATTTAATTAATATTAATCAGAAATTAATTTTGAATTAATTTTGGGGTTAAACGAACTGATTAAAAGAACGGGGACTGATATTGCAAATTACTAGTAGTTGCAAAGTTGGGCTGATGGACTTCTTATGGAGGAGTGGACGAAATCTATAGCAAGCCCTGTAGATATTTCATCCAAGGCATTCTAGAAGGAGTGTCCATGGACTGCTTAAGGCCTAAGCAAAGAATTAGGGTTTCCACCTAAAAACCTTAGCAGCCTCAACTATATAAGGGACCCTAGGCTTGGCATTTTCGGCTCTATTATGCTTTCTAAGAGAACCCTAGTAGAAAATTAGTAGCCTCCATCACCTCTCTCCTTCATCCTCAAGAAAGGAATACTTGCTATTACTAGATAACAAGAAAGGTAATACTTAAACCCTACTTTTCATATGGATTTTTTCACACCCCAAAACCAGAACGGCGGAAACGTTCTGGGGTGGATGACGTCATGTCAAGTATCACAACACATACATTATAGTAATCAAAGTACAACAAAACATTACATTAATAGTAATAGTTTTACATGGTCACATTAATACATCAAAGTAATACGAGTAATAGAATAAATACAACGCGGTACTAAGCTATCTTCATCAACAGCTCCGGGGATGTACCTGTCTAATGCTAACCTGAGAATAGAAGTTATTTGAAAAGCGAGTATCAACATTTTTACAAATGCTGGTGAGTTCATAAGTATTTAGTGACATTTATCCAAATAACTTTATAAAGTAGTAGTTTAAGTGTTTACTGTGTATTAGAGTTCTTTCCAGAAAATCCTATATTTTCTTTTATCAAGCAGTCTTCTACCAAGACTGGTCAGTGTTATGTGATAAAAAGTGGTTTTCCCTTAATTGCTATCATTATCAAAATACTGAATTTTATTATTAAAGAAAGCAAGAGACAACAAGGAAATAACATATGCCTCAACAGTGAGGACTGCTGACTAACGCAAAGGAATCATAGACTCCAGGAAAGTATCGAACGAACGACACGCCTGGTTCAGTCTAACAAATAGAGACACAGACCCCAGAAGGTACCAAATGAAAGGTACAGTTGGAAAGGTCCAAAACAGTGAATAGAGACCGCATACAATATCAAATGAAAGATATGTCTAGCAAGGTCTAAAACAGTGAATACAATGAATACAGTGAATACAGTGGATACTGTGAATTCCGTGGATACAGACCCCAGACAACATCAAATGAGAGATACGTCTTGTAAGGTTAAAACAGAGGAGACAGACCCCAGACAGTATCAAATGAAAGATACGTCTTGTAAGGTCAAAACAGTGTGACTCTGAAATTGAAGTACCAGCATACAGTGTAAATTGCTAGCAAAATACCGTTACCTTAAAGCCAATGAATTATAAGGTAGCCCGGGATACTAATAACCATACTGACTAGAGTACCAGACACCCTACAAGCGTCTAAAATGTGACATTTGTCACCCGTTGGCTTAGTAGGCCGGGACTGTAGCTAGCAGTCTGGGTGCGGGGTTGTCAATCTCGTATAGATCTATACACACAATGTCCGCTCTCCCTACAGGAGACTCTGGTTACCAACTAGACGACGGAGAAGGCCGTGTCCTGAAGATGCATCCCAAATAGTGGGTAGAGACTTCCAACTAGTGGGTTTCTAATGTAAGGGCTGAACTAGAGGTAGAGACTCTTAACTGAATTGACTGAAGTAAACCCGTATGTCTATGCTTGTGTACATAATATATAAGTAATGAATCAAATGACCTTCGGATGGACATCCGATCCCACCAGACCACATCTCAACGAAGAAAAGGAAATAGGGCGGACAAGCCTTCCTAAGTCCTTCAATCATTATTTATATGCATCTATACAAGCACAAACATATATCTAACTACGCTTGAGTGTGTATCAAGTGGTATCATACTGTGAAGTATAGGTGTACAGTGGAACATCCGAGTTGTGAAGTATAAGCGTACAGTGGAGCATCCGAGTTGTGAAGTATAAGCGTACAGAGTGGGATAATCGAATCGTGAAGTATAAGTCTACCAAGTGTAGGTGTATCACGAAGTGGAAACGACGATAAGTGAAGTAAGAGCGTCTATCAAGTATAAGCGACTACAAGTATAAGCGAAATAGAGACAATACCAAGTATAAGCGCATCACAAAGTGAAAGCATTATCGAGTAGGAGTTTAAAAATAAGTATAAGTGAAGCAGCAGTAACTAACAAGTAAAAGTATACATGAAAACCTTGGAAAAACCTTTATACTCAGGAAAATCGCATTTGTATTCTTTGGTAAAATAAGTGTGAAAACCTTTAGAAATCTTTGGGAATCTTTCATAAATCAGTTTGAAATTGGAACTTTGATAAAGCAATGAAAGTAAGAACTTGAACAAGTGAAAACCCTCTTTGAAAGCAATTTATAGTGTCCTACTCGGTAAAACAGTGTACACTTGTAAAATCTTGTGCATGCGGGTTATCAATCACATGTGATTGATATGATAACTGGCATGTTTAAATTGTATTCCCCCCCCTATAAAACATGTTAAAACATTTAAAAGGTTCATTCAGGGGTATGAACTCTCCTGGTGTAAGTAGGTCCAACGAAGGTGTCGTTTGGGCTTTCGGTGTCACGCAAGGACTTGAACACACACAATGACCTATTTAACATATGATAACATATGTTCACAAACAATTAGTATATTTAATACTAATTAAACAAATATACGCGCTCACAGGAGCGGAAAACACTTTGGTTAAGTGTTTGGGTGTCTCGGGTAGCGTTTAAGGGTGTGTATGACTTAGGAATGGAGTTTACTCTACAAGATTAAGCCCTTAATATGATGTTTACCGCCCAGGGACTACTCACCATGAGTTTACGGCCGTAAACTCATGGTGATGGGTTCTAGGGTGTTTTAAGGCTTCTACTTGCTCATGGAATTATTCTAAGTACTTTTCCAAAAAGGCATGAGTGGGTTTAAGGCTTCTAAGGGCATTATATTGGAGTTTAGGGCCTAGGAACAACTCCTAAGGGAGTTTACGGCCGTAAACTCTCATCCCTTTGGTTTGGTGAAGTTTCAAGCCCTTATTGCCTTGCTAGTAATTTATAATGAAGTATGATGCCATTTTGGGGGATTAAATCAATGTTTTGAGCATGTTTAAGGGTGTTTACGGCCTTGACACATGTCTGAGCCGTAAACTCCTTTTACTCCTTCATTTTATTGAGTTTAATTGATCCAAACCCAAAGGACAAGCCCCTAATTTATGTCTTAAGCCTTGGTATGAATTTAGGGCACCCTTTAACATGTATTTATGAGTTTACGGCCCTGGAACTATTTCTTGTGAAGATTTGGCCGTAAACTCCTAAATGGAGGGTGTTTGACATGTTTAAGGTCCCCAAACTATTTTTAGATGAGTCTAGGATTTATTCCAAGGCTATTGGTGGAGTTCTATGACTTTTAAGCATGTAAAAATGAGTTTACACCCCATGTTTGAAAGGTTTATGGCCCAAGCACATTCCTTGGCCGTAAACTCCTATTTGCTCCTCAAAATTCATGTCTAGGGTGTTCTAAGTCCGGATTTGCAAGCCATAAGGTCGTATCTAACTCCCAATGCTGGTTTGGAGGGGTTAAATTGCTTAAAAACCCACTTATTAAGGGTTTACGGCCCAAACATGCTCCTTGGCCATAAACACATGTTCCAAGTCCAATTCTATGCTATAAACACAAATCATAATGTTTAGAGTACGCTAGGGTAAGTGGACTTACAATCTGGAAGCATTTGGTTGCGGATTCGGGGCGAAAACGGGTCTAGAGAGAGAGTATAGAGAGATAGAGTGTAAAAAGTCTCCAATGGACTCCACTCACCCTTATATAGGGTTCCGAGTCGGGGCTCAGTGGAATTTTACCCGATACTGCCGTTAAACGGGGCTTTCGGTCGCACCCGATCTAGTTGTCGTAATAATAAAAACTAACTTTTGCATTTAAATGGAAATGTGTGTTATGTGTTTTTATTTCCTTTTATCACGACTTAACGGCATATTATGTAAACCAATGGAATGTTTATTAAATTGACGCCCTCTAATTAACGGAACTTTTATATAGTGGATTATTCCGTTAATGGTAACAGGGAAATGTAACGGGACAACTTGGGTTGTCACATCATCCCCCCGTTAGAGGGAATTTCGTCCCGAAATTCTGGTCTAGGCAAGGAAGTAGGTATGAATGGCCAAGTAGAGGTGAGAGAGTACTTCCTACACGGTTGTCCTCGCATTCCCAAGTGAACTCTAGTCTATGTTTGTGATTCCGACAGACCTTCACGTACGGGAGGCGGATTCCGTCTAGTATAGCTAGTGGGTTCCAACTGGTGTATCTACAGGGTTAGAGTTCTCAATGGATTCTATCAAGATGAGTGAGGCACAAAGAGTGTTGTCGGGAATTCACATATCAAGTCTAAGAAGTGGATCGATTGGGTGTGAATCTTGTGGTATATCCGAAGGTAGTAGCGGCCTGAAAAGGGTTGGACCAAGTCTCCATGGGAATCCTCATATGGTCCCAAGCTCTTGGAATGGTAGAGCTTTTCAGTACTCAGAACATTGTGTACTTCTATGGCAAGATCATCACTGGCGTGATCGCCATTCCGAAGTTCCTAACATTCTCACTCGTACTGTGCGTGTAGTCCTTCAGGTTGGTTCTTAGGAATCTCGTGTGGTCTTTGGTTTCATGTTTTCTGTCAACTGGCTGATAGAGACTTTCTGGATCATCGAGTGGGTTACGTGACTATGGTTATCGGTTTGCTATAGAGTGTCTATCTCAAGCTTGTGCAAAATGGACCTGCACTAACGAAGCTTGAGATGCGGAAAACCTGGAGGTCGGGAAGATAGGGTTTCACTAGACGAGTGTCGGACTATCTATGGAGGTGGTTCTACTATCTCTGCGTGAGACAGTATTCATGGAACACCTAATAGTCCAATTAACCTTTAAGACTTTGGTTTATTCTAGCATGGAAAGTGTATGCTCCTGCATAACCCTTCGACTAACACTAGGACTGGTGTCAAGTCCATAACCTCTTCGGGATTAGGGTCATGAGGCCTAACGCAACTAATTTCGCTCTTTGATCAAGTATTCTTGGCTGCGAAGGTTATCCTGTGGTTCTCAGTATCCTAGTGTTCACTTCGGAGAATGAAGTCTATCGTCTACAGGGCGAAGATGATTTCCTCCTGGCGAGAGGGTGGAGGATGATAAGCACCACTTGTCTATAACTGGGTGGACGAGGTGCCTAAGTACTGCGAACCTCTACTGCAACTACTCTTCCGAAGGTTCTGCGTTTTCTCGGTCTAGGTCAAATCTAATGGGTATAGGGTCTCATCACTCGGAACTTTACTACCTCAAACTGCAGTGATTCTCTTGATTCCGGCTCCTATGTTATGGAATAGGGTGAAGGGCTTTTCTAAGAAGTTCGTGGTAGAGCTCATGTCTAGTCTAACCTCAATACTGGGTGTATGCAGGCAGTATACAATTGTGGTCGGTAGGATGTTCAGCTGTGCGACTCCACCCCAAATCGACAACCCAACGAGGAACAGGGAGTAGGGAGGAAACACACACCTTAAATCTTTTTGATCTCAATTATATGCCACCTTCATGCATATATCTAGTTATAGTGGTTAGTCTCATGAGTTCGTTTCTCTGGGTTCACGAACCGGATGTGCGAGGTGTGAAGGGTCTTTCTGGGGAACCTACGAAGTATGCTTCGGTTGGTTGTCGTCTTCTGGAGTATCTGCAGTGTCGTTCACTTTGGTGTTCATCTGACTACGAGGGGTCGGTCAACGGCGCACGGTACCCTCTCTTGGGTACTTCGGAAGGTTTGAGATAAGAGGGATGATTGGCGGATCGCATTAGGTTAGATTATTTGTGTTATGTTCAGGTTCGGAAGAACCCTTATTCGCCAACATGGCTATGGAGAAAGTTCTTTTTACACAGCACTAAGAATGTACACATGGTTGCACGAACTCGAACCATGATCAATAGAGTCGTCGAAGTTGGCACACTCCGACATGACGTATAATGAAGATCAATAGATTCAGGTGCCGAACAGGTACACCAGTTCTAGGCGTCTCGGGTTTCGTCCTATGTATCACTACCACGAATACTTGGACCAATAGAGTCGACGCGGAACTATAGAGAGTTCTAAGCGTTTCCGAATAGAGTACCTTTTCATGAGTGGATTCTCACGAGGCGTTTCTATAATCGCCTCACATATACTAGTCATGTATATTTGAGGTGGGGAGGACTGTTGACTGAGCGACCCCGCCCTAAATCCACAACCAAACGAGGAACAGGAAATGAGGCGGCATGCGCTCACTCTAGGTCTGTCCATCTTAAATATACATGGCCGTAACGTATATGTTTAGCCATTATTGTTTTACCTAATGAATTTTAAATTTTATAACAGTGCTACGACTTTCGCCTTACTGGGAAGAATTTACATTTGAATTAGTCTTTTATTGTTCTTAGTTTAGTTATCCGAGATCGAGAAACGTACCAAAATCTAATGAGTTCCTTGCCGCTTCTCCCTAAGTAGTAGTGTCAGGCTCCTTCTGTGTCTTTGTCTTTCCCTTCAGTTGGGCAGTCCTTCTTGAAGTGTCCCATTTTACCACATAGGTGGCAAACTGTGCGGGTCGCCACATTGGTGGTTGTTGTAATGAACTCAACCGGGGTTCTGCAGACGCGAGCAGTATGCCCCAACATGTGGCACCTAGCACAATAGAGCTCTCGGCAGGCACCATGATGATGGTAGCTGAACTTGCTGCAGTGGGGAAGGTCTCCTAGGTATGGTCTTCTTGGAGTCGGGAGGGAAGGATTGACAGGGGTACAGACTGCCTCAGGTCGTTGCCCTTCGGAAGGTCCTTGAGCCGAGGTACTTCCTTCCTCAATCTTGAGTTTTCTCTTTAGTGGGTTTGAGTGAGGTTCTTGGGTGGCTGAGTATGGAAGTGTTGGTTGCTGCGTTCCATCGCTAGGATTGGAAATCCCGACAGGCCCCTTGCTAACTTTGGCGGTGTTAGCATTCAGGTGAGCCATGACAGCTGCTACGGCTGCTGAGACTGTAGCTTGGAACATAGCTTCATCGAATAAGAGAGTAGGTTTCTAGCTTGTGGATTGGTTACGCTTCTTCGGTGGCATGGTTTTCCTACACGGAAAAGGAATTACAAGGTAATGAGAGACGATGGTTAACCCTGGACATTTCTATCCTGAACGTATGAGGCATAAATTTTCCCATGCCTCAGGTACTGGTCGTCTGAGTGTCGACCTACATCCCTATGATGTAGTCCTGGTAATCAAGGTAGGAGTATGAGTATCGGAAAAAGGCCATAAGATTTGAGTCGTTCCTACTAAGTTACCTTTTATACTAGGAAAGGTTTCACTCTCCGGCCTGGAGAGATTTGAGAATGGTTCGGAACGAAACTAGGGAAAGAGAGGCTCATGAAAGCTCATGGCTAAGCACTCTCAACAAAGGTGCGGGGATCCACCCTAATCGTGTATTTGGCAACGGGAATCGACGATTTACCTAACACATAGCGTGAGTAGTGTAACCACTAACTCACTAAATTGTATTATTTTATGGATGTATTAGCGTGACGAACACAAGGAAAAGACAATTCCCGGGTTCCATGTACTGGCTCCCTCGGTCTGCCTCGTATCTTTGACTGGAATCGGCGTTAGTTTCCTTCGGGTAGTTTCCTAGGGTTCTTTTCTTGTGAAGACATATTGAATTTCTACTCCGCCTTCCTCCTGATTCCAACTCTGGGTGTCACCACTTCATGATGGATGACTGGGAATCTCCGAAGTTTAGGCGAATTCCTCACCGATGTGCCTAACAGAAGATAGGCACCTGGTGAATTCAATAGTCTCGACCCAGTTGTTTATTTCCGAACCGGAAATCTTCTCAATGAACCTTCTCTGGGTCGGAATCAACTCTTCTGTCAAGCACTGAAGTGGGTAGGGTTTTCTACAGGGTTCGTGCGAGAATGGAAATGTTTAAAGAATCCTAAGAGATTATTAACATTTCACTGTATGATCCATATCGAGTCCTGCTACGATTACACAGGGTATACAAATCATATATAGTTTAGCTCCGATAGGCCTTCGAATATGTGATACTACTCGGAATCCACATCCAAACAAGGAAAAGGAAGTAGAGCGAAACCACACATTCTTAGCCTATGGGATCCTTATTATATATAACCTTGGGAGTACACCCTCTGTAGTTGTAGGTATATCAATAAGGATCTTTTTTTTTTGTTCTTCATGCAAGGTTGTTTATGGATTCTAAAATACCCCTATGGTATTTTAATTCCTGTTTGATTCTTATGTTCTGAGTATGATTCTGGGATTAGTGTGGATCTTTTAGTGTTCTAAAATACTCCTATAGTATTTTAACTTTATGTTTGGCTCTAGCATTCCTAGTTGGTAAGTTTCAGACCTGTTGTACACTACTATCACTCCCAAGCACACGTTCATCGCATCTCGAATAAATGTAGTTGATTAGGTTACATTTATCCCAGCTTACGATTACCTAACTGCCCAGGTTTGACGGTAATGCTCAACATCCGAAGACTTTTATTATTGTTCTTCTTGTGATACTTTTGTTCGAGTGTTTAGATTCTGGATGTTATTATACTTTGGTAAAATACGGTTATATTTTAAAGTATAATTCTTGGTCAGAGTGTTTTATCCCTTTGTGTTTATAGGTTGTATATCTTTTATGAATTGATATACTTAGCTCACTATAAACAATGCTCTGATACCAATCTGTCACACCCTAAAATCGGAACGGCGAAAACGTTCTGGGGTGGATGACGTCATGTCAAGTATCACAACACATGCATTATAGTAATCAAAGTACAACAAAACATTGCATTAATAGTAATAGTTTTACATAGTTACATTAATACATCAAAGTAATACGAGTAATAGAATAAATACAGCGCGGTACTAAGCTATCTTCATCAACAGCTCCGGGGATGTACCTGTCTAATGCTAACCTGAGAATACAAGTTATTTGAAAAGCGAGTATCAACATTTTTACAAATGTTGGTGAGTTCATAAGTATTTAGTGATATTTATCCAAATAACTTTATAAAGTAGTAGTTTAAGTGTTTACTGTGTATTAGAGTTCTTTCCAGAAAATCCTATATTTTCTTTTATCAAGCAGTCTTCTACCAAGACTAGTCAGTGTTATGTGATAAAAAATGGTTTTCCCTTAATTGCTATCATTATCAAAATACTGAATTTGATTATTGAAGAAAGCAAGAGACAACAGGGAAATAACATGTGCCTCAACAGTGAGGACTGCTGACTAAGGCAAAGGAATCATAGACTCCAGGAGAGTATCGAACGAACGACATGCCTGATTCAGTCTAACAAATAGAGACACAGACCCCAGAAGGTACCAAATGAAAGGTACAGCTGGTAAGGTCCAAAACAGTGAATACAGACAGCAGACAATATCAAATGAAAGATATGTCTAGCAAGGTCTAAAACAGTGAATACAGTGAATACAGTGGATACTGTGAATTCTGTGGATACAGACCCCAGACAGCATCAAACGAGAGGTACGTCTTGTAAGGTTAAAACAGAGGAGACAGACCCCAGACAGTATCAAATGAAAGATACGTCTTGTAAGGTCAAAACAGTGTGACTCTGAAATTGAATTACCAGCATACAGTGTAAATTGCTGGCGAAATACCGTTACCTTAAAGCCAATGAATTATAAGGTAGCCCGGGATACTCATAACCATACCGACCAGAGTACCAGATGCCCTACAAGCGTCTAAAATGTGACATTTGTCACCCGTTGGCTTGGTAGGCCGGGACTGTAGCTAGCAGTCTGGGTGCGGGGTTGACAATCCCATATAGATCTATAAACACAATGTCCGCTCTCCCTACAGGAGACTCTGGTTACCAACTAGACGACGAAGAAGGTCGTGTCCTGAAGATGCATCCCAAATAGTGGGTAGCGACTTCCAACTAGTGGGTTTCTAATGTAAGTGCTGAACTAGAGGTAGAGACACTTAACTGAATTGACTGAAGTAAACCCGTATGTCTACGCTTGTGTACATAATATATAAGTAATGAATCAAACGACCTTCGGATGGACATCCGATCCCACCAGACGACATCTCAATGAAGAAAAGGAAATAGGGCGGACAAGCCTTCCTAAGTCCTTCAATCATTATTTATATGCATCTATACAAGCACAAACATATATCTAACTACGCTTGAGTGTGTATCAAGTGGTATCATACAGTGAAGTATAAATGTACAGTGGAACATCTGAGTTGTGAAGTATAAGCGTACAGTGGAGCATCCGAGTTGTGAAGTATAAGCGTACAGAGTGGGATAATCGAATCGTGAAGTATAAGTGTACCAAGTGTAGGTGTATCACGTAGTGGAAACGACGATAAGTGAAGTAAGAGCGTCTATCAAGTATAAGCGACTACAAGTATAAGCGAAATAGAGACAATACCAAGTATAAACGCATCACAAAGTGAAAGCGTTATCGAGTAGGAGTTTAAAAATAAGTATAAGTGAAGCAGCAGTAACTAACAAGTAAAATTATACATGAAAACCTTGGAAAAACCTTTATACTCAGGAAAATCGCAATTGTATTCTTTGGTAAAATAAGTGTGAAAACCTTTAGAAATCTTTTGGAATCTTTCATAAACCATTTTGAAATTGGAACTTTGATAAAGCAATGAAAGTAAGAACTTGAACAAGTGAAAACCCTCTTTGAAAGCCATTTATAGTGTCCTACTCGGTAAAACAGTGTACACTGGTAAAATCTTGTGCATTCGGGTTATCAATCACATGTGATTGATATGATAATTGGCGTGTTTAACTTGTATTCCCCCCTATAAAACATGTTAAAACATTTAAAAGGTTCATTCAGGGGTATGAACTCACCTGGTGTATGTAGGTCCGACGAAGGTGTCGTTTGGGCTTTCGGTGTCACGCAAGGACTTGAATACACACAATGACCTATTTAACATATGATAACATATGTTCACAAACAATTAGTATATTTAATACTAATTAAACAAATATACGCGCTCACAGGAGCGGAAAACACTTTGGTTAAGTGTTTGGGTGTCTCGGGTAGCGTTTAAGGGTGTGTATGACTTAGGAATGGAGTTTACTCTACAAGATTAAGCCCTTAATATGATGTTTACCGCCCAGGGACTACTCACCATGAGTTTACGGCTGTAAACTCATGGTGATGGGTTCTAGGGTGTTTTAAGGCTTCTACTTGCTCATGGAATTATTCTAAGTACTTTTCCAAAAAGGCATGAGTGGGTTTAAGGCTTCTAAGGGCATTATATTGGAGTTTAGGGCCTAGGAACAACTCCTAAGGGAGTTTACGGCCGTAAACTCTCATCCCTTTGGTTTGGTGAAGTTTCAAGCCCTTATTGCCTTGCTAGTAATTTAAGGGTGTTTACGGCCTTGACACATGTCTGAGCCGTAAACTCCTTTTACTCCTTCATTTTATTGAGTTTAATTGATCCAAACCCAAAGGACAAGCCCCTAATTTATGTCTTAAGCCTTGGTATGAATTTAGGGCACCCTTTAACATGTATTTATGAGTTTACGGCCCTGGAACTATTTCTTGGGAAGCTGTGGCTATAAACTCCTAAATGGAGGGTGTTTGACATGTTTAAGGTCCCCAAACTATTTTTAGATGAGTCTAGGATTTATTCCAAGGCTATTGGTGGAGTTCTATGGCTTTTAAGCATGTAAAAATGAGTTTACACCCCATGTTTGAAGGGTTTATGGCCCAAGCACATTCCTTGGCCGTAAACTCCTATTTGCTCCTCAAAATTCATGTCTAGGGTGTTCTAAGTCCGGATTTGCAAGCCATAAGGTCGTATCTAACTCCCAATGTTGGTTTGGAGGGGTTAAATTGCTTAAAAACCCACTTATTAAGGGTTTACGGCCCAAGCATGCTCCTTGGCCATAAACACATGTTCCAAGTCCAATTCTATGCTATAAACACGAATCATAATGTTTAGAGTACGCTAGGGTAAGCGGACTTACAATCTGGAAGCGTTTGGTTGCGGATTCGGGGCGAAAACGGGTCTAGAGAGAGAGTATAGAGAGAGAGAGAGTGTAAAAGGTCTCCAATGGACTCCACTCACCCTTATATAGGGTTCCGAGTCGGGGATCAGTGGAATTTTACCCGATACTGCCGTTCAACGGGGCTTTTGGTCGCACACGATGTAGTGGTCGTAATAATAAAAACTAACTTTTCCATTTAAATGGAAATGTGTGTTATGTGTTTTTAATTCCTTTTGTCACGACTTAATGACATATTAATGTAAACCAATAGAATTTTTATTAAATTGACACCCTCTAATTAACGAAACTTTTATATAGCGGATTATTCCGTTAATGGTAACGGGGAAATGTAACGGGACAACTTGGGTTGTCATAGATTTCGATTTTTTTATGCTAGTATAAGGGTTGTTGTTTTGGAAATCTTGTTTGCATGTATAACTAGAGAAAAACTTAGATCCAATGCAAGTATGATTGCATGATCACATAGGAATATAAATATTCTCAAAACCTATTAAAATTAAGTATGGATTGATTAGAATTAATTTAAGGTGCAAGAGTTGAATTGGAATTGTTCAATAGTCAAGAAAGGGAGGCAATTCTAGAACCTCCAGTTAAGTCTAGTTTGTTGTGTCTTTGGGCTCGGTTATATGGCCCAGTTTTGTCACCGGTTTTGGCCTGTCCAGCCGTGTGTTTTCTCTCTAGGGTTTAGTATATAAGGTGCATGCATGCATCCTTATCATTTATCGCTTTGATTATTATCTCATTGATTGTATTGTAAAACCCTAGCACACCTCTACAGTTGAAGTTCTTCATCGAGCTCTACTGAGGTGTGACTATATTGGAATCATTAAGCTCTATTTTGATTCATTCGTGTCTTCAGAGTTTTGTTTGTTAGTTTCTGTTAACCTGTTTGAAGATCTAATCGATCTAAAGAGTTTTTCAACTCATCAATTGGTATCAGAGCAGGAGAATGTGTAATCCATACGCATCTCTTCTGTTGAAGAAGGTTTTCGGGTTTTCCGCTATTATCGTTTTCTGTTAGAGTCGACATCTTGTTATTGAAGTAGATCTTAGATTTTGATCTTACCCTAACTTTGTTTGCAAGTCGGATCTTGAGCATGTTTCACGTGAATATCATCATGTCACACGACGATTCCAACACAAACGCTATTAACATAGCCAACAACATTGGTTCAAGTACAAGAGTTCTGATTTTGTACACACACGACTATGAGGTCTGGATGCATCACTTCGAAGATTATGTTCTTGGTTTAGAAGAGAATGGCTATCTGATTTGGGAGGCAATTACTCTCGGTCCATTTGTTCTCTCTGGAACAAATCAAACCATCAAGACACAGAAAGAATACAACCAGCTCATGATTAACGTGGAGCAAGTTCCACAAGACGAAAAAGACAAACTGATGAACAATATTAAATCCATGAGAATGATTAGATTTGCTTTGCAATCTGACACGTTTCGCCTTGTTAGCTCATGCACCACAGCAAAACAGATTTGGGATAAGCTAAAAGAGTTATATTCTACTAATGAAGATTTGGAGCACTCCATACAAACTCTTCTGGTCTCAAAGTTTGGTGCATTTGAGAAAAAGCAAGAAGAAAAGCTCATTCAGACTTTTGATCGGTTCAATCATATTTTAAGTAAGATGATCAAGTATGGTATAGGCAGGGAAGTGATAGAACAAAAGGTCACATTTATGAATGGTCTGAGGCCTGAATGGATGGTTGTTGTCTCAACTGTGAAAGGTGCACGAACAGTTCAAGACGTATTCGTTGACGAAGCTAGTAGGAATTCCTAAATCACATGAAAGTGTTGTTTAAAAAGAAGTGAAAGTAGTGTCGAGCATGGGTTATTTGGCTCTTCTCTCTAAGGGCAAGAACATAACTGAAGATGAAGAAGAGTTGGATCTGGCTGAACACGATCTGACTAATGAAGACTATGCGTTGATAGTTTCAAACCCAAAGAATTTCATTTGTAGAAAGTTTCCCACTAATAAGAACCAAAACTGGCAGGGTAGCTATAGTTCCGAAAAGGTGAAGGAAAAAGAGAAGACCTCTCCTCAACAGGATGAACCGAAGAAGGAGAGCAAGATGTCAGGTGACTCAGGATTTAATTGTCACTTTTGTGGAGGCAAAAACCACTTTGCCAAAGACTGTGTGTTGAGGAAGATGACAGAGAAGAATGACAATGAAGATGATGAAGCTTACCATCTACGTAAGCTAGAGGAAATCAAGAAGAAGAAAGTTGTTGCTAATAACAATACTATGAATGCTCTTATTGTGCAGGAAAATCTTATGGATGATGAGTTCGGTGGTGTTGAAGTCTGGTCTACAGACTCAGAAGATGAAGAAGTGAGGAAGCCTACACATGGCAGGGCTTTCATGGTGAGAGAAGATGAGTATGCTGCTACAGGAAAGTGTTTAATGGTGACCACTAGAGTGTCACACATGAGGGGCTATACCACGGATCAACTGATCAATGAATGTGATCAACTGATCAAAAAGGTACAATCTATTTGTGAATCACTAAAACTTCCTGTCACCAACTATGAAAAAGAACTAAATGAATTAAAAATTAAATTTTCTAGTTTAAGTGGTAGTTTGAAGCAAACACGTCTCACAAACTCTAACCTAACTGATCAAATTAGCAGGGTATCATCGAAGAGTGAGGAGAAACGAATGGGATAGAGCAAAAGGAGAGCGAGTTAGTTAGAATTAAGGATGAGACAATTTATTTGCAAAGGGATAATTTGAAGCTTTTAAATCAGAGAAATGTTTTTTGTTTAATTGCTAAGCGTTTATATTCCAATATTACCCAATTGCATCTGGATTGTGAAATAGGCAAGAAAATTCAAAGTACGATTCTTCCTTTCCTTGAATTAAAGAATGATGAAATTGATGCTGATGTATATAACTGTGAAGCTGTTGTATCTTCTGATGATATTTCTCCAACTTACAGAATTGGTCTTGACAAAAGAGAGTCCTTTTTCAAGTCCAAAGACTACAAGGACATGCTTAAAATTTTTTTGGATGAAAATGATAAATTGAAAATTAAACCTGAAACCATGTAGAAGTTTAACTCACTGAATGCCAAGTTAAGTTTAGAAAACAAGATTGATGTTGAAAACGCTTTTGAATTTGATGAGAATGATGATTTGAGTGAAATATATGTAGAGGATGAGGTGGACTGTTCTGAATTTGTCAAGAGTGAACCCGAACTTGTCAAAAATCTCATTTCTGAAAATTTTGTTGAGTTCGCTCGTTTGTCACAAAATAAGTCCAAGATTCTGAAGGAAAAGTTGTGGTATATCAAAAGGCTCAAACGATACCGAATCAGTTCTATGCAGTTACAGGAGTTACACAGAAGCAAACACTCGAACTGACTACATTATTAAACGAAGATAATGATGAAGGATGTGATGAATTTTTCTGGTCAGCTCCTATCGACAATGCTGATGAGACGGTCGGTCTTTCTGAGATAACATCATGGAGGGTCAAAGGCAGATATGTGGCAGAACCACTTAACAAGCCTACACATTTTGATGTGCCAAGCACAAGTGATACCAAAAATTTTCTAAGTGAACCAGTCAAGGCGACAAGCGTAACTTCCTCCCTAAAAAGCGAAACTCATATTAAAAGACTGAATCCAAAGGTTAATATCCATAGAACTCGAAAGCAAGTGTCAGAGAAGAAACATCAACATAATATGAGATATAAGAAAAATATCACCGAAAGGAAATAGTTTTGGCAATCCCAAAACCCTAATTACGTTCGTTCAGACAAGACTTCAAATTTGAAGGAAGAAGCAAAAGCAAACTCAACTCCATGTACTCAATTCCATTCCTATAGTCAAGTGAACCAAAAGAGAGTTTCGGTCTCCAGAAAGAAAGCGAAAGAAACCGAAGAAGTGGTTTCAGTTCTTAACCAAACAACGAAAAGAACCGAAAGGGAAGCAATTTTGGGTCCCAAACCAATAGGGACAATAACCGAAAGCATGGGTTGGCTCCCAAATCCCATCCTTCTCACTCTCACTCAAAGCACTATCCAAAGGTGGATGTAAAGGGAAAAGGAAAGTTCTTTTCAGAAGACAAAAGGAGACGAAACCCAAACCTAGGAAACATAACCAAAAGTTCGTGAACAATAAAACCACCATTCCAAAGTCTAAAGCTAAAGAAATTAAAACTAACAAAATCAAAGTTTTCACAATCAAAAGAAAAGATGAAACAACCGTAGTAAAACGAACTTATTTGGTTGATATTTCTCTTACTATTCCCTGTTTTGTAAAAGGCTCATGAGGACCCAAGCAACTTTGGGTTCTTAAATCTGCTTGATTTGTGCAGGTTATACATGAAGAGCAGTTCAATAATGAATGGTACATAGATAGTGGTTGCTCACGTCACATGACAGGATGGAGAGAAAAGTTGAGGGAGTTTCGGGCCCTTAAGGATGGTGCATGTGTTAAATATGGCAATAATTCATTTGGCACAATAACAGTCTATGGGATGATTACCAACCGTGAATTCTCAATTTACAAGGTGGCTTATGTAGAGGGATTGCATCATAATCTCATCAGTGTTTCTCAAATGGTTGTTGGAACTGGACTGAAGGTTTCATTTGATGATGAAGGTTCAGAGATTGTTGAGAAGAAAACGAATAATGTTTTGCTAAAATCCAAGCGTAAATGAGAGATGTACCCTCTGAATTTTAATCCAATATGAGGGAAACCAGCAATCTGTTTACTAGTGAAAGCTCAATCTGATGAAAGTTGGCTTTGGTACCGAAGGCTTTCACATCTCAACTTCAAAGACATCAACAAGCTGGTTCTTTGTGATCACGTGTGAGGTCTTCTAATTCTCAAGTTCGATAAAGAACACTTGTGAGCTGCATGCGAAATGGGGAAGAAAAGTCGACAAAGTCATCCTACTCGAGTAAACACAAATATTATAAAACCACTAGAGCTTCTACACATCGATCTATGTGGTCCATCTTCAATCGGAAGTGTTGGTGGCAGCAAGTATATACTTGTTATTGTAGATGAATTCTCTCGTTTTACTTGGGTATTCTTTCTAAAGCAGAAATCGGAGGCGACTCCAAAGCTCAAGGTTTTTATTAAGCAGGCGGAACTTCAACTATGTAAAGTGGTTCGAAACATAAGAAGAGACAATGGATTGGAGTTCAAAAACAAAGAATTTGAAGATTTTCTTGCTGAAAAGGGAATTTCTCACAACTTCTCGGCTCCATACACTCCACAACAGAATGAGATTGTTGAAAGCCAAAACCGTTCTTTATGTGATGCTGAAAGAACAATGCTAAGTTTTGCTTCTTTACCTCTGTATTTCTTGGCCGATGCCATTGCTGCTGCTTGCTATACTCAGAACAAATCTTTTCTCAACAAGCACTTCTCCATCACTCCATACGAGATCTTGAACAATCGAAATCCAAATGTCAAGTTCTTTCATGTGTTTAGTTCAAGATGCTTTATTTTCAATTCAAAGGAGCACCGAAACAAGTTTGATGTCAAAGCTGATGAGGGGATTTTTCTTGGATATTCATTGAACTCCAAGGAATATAGGGTTCTGAACAAACGTTCCAGCAAAATTGAGAAAACTTATTATGTTACCTTTGATGAAAATTACGTCAAGAAACTTAAGACAACCGAAGGTTCAGTGGAGGAAATTTTTCCAAAATCTGGTCAAGTCACGATACTGATTTCAAATTTATTTGAGCAGTACATGCTGCTATTCGATGAACCAGAGAAAGCCATTAACTCTGAAGCAAAGGCGTCGGACAATAAGATTGACAACTTGAAGCAGATAATTGATGACGCTGCAAAGAAAATGGAAAACGAACAACCATAAAACAACCGAACATCCTAGTCCAAGCGAACCTCCAAAAGAAAGTTCTACATTTCAGGGGTAGGGTTCCTCTTCATCAGATAACCCTGAATCACCACTCCATGGGGAGAACCCATCAACCACCATACCTAATGAACGTCTAGTTGAGGGGGAGAATTCTTGGCCTGAAGCCGAAACTATTTCATCATTCGAGGGGGAGAATGTATATACAAGTGATGATGATACTCAGTCAGAATTCGAAGAAGAAGTAAAGGTTGAACTGGATCCCGCCTATGATCCAAATTACCCTCCTCTCACAAAATTGACAAAAGATCATCCAAAAACCCAAATCATTGGTGAATCATCAGAAAGAGTTCTTACACGTTCACAACTGAAAGAGAAGCAAACTGCACTATTCTCTCAAGTGGAATTTTGCATGTTTAACTCGTTTGTCTCCAAAGTTGAACCAAAGACAGTTAACACTGCACTCGATCACTCTGATTGGTTACAGACAATGCAAGACGAACTCAACAAATTTGAGCGAAACAAAGTATGGAGACTGATTCCAACACTAAAGGATGCATCTATGGTTGGATTGAAGTGGGATTTTAGAAACAAGATGGACAAAGAAGGGAATGTAATTCGTAAACAAGCAAGGCTGGTTGTGAAGGGATATTGTCAAGAAGAAGGAATAGATTACTAAGAGACCTTCGCTCCAGTAGCAAGGTTAGAATCGGTACGTATCTTTCTCGCCTATGCTTCTTATAGGAACTTTGAAGTATATCAAATGGAAGTCAAGTGTGCATTCCTAAATGGAGAAATAGAAGAGACGGTGTATGTAGAGCAACCACCTGGTTTCGTGAACGAAAAGTATCCAAATCACTATTACATTCTGGACAAAGCAGTTTATGGTTTGAAGCAAGCTCCTAGAGCCCGGTATGAAAAACTTACACGATTTCTAAAAATGTCTAAATTTAAACAAGGTTCGGTTGACCCAACCCTCTTTTGTAAGAAAGAAGGTGACCACCTTATCATTGTCCAAATTTATGTCAATGATATCATCTTCGGTTTCACGAATCCAGGCTTAACAACTGAATTCAGAAAGTTGATGGAAACAAAATTTAAGATGAGCTCAATGGGTCCGATTAACTTTTTCCTTGGTTTGATTATTAGATAGGGACCCGAATGCATTTTTATTAATCAGGAGGCTTACACGAAGACCTTACTTGCCATGTTTGGAATGATGGGAGACTCAAAAGTGATGGTTCCTATGGCTTTTGGCACGAAGTTAACTCCTTCTCTGGAAAAACCTGCTACTAAAATGACCTTTTATCGCCAAATGATAGGGGTCTTTGATGTATTTGACAGCAAGTCGACCAGACATAATGTTTTCTGTCTGTCATTGTGCCAGATTTCAAGCTAATCCTCGCGAACCTCACATGTTGGTGGTGAAGAATATCTTTTGATATTTGAAGAGAACCTCCTCTATCGGCCTTTGGTATCCAACAAAATCAGGCTTCTTTGATCAATCATTTTCTGATGCAGATCTAGGTGGATGTGGACTGGACCGAAGTGCACTACTGGTGGGTGTCAGTTTCTCGATGGCAAACTCGTTAGTTGGAAATTGAAGAAGCAAGCATGTGTGTCTCTTTCTACAGTCGAAGCCGAGTACATAGCCGCAACGTCTTGTACTTTACAGGTCATATGGATACAAAGTCAACTTTGAGACTATGGCCTGAACATGAAGAAAATCCCATTATGTTATGACTCTGAAAGTGCAATAAGGATATGTCACAACCCAGTACAGCATTCCAAAACAAACACATAGCACTGAGGTATCATTTTATCAAAGATCACGTGGAAGATGATAATGTCGAAATCCATTTAGTTCGAACCACTGATCAATTAGCTGACATCTTCACAAAAGCCTTAACTGAAGCAAGTTCTAATAAGATCTTACAAGGCTTAGGAATGATGGAAGCTGAGTTTGTACCCAAATCGCTTTCGCCTCATTAAAAGTTTGGAAGCGAAATAGAGCGAATGCTAGGTCTATTTTGGGTCCTGATTTTTTGGGAACCGAATTGAACCAAACACTCGGTCCATTTTTCCTTATATCTCATGGTGAAATTTCGGTTGTATCTTTTGTACACTATATTTTCTTGTAATTTATTTTATGTTTTTCATTCAAATTTCATAAAGTCCAAAAATATTTTCTTTTCTGTTTTTAATTCTTTTTCAGAAAATTTCATAAAATCCAAAAATATTTTATTTTCAGTTTTTATTTTTTCAGAAAAGTCAATCCATAAAGATCACAAATATTTTGTTTGTCATGTCTACTTATAATAAAGGTATAAGGACTACTTCTTGTGATGGAGTTGGGGCAGGTATAATTCTCGATCTTTGTACTAGCTAAGTGTCCCAAGAAGCATGTTGTTGCATGTTGACCCAAGCCTCCAAAGATTTTAAGTGCAACCTTAATAACTTGATATACAAAAACCGTGTCTTCTCAATTAGGCTGGTAAATTAACTTTAGTCATGAGTTACCTTACTCTTCTCACATTGAGTTAGGAGTTTTCTGCTTGGTCATTTCATTACAGCAGAGGTACTTTCGGTTTTATTTAACTACATCAACACTTTTCTACATCATACTTCGTTCTATAAACGTAACCCTTGAGACTCTCAGCATTTACCACTAAGGTTTATGGTTACACAACATCTGTGTTAATGATCTTAGTTTCATGTTACTACGTACTAAGTGAAACCCAAAATTCAATTCCTATCATGAATTGACGATGAGCAATCAAACGTTCTAGTTTTCACCAATGAATTAATGAAACCACTTTTGTGGAGGTAGCACGAAATCTCTTTTCATTTTGAGAGAACCTTATGAAAATGTCTATCACCAAGGCTTTTCTTCCCATAGGATCCATTTTTTTTTTCAGATTTCTACTTAATCACCAAGTCACTGAAAACATTCCAAACCTACTTGTTTAATAGGCTACATCGGTCTCACAAGTACTTCATCCACTTTTGGTCTTTGAAAGAACATAATTTTGTGGTTTGAGAAGACACGATTGGATCCATTAATTTGGGAACTTACAATTGGTATCAGAGCCATTTTGGAATCAATTGAAGTATTTTTGTTCAGAGGACTGATTGTTGATTTTTAGTTTGCAAAAGCTTGAAATCAAATTTCATAAAAAATCTGAAAAATGGAGTTTGATGTTCGAATTGTTTGAATGTTTGTTGCCAACTGTTAAAGGTTTGCTACCAACTGTTGAAGGTTTGCTGCTAACTATTGAAGGTTTGCTGTTAAAGTGTGTGTGCGGTGGAGCGTATCTGTTGAAGCGTGTGTGGTTAGGTGTTTTCTGTTGAAGCGTGTGTGGTTAGGAGTTTGTTGTTGAGATTGTGCTGTTAGTGTTTGCTGTTGAGGTTGTGATGTTAGTGTTTGCTGTTGAGGTTGTGCTGTTAATGTTTCCTGTTGAAGTGTGTACGGTTACAAGTGTTTGCTGTTAAGCTGTGTATGATTACACATGTGCGGTTGGAAGTGTGTGCGGTTGGAAGTGTGTGCGGTTGGAATTCATTTATTGTTCATTTGTGCGGTTGAGTAAAACTGCATTATTGTGTGCGGTTGAAGACTCAAAGCTTGCCCAAATGGAATCTCAAAGCATGATTGCTCATCAAGATTTGGATGCAATTATGGGAACCACTACTCGTATTCCTAGATTGCTATCAGCTGAAGGATTTCCTGAATGGAAATACCGAATTGAAAAATACATCAAAATGAAGGATTTCAAAATTTGGAGAAGTACTTTAAGAGGACCAATTAGGATTACTTCTACTCTGCAAGATGGCACAGTAATTGACAAACAGATTGAAAATTACACTGATGATGACTTTGATAGAGTTGAAGAACAAGAAAAGGCACTTGCCACACTCACTATGGCATTGTCTCCTGAGATTTCACAAGGGTTTCGTGAATATACATCAGCAAAAGCATTGTGGGAAGCACTCATAGAAGTATATGAAGGAAATGAAGACATGAAGAAAAGCCGACAAGACATGCTCAGACAGAAATTCAACATGTTCAATTATGTATTGGGAGAAACATTGGAAAATCAATTGCAAAGATTTATCACACTAACCACTGAAATGAGCTCCGCAGGTGTGATGGTTACTAGGTCTGAAATCAACAAGAAGCTGCTAAATTCTCTTCCAAAATCATGGGACATAAATGTCTCAGTGATCAAAAAGACAAAAGACCTGAATCGTTTAAGCTTATCTGAAACAATGGAAATCATCAAAGCTTGCGATCTTGATGATAAACAAAGAGAAATGAACCATGTCAATTCATACTCTACAACCAATCTTGGAATTCAAAACAACAACATCGCTTTCTCAAGCTTCACCACCCAGCAAAACACTCAAGTCTAGGTTCCCCAAGTTCAATGTTATGCAACCCATTAAAACATACCATACAACATACCTAAAATGCAACAAACTCAAATCCCTCAAAACATTTCTCAAGTTGGTTCTAGTGTTAGTTCTTCCATAGGTGTTTCAGTTCAATCTCATGGAATTGGTTCCCAAAGTTCATTTGCAAAGGAAAAGGAGGAAACTATGGCTCTAGCTACTGGGTTAGTGAACTGCTACAATGCCTTTGTTGCCAGAGAGCTCTCTCCACAACTCTCATTCGCTGATCTTGATCAAATCCATCCTGAAGATGTGGAAGAGATGGATATTACCTGGCAAATGGCAATGGCAGTATTCAGGGCTAAACAATTCTCAAAAAAGACTGGAAAGAATAACTGGGGTGTAAATTCTGATAAAAAGATGGGGTTTAGCAAAGGAAAGTTACATTGCTATAACAGTCACGAACCAGGACACTTTGGAAGGGAATGCCCAAAACCCGATCAATGAGAGAACTCTGAAAGAACCATGGTGCCAGTAACTTACGTTCACAGCAACAACAGAGGATCATCTTCAAACAATCAGTCTGCAAACATGGCAATGGTGGCTCAATCGTTCAACTGGGAAGATCAAGTTCAGGCCCTAAACATTTCTAGACCTGAAAAGGCAAATCTGGCTCAAGTCAAGGATGCAAGTGAAGAAATGGAAGCAGATCCAGAGGAGGAGATGATGAATTTGCAATTTGCATTCATGGTACAGATCACTCCTGAACTAGTCAAAGCTGAGGTTAGTGATTTCGGCTGTTCTTAATCTTGTATTAAAACTGTTAAGTTTTTGAGAGATCAAATTGAGTTAATCAAAACAGAGAACGAGGACTTGAAATATGAGGGATATACTCTTAGAAAGAATCAAAAGCCCTTAAAAACTCAATTAGAAAATAAAACAAAAGACTTTAAAAAAGTGCAAGATGATTACAGCAACAAATGCGAGAACTATGATCATCTCAAAAGAAAACTTGCTGCTGTAACCATGGAACTTGACACATTGAAAAATTGTTTTGAAAAAGCTGAATTTAATTTCAAAAAATATGATGGTTCAAGTGAAAAGATTGCAAAATTAATCTAAGGTCAATCGCACTGGAGAGATATCACTCATGGTAATCAAATAAAACTTGAATTAGGTTTTGAGAGTGTCCCTCCTCCTTTCAATCACAATTATACTGCTATTCCCCTGTCTCAAGAAGAAATTGACAGAAAACCTTGCATGGTGTATGGAAAGTCAGCTTCTGAGCAGGAAATACAGTCTAGTTATGAGAATTTTCATACTAACGTTTTCTACCTCAAGTGCAGATATATCAATAGTTCAAGGGGAGCATGCAGCTGAAACTTTTGAGTCAAATAATGTTGTGATTGAGTCTGGTGTTAATTTCAGTAATGAGTCTGTGTCAAAATCAAACACAAATGTTTTTGTGTCGGCTGGTATTTTATTTCAGTCTGATAATGTTGTTTATAATAGTGTTGTTTTTGATCAAACTGCCAAACCTGATTTACATGTCTCTACATCTAACACATCTATTACTAAATCCTGTGATGGATCTTGCAAGTGTAAAAGTGTTAGAAATCGAAAAGCAAAGTATAAACCATATTTTTGACCCAACAATCTCCCCCTTGGTTTATAACTTTCTTTTCTAATTGGCCCAATAAACTCCCCCTAAAAAGTAGCTGGCTTTTTCTTGTTAATCTTCGTTAGGAGCTTGGCTTCAGCATTAATCTTCAAATTTCTTCACAGCATCAAGATGAACATATGAATCTGTAATAAATGAATTCATCTTGAGCGGCTGGGTTTTTCTTCAAAATTTGACATTGAACACAGATTGGGTGAGGAGGCTTGATGAAAAGATTCTTCAAAGATAGCGCTTTCAGCTTGAGAATCTTCAGAGAGAACAACGAAGAGAAATAATCTTCTGGATCACTTCAGCAAGTTCATAGATAGCAACAAATTGATTGAGGAGGCTTCAATGCAATCTGTCACATAATCTTCAAGAACAGCTTCACCTTGCTTCTGAGGTTGAAAGATTGAATGATGGAAGAATAGTCTTCATATCTTGCTCCTTCGAATGAAAATTCTTCGATGCTCACGAATGAAGCCTTATCTCAGAAAATCTTCGATACAGTCCCCATGAGTCTCATCTACATCTGAATACATTTTTCAAGACAAAACAAAACTAAAAGAAAAATTAGCACACAAAAAAAATAGTTTTGGATTTTTTATATTTTCTGGAAAAATAAAAACAGAAAGAAAAAATATTTTTGGATTTTTTGATTTTTCTGAACAAGAAATAACACTATTTTTTAATTTTTAATTTTCTGATTTTTGTTTGATTTTTGAATTATTTTTAATTCTCCCCGTAAAATTTGTGCATAGAGGAAAACTATGAACAAGTTTAACAAAAATAAAATGATATCTAACTTTAAGAATGATTTGGGATCAAAGTTTTTAGACAGCCTTTCTCCGCTTGTCGGTACCTTTCATCTTCACGTCTTTGTCTGGTCGATCGCCGGTATTGTTGTCCACTTAAACACAAAAAATTGTGACAAAATAAGGACATACTATAAGTGACAAGACAATGTGATCCTAAGTTCCTACATATTATATCTGATCCTAAGTTTCTAGATACTATATCTTAAGGACCATTCAACTGACGACGACCAGGGATATTGTTGTCCACCTAAATTGAGCAGCGAGATCTATAGACAATCTTTGAGTGTTCAATTTTAATTGTACTCGAACATGTTTCTCGCTTCCAGATATGCCCCGGTATTCAAGGACTCCCATAGTACTCCTTACATCGGATGAGCAGACCATCATTAGGAGAGGAGATAGATTCAGAGTATTATCATTTAGTGCATATGCTGTGTACCAGGCCGGATTGTTAGTCACGCAAAGGAGACTACATACGGCTAACACTTGAGAGGAATTTCATATGTATGTATATATATATATATATATATATATATATGTATGTATGTATGTATAATATGCAGAGAAATAGAGTTCCATATGTTACAATCCAGGTCGGATCTCTTCCAATCACGCAGAGGAAGTAACATATGACTAACAGACAGAATGAAAGAAAATGATTTTCTACAAACCTAATTTATCGGAATTTACCAGTTGCCCCATCAATACCGGAATTAAGGACAGAATCTGCACATGGAGGAAAAGTTAAACCACAGTTCTAGATACATGTTCAATTAATGTGACGAGTAGATTCCCATATATATCTCCCTACTCAACCTATCCAAGCGTTGTATTGTCAGATTAAACGGATCTAACTAGGTCAAGGTTTGTCAAGTCTATAAATTTCCTAAGTTCCACTCTGCCTAGTCATGTCCATTTAAAACTTTTCGTGCCTACCGACGCATCAAACCAGAGCATAAACCCTTCAACTTTGGGTACGTTACGCAGACTCAGGTTGCCTGTTATCACTTGATAATATCACTTCCCAAAACATCTCCTTCAAGCTCAATCTATAACCAGCATAGTAATTTTTTTTATTTTTTTTTTCTAATGTTTTTGGATTTTCTAATTTTTATGTTTTTGGATTTTCTAATTTTTTATGTTTTTGGATTTTCTAATTTTGTCCCCTAAATTTGTGCATAGGAGAGAAATGAAAGTAAATACGCAAATTTAAACTATCCTAAAACAAACATTTTGTGACAACCCGATATTTCGAGACAATGTAATGTAAAACCAATCAAATCTAGGTGAAAATATAACTTTCCTAAAATCTTATTTGGGTTAAATAAAGTAGTAGGAATCGTATCAAGGTTTTCGTACATATAAAGAACCCTAAAATCCGAGTTATAACGAAGAAGTTATGACCAACCGAAGATTCTCGGCAAAACCGGCAACAACGATTAAACGAAAAACGCGAAATTTCAATACAATAGTTTTTAGCCTTAAGTATCTAAATGAAAGTTATAGATAACCTCAAACCGTGAGCGTACATAAAAAGAACGTCCAAAACGGACGTCGGGTAAAGAAGTTATGAATTTTTGAAGAAATTCCTTAATCACGTCATTTTATTAAATAAATAATAAAAATAACTTCATAATTTGCCAATGGAATCTAAACGAAAGTTGTAGATCTTAGTCTCACCTTCGCGTGGATATAAAGAACGTCAAAAACGGAGTTCGTATGAAGGAGATATGAATTTTAGAAGTTTATTTAAAATAAATATAAATTTAATTATAAACTCCCGGTATTATCCGAAGGGGAGTCATCGGATAGGACCGGAGTACGCCCTGCGTACTCAGATCAAGGGCCTCAGATCGTCCACGTCCCCCTATGCGAAGCTTCCGACCCGCCCCATCCGACCCGCCCCGTTCGACCCGTCCCATCCGATCCGTCCCATCCGAAGCCGAGGCAGTCGAGGACTCGCTCATGTGTGACGTACGCGTACGCGCTGCGTACAAGCATACGCCCCGCGTACGAGGCTTCTCAGACCCCCTATAAATAGAAATGCGAGGGTTTCGGGAAAATCACCCCATTTGTCTCCTTTCTCTCACGATCTTGCCTGGATTTCCGTGCCCGTTCAAACCCGAAGCTCTGGTCTTTTTGCTCAAGTCCCGAAGGTCGATTTTACTCCCGAGATTCTCGAGAAAAATCCATTTCCCGAGACGAAACTCTGCCCGGTTTTCCATCTCGCTTTCTTCAATCAATCAAGTGAGTTCTTACTCCCTTTAATCAACCTTTGAAATGATTTTAAATGTTATAAATACTTATGGGGGGATACAAGTTAAATACTTATAGTTATTGCTTCAATCACATGTGATTGCATTAATCACATGTGATTAATAACTAGGGAAACCAGTGATTTTATCATTGTTCAAACTGTCTATCAAACTGTTTTACTTCAAAATGTTTTACAAACTCTTTTACTTATCAAATGCTTTTAATTTAAACTTTGTTTTACTACTTATAAATTGCATGCCCCTATATGTATAGATGTATAAATAATATTTAAAGGGCTTAGGAAAGCCACCTGCCCTATTTCCTTTTCCTCGATTTGGATGTGGTCTGGTGGAATTTCGGGTGACCATCCGAAGGTCGTTTCAATATTAATTATATATCAAATAAACATATATAGACATAAAAGTACTTCCATATTCATACGTACTAGACACACCATTAGTAAGTTACCATCGGGGTAACACAGGATCATACTATTACAACTGTTAGATCAATGAGTCAGTTCATTCATGAGTCTATACATTACTATACTATGAGAACATATACAACTATATTAGGAAGAGAACATATACAACTATACTAGAACGAGAAACATTACCCTTACATTAATACGTTAACAATTGTGATCCACTGTATCGGAGCATGCCTTAAATGTCATGGCCCGAGTTGTAGCCATAATTCTCTTGGAGGGAGAGCGTTGAGTTTGCGTATAGATCTATACTGGATTGACTATCCTACACCTTGCTGCTAGCTACAGCCGGACCTGCAGGTCTGCGGGTGCCAAACGTCATTCCGTTATTACGACCGTTCTTTATGTCGTTGTTATCAGTCGATAGTATGGTGCAATTATCACATGATACCTTAATATAAATCCGGTTTAAGGTAGTTAGTATAGCAGTAGTAACTATAAAACTAAGCTACAATACTACAAAGATTTACCCATTACATATTTTAGTGATAACCTCACTTGAACTTTAATGCACAAACTATATTTTGTTAAAAGATAGTTGCACTTGGGAAATTACACACTTTTACAACAAACGAACATACAAAACAGTTAAAGCCTTGGTAGAAGACTACTTTATTAGAAAATATAGGTTTTTCTGAGAGATTCAAACTTTTACAAACACTTACATACATTTCACGAACTTATACTTGAGACATGTTCAAACGTTTTTGATAACAGACACCGACATTAAAATACTTATGAACTCACCAGCTTAATGCTGATAAACTCTTTCAAAATAACTTGTATTCTCAGGTCATCAGTAGACAGGTACCGATGCCAGCTTTTGAGATGACGGAGCGCATTTCAAGACTCATCATATTATTATTTTGATTTACGTTATATTTTTGGTGTCTAAAACTGTACAGATCACGCTTGTATTAAAATTATATATTTATTGCAATGGATGATATTGTTTGCTTATTTACATTTACTGTGTTGTGATACTTTACATGACGTCCTCCGCCCAAGAACGTTTCCGCCGTTCTTGGTTTTGGGGTGTGACAGATTGGTATCAGAGCATTGTTTATAGTGAATCAAGTATATCAACCCATAAAAGATATACTAAACTATAAACCCATTAGGGATTAAACTCTGACCAAGAGTCTATACTTTAAATATTAAAATATTCAATTGAGTATACTAGTCTGCATTCATATTAAAACCAGTGTCACAATGACAAGAACAAAAGTATTACGATTATTAAATATCACAAGTGAGCTCGGGGATGTATGGTCAGTCCTGGGAATGGCATAGCCTGATCAACTATGCTGGTCCTAAGAGTGATTAGCATATGCCCTAGAATGGTTGTGATAGGTTAACAAGTGTAAAAACTTACCAACAATACCACAAGAAGATCAGTAGAACTTAAACTTAAAATACTATAGGTGTATTTTGTACTACTAGTTACACGTATACTACATTCTTATACCCCTCTTCTCGCGTAGATCTAATGGCTAGATTCCGTCACAGCGACCCGTACTTTCCAAATGAAGACAATGATGGGTGGATCGATGAAGAGTCGAAATTGAGCATCCAATCCCTTTGGATGATCACCTCGCAGAAGGCTTTTCTGATGGATCCGACTCCGAGCCTGAAATCAACAACCTACCGCTCGTAGGTCAAACCCCGAACAACAACCCTCGACCAGCTTTTCCAGGTCCTACTCCCTTGTGGGCAAACAACTTGAATTGCTGGAGTGATGAGCAGGGTCAACCCTTACCATACTTTGGGGACCGAAGCTTTTACAACGTCAACGATGGTGGCTCTGCTGACCGAGCTCTGCCTGTCTTTATCCACAGAATAGCTCGTAATGTCGAGCAAGGCCGAGCAGCCATCGACCGGGTCATGGAGATTGATGTCAACTCAGGTGTCAACACAGTCCGCATCCGCCGTCTTGAAGAAGACATGGAACGGACCCGGAGAACAAATGAAACCCTGCAGCAGCAGCTGGCTGCCTCACGAGCTGAAATCTTGGAACTTCGAGCTCGTTAGAAGGCTCAGGATCGACACCTTCAAGAGGTGTTTCGTCAAGTGTCCGACCTCAGGGCTCGCCCGGGAAATTCCCATCGCCGTTAGACGATGTCTAGTACATCTCTGTCTTTTGATTAAAGAATAGCCTTCAACATCGGTGCTCTAAGTAGCACTTGTCTGTAAAATATTCCTAACTTTCAGTACTCTAATTAAGAATCTAAGAACTGTCAAACTTTTCTATATGGTATGATGTAAGACCTACTATTAGGTCGATTTTCCTTGAACTTATTACATCAGTAATACCTGTATTATTGAGATCTATCTAATCTGTGGGAAAAATCTATACACTTGTGCTTTCCTACTAATATTTCTTATTGTGATTTCAAACACTCATTCAACTGTTGGGCTATGGTTAGTTAGTCCATGTGTCACTCTCACATTGCTTACAAATTGATTCTTACCATTTTTTTTATCTTTATAAACTTATAGCTGAAAGATGCCTCCTCGCAAATCTCCCAGGAATAATCCTGCACCACCACCTCCTCCGCCTCCGATCATCGACACTGTAGCCCTGAATGCTGTCGTAGCTGTAGCAGTGGCAACTGCCATGGCTCAGTATCACTCTTCTGATGCCAGCAGAGGTGGAACCCCTATGGAATCAACCCCGGTTGAAACCCCTGTGCGCTCGAGAGAGTGCTCACACAAGGATTTCACAAATTGCAAACCGAAGCCTTTTTACGTCACCGGCAGAGTCATTGCCCTCTCGCAATGGCTTGAGAAGACTGAATCAGTCTTCGAAATCTGTTCATGCCCTGCGGCGAGTAAAGTCAAGTACGCCGCATGCACCTTTGAAGGAAAGGCCCTGACATGGTGGAACGGCCATGTCAAGGCACTAACTCTCGTCGTAGCCAACGACATAGGCTGGGAAACAATGAAAGACCTCATGACTAAGGAATACTGCCCGAGGGGCGAGATCCAGAAGCTGGAGCAGGAACTTTGGAACCTGACGATGAAGGGCACCAACGTGGTCGCTTATACTGCCCGATTCAGCGAGCTGGTGGCCCTCTGCCTAATATGGTTCCCACCGAGGGGAAGAAGGTCGAGAGGTACATATGGGGGCTAGTACCTCCGTATCAGGGGAATGTTCTAGCATCAAACCCCGCTACCTTCGACAGCGCCAAATGATTGGCACAACGACTCATTGACCATGGAGTCAAAACCCCTGCAATCACAACCACCCTAGCCATCTCGGAACCCTCCAAACCCGCTGATACTAAGCGGAAATTCTGGGATGAAAGGAAGAAGCAACAGGCTGCCAAAAAGCAGCAAATTGTGGCAATACATGCCGCAATAACCCCTGCTGCTGCTACTATTGCTCCGGTGAGTCGGTATGCTGGAAGTCCGCCCAAGTGCAACAAATGCAACTACCACCACAACGGCCCCTGCCGTGAAATGCAGTGCTCTAACTGCAACAGGAAAGGACACACCGTCCGTTTCTGTAAGTTCCTGGCACAACCTATCAACCAAGTCCCTGGCTCTAGCGCGAGCCCAACCTGCTATGGATGTGGCGAAGCAGGCCACTTAAAGAGGGACTGCCCCAAAGCGAGGAATGCTGGATGAGCAGGGAGGGTACTAGCTATAGGCCACGGGGAAGCAGTTGCTGACCCGACAGTGGTGACTGGTACGTTCCTCCTCGATAACTCCTATGCATGCATTCTATTCGATAGTGGAGCAGAGCGAAGCTTCGTAAACCATAAATTTGCTCGCATGCTTAATCAACCACCGCACGCACTCAAAGAACTATTCACAGTAGAAATGGCTAATGGAAAAACTGAAAGTACGAGTGGCATATACTTAGGTTGTACCCTAACTCTAGATAACCACTCATTCCCAACCGACCTCATGCCAATCTCAATAAAAAGTTTCGACGTTATCATTGGCATTGATTGGTTAAGCCTTCTTCGTGCCGACATCATGTGCTACGAGAAAGCAGTCCGTCTAAACCTTCCGTCTAACGAAACTTTTATAGTGTACGGCAACAAACCCGACGCAAGTCTTCGTATTATATCAAGTATTCAAGCACAGAAGTATTTGCGTAAGGAATACCGTGCATTCCTTGCTCACGTCGTCGACACGAACCTCAAAACGAAAGAACTAAAGAACATCCCTGTAGTGAGCGACTTCCCCGACGTTTTCCCAGAAGAACTACCCGGGTTCCCTCCGCAACGACAGGTCGAGTTCAGAATTGACTTAGTCCCAGGAGCTACCCCAATAGCCAAGTCGCCCTACCGCTTAGCACCAGCTGAGATGCAGGAACTCTCTGGTCAACTTAACGAATTGCTCAGCAAGGGCTTTATAAGACCGAGTTTCTCACCTTGGGGAGCACCGGTCTTGTTCGTTAAGAAGAAAGAAGGATCTTTCCGTATGTGTATTGACTACAGAGAACTCAACTAACTGACGGTCAAGAATCATTAACCTCTGCCTCGCATAGATGATCTATTCGACCAACTGCAAGGGGCAAACTATTTTTCTAAGATTGATCTGAGATCCGGATATCACCAGTTACGAGTGCTAGAGGAGGATGTGCCAAAGACAGCCTTCCGAACTCGTTACGGACATTACGAGTTCGTGGTGATGCCATTCGGATTGACCAATGCGCCCGCAGTCTTCATGGATTTGATGAATAGAGTATGCCGACCTTACTTGGATAAGTTCGCCATCGTTTTCATTGACGACATCCTGATCTACTCCCGAAGTAAGAAAGAGCATGGCGATCACCTGCGACAAGTTCTAGAGACATTACGAATAGAGAAGCTTTATGCGAAGTTCTCGAAATGTGAATTTTGGATCCGGAGAGTCGAATTTTTAGGACACGTGGTAAGCGAAGAGGGAATCCACGTGGACCCATCCAAAATCAAAGCCATTGAGAACTGGTCAGCACCTATGACGCCTACATAAATTCTTCAATTTCTAGGTCTCGCTGGCTACTACCGCAGATTCATTTAGAACTTCTCCCGAATAGCGAAACCTCTTACGACCCTGACCCAGAAAGGCGTGGCATTTGACTGGGAAGAGAAACAAGAAAGAGCTTTCCAAACGCTTAAACGAGCCTTGTGCACCGCGCCAATACTATCCCTTCCCGAAGGAATAGAAGACTTCGTAGTCTATTGCGATGCATCGAATCAATGGCTCTGATGTGTCCTGATGCAGCGAGGTAGGGTCATCGCCTACGCCTCGAGACAATTGAAGACTCACGAGGTTAACTACACGACCCACGATATTGAACTAGGAGCGGTAGTGTTCGCTCTGAAGATCTGGAGACATTACTTGTATGGAACGAAGAGCACTATATTTACTGACCACAAGAGTTTACAACACATTTTCGATCAAAAGAAGCTCAACATGAGACAACGACGGTAGGTCGAGCTACTCAGTGATTACGAATGTGATATTCGTTATCATCCGGGTAAAGCCAACGTAGTAGCAGACGTCCTAAGTCGGAAGGAATATTATGGTCGCAAAGTCAAGTCATTGTCAATAACCATCCATTCACACTTGTCTAAGCAAATTCAGGAGGCTCAACTTGAAGCCATGAAATTTGAAAATGTGACGAATGAATCCCTTAGAGGAATGGACAAGAATTTAGAAGCCAAGGGTGACGGAGCCTTATATTTCATGAACCGGATCTGGACACCGAAACACGGTAGTTTCCGAGACTTGGTCATGACCGAGGCACACAACACTCGGTATTCCGTCCACCCAGGTTCAGATAAGATGTATCTGGATCTTAAGAAGCTATACTGGTGGCCTAATATGAAAGCAAAGATTGCTACCTTCGTAAGTAAATGCCTTACTTGCGCAAAGGTTAAGGTCGAGTACCAGAAGCCCTCTGGTTTATTGCAACAACTAGAGATCCCAGAATGGAAGTGGGAGCGGATCACTATGGATTTCATAACCAACTTGCCCAAGACAACGGGTGGACTTGACACCATATGGGTCATCGTTGATAGATTGACCAAGTCTGCACACTTCCTGCCTATCAAAGAAACCGACAAGATGGAGAAACTTACGCAAACATACATTAGGGAAATCGTACGGCTACATGGTGTACCTATGTCCATTATCTCCGATAGAGATAGTAGGTTCACCATAAGATTTTGGCAATCACTACAACATTCCCTAGGAACAAGGCTGGACATGAGCACAACCTACCATCCTCAGACCGACGGACAGAGTGAGAGGACCATCCAAACACTGGAAGATATGTTGCGAGCCTGCGTGATTGACTTTGGGAAGGTATGGGATACTCATTTACCCCTTGTTGAGTTTTCCTATAATAACAGTTATCACACAAGCATCAAGGCTGCTCCATTCGAAGCTCTCTACGGCCGAAAGTGCAGATCCCCTCTGTGCTGGGCTGAGATGGGTGATACCCAATTAGCCAGGGGGCAAGCTTCCCACAGTACTCTCACATGTCCGGAGATCATTCGGGAAACGACAGAGAAAATCGTTCGGATCCGTGAACGATTGAAAGCCTCTAAAGACCAACAGAAGAGCTACGCTGATAAACGAAGGAAACCTTTGGAATTTCAGGTGGGAGACCGAGTCCTTCTCAAAGTCTCACCCTGGAAGGGCTTGATACGCTTTGGCAAGCGTGGGAAGCTTAATCCGAGGTACATAGGGCCTTTCAAGATTCTTGCAAGAGTCGGCCCCGTAGCTTACAAACTCGAACTACCAGACGCACTTCGTAACGTACATTCTACATTCCACGTATCTAACTTGAAAAAGTGTCTATCCGACGAGACTCTTGTAATCCCACTCGACGAGATCGAGATCAACGAGAGCCTCAACTTCGTGGAAGAACCTGTAGAGATCATGGACCGTCAGGTCAAGCAGACAAAGCAAAGCCGTATCCCTATCGTGAAGGTTCGCTGGAATGCCAAGCGAGGACCGGAATTCACTTGGGAGCGTGAGGATCAAATGAAACTTAAATACCCTCACCTTTTTGCTTAGTTATTTGTAATTTCTCACTTGCTTAAATTCTAATTTCGGGACGAAATTCCTTCTAACGGGGGGATGATGTGACAACCCGATATTTCGAGACAATGTAATGTAAAACCAATCAAATCTAGGTGAAAATATAACTTTCCTAAAATCTTATTTGGGTTAAATAAAGTAGTAGGAATCGTATCAAGGTTTTCGTACATATAAAGAACCCTAAAATCCGAGTTATAACGAAGAAGTTATGACCAACCGAAGATTCTCAGCAAAACCGGCAACAACGATTAAACGAAAAACGCAAAATTTCAATACAATAGTTTTTAGCCTTAAGTATCTAAATGAAAGTTATAGATAACCTCAAACTATGAGCGTACATAAAAAGAACGTCCAAAACGGACGTCGGGTAAAGAAGTTATGAATTTCTGAAGAAATTCCTTAATCACGTCATTTTATTAAATAAATAATAAAAATAACTTCATAATTTGCCAACGGAATCTAAACGAAAGTTGTAGATCTTAGTCTCACCTTCGCGTGGATATAAAGAACGTCAAAAACGGAATTCGTATGAAGGAGATATGAATTTTAGAAGTTTATTTAAAATAAATATAAATTTAATTATAAACTCCCGGTATTATCCGAAGGGGAGTCATCGGATAGGACCGGAGTACGCCCTGCATACCTTCGTACGCCCCGCGTACTCAGATCAAGGGCCTCGGATCGTCCACGTCCCCCTATGCGAAGCTTCCGACCCGCCCCATCCGACCCGCCCCGTCCGACCCGTCCCATCCGATCCGTCCCATCCGAAGCCGAGGCAGTCGATGACTCGCTCATGCGTGACGTACGCGTACGCGCTGCGTACAAGCGTATGCCCCGCGTACGAGGCTTCTCAGACCCCCTATAAATAGAAATGCGAGGGTTTCGGGAAAATCACCCCATTCCTCTCCTTTCTCTCACGATCTTGCCTGGATTTCCGTACCCGTTCAAACCCGAAGCTCTGGTCTTTTTGCTCAAGTCCCGAGGGTCGATTTTACTCCCGAGATTCCCGAGAAAAATCCGTTTCCCGAGACGAAACTCTGCCCGGTTTTCCATCTCGCTTTCTTCAATCAATCAAGTGAGTTCTTACCCCCTTTAATCAACCTTTGAAATGATTTTAAATGTTTTAAATACTTATGGGGGGGATACAAGTTAAATACTTATAGTTATTGCTTCAATCACATGTGATTGCATTAATCACATGTGATTAATAACTAGGGAAACCAGTGATTTTATCACTGTTCAAACTGTCTATCAAACTGTTTTACTTCAAAATGTTTTACTTATCAAATGCTTTTAATTTAAACTTTGTTTTACTACTTATAAATTGCATGCCCCTATATGTATAGATGTATAAATAATGTTTAAAGGGCTTAGGAAAGCCACCTGCCCTATTTCCTTTTCCTCGATTTGGATGTGGTCTGGTAGAATTTCGGATGACCATCCGAAGGTTGTTTCAATATTAATTATATATCAAATATACATATATAGACATAAAAGTACTTCCATATTCATATGTACTAGACACACCATTAGTAAGTTACCATCGGGGTAACACAGGATCATACTATTACAACTGTTAGATCAGTGAGTCAGTTCATTCATGAGTCTATACATTACTATACTATGAGAACATATACAACTATATTAGGAAGAGAACATATACAACTATACTAGAACGAGAAACATTACCCTTACATTAATACGTTAACAATTGTGATCCACTATATCGGAGCATGCCTTAAATGTCATGGCCTGAGTTGTAGCCAGAATTCTCTTGGAGGGAGAGCGTTGAGTTTGCGTATAGATCTATACTGGATTGACTATCCTACACCTTGCTGCTAGCTACAGCCGGACCTGCAGGTCTGCGGGTGCCAAACGTCATTCCGTTATTACGACCGTTCTTTATGTCGTTGTTATCAGTCGATAGTATGGTGCAATTATCACATTATACCTTGATATAAATCCGGTTTAAGGTAGTTAGTATAGCAGTAGTTACTATAAAACTAAGCTACAGTACTACAAAGATTTACCCATTACATATTTTAGTGATAACCTCACTTGAACTTTAATGTACAAACTATATTTTGTTAAAAGATAGTTGCACTTGGGAAATTACACACTTTTACAACAAACGAACATACAAAACAGTTAAAGCCTTGGTAGAAGGCTACTTTATTAGAAAATATAGGTTTTTCTGAGAGATTCAAACTTTTACAAACACTTACATACATTTCACGAACTTATACTTGAGACATGTTCAAACGTTTTTGATAACAGACACCGACATTAAAATACTTATGAACTCACCAGCTTAATGCTGATAAACTCTTTCAAAATAACTTGTATTCTCAGGTCATCAGTAGACAGGTACCGATGCCAGCTTTTGAGATGATGGAGCGCATTTCAAGACTCATCATATTATTATTTTGATTTACGTTATATTTTTGGTGTCTAAAACTGTACAGAACACGCTTGTATTAAAATTATATATTTAATGCAATGGATGATATTGTTTGTTTGTTTACATTTACTGTGTTGTGATACTTTACATGACGTCCTCCGCCCCAGTACGTTTCCGCCGTTCTTGGTTTTGGGGTGTGACACATTTGTCTTTAAAGCGAATCAGCTTAGGAAAAACTCAAGAGTATAGAGAAGAAAACTCAAACCTTAAGTCACCGATTGAATTTGCATCCAGAAGGTCTGAGAATAGCACGCGTAATCTCAGAACAAATCCGAAAATTCTTCATGTCATTAACCACAAACCCCATGTGATCCCTTCCTTTCTTCCCTTCCCGCAAAGGACACATACTATCAAACAAATGTCTGAACTTTGTACAGTTGAGAGATGTCCCCTATCAAGTGCCAGGAACAACCAATACCAACAAACCGAAGTCTGATGATATGCCTCCATAGCTACTCCGACACAGAGCGGGATCAGTTAGTCTTTGGAACCCAGTCCATTTTGAAACTGGGTCGACCTTTGTCATCTTTGCACGATACTCTCTCCCATGACATGTCCTTCTTATCGCAAACAGAAGATGTAAAAATATTAGAAGAGTTAGAAGATTTGGGAGAGTGAGCCTTTGGAACCCATTTGTAGTTGGGTTTAACCCATTTCTTTTTCAATCTGATGGGTGGCTTAGTACTTTCTTTTGAACTTGATGGCGGCCATTGAGATGACTTTGATTTTGGCTTCATGGGAGCATCTCTTGGATTTGGCTTCTTGGCCGGCATTCCCTTCTTGACCTTGTGGGATTGATTTTTGGCCTTCTGCGCGTTCTAGTCACCATTGTCTGAACGTGACCTGGAAGGGTTTCTTTTAGAAAACCTCCCTCTTTGCGCGTTTTGCCAGCCTTGTGCATAGTAGGGAACGTATGCTCGATTAGGACAATTTCTAGCAATGTGTCCAGGTGTTCCACAGTGAAAGCATGTCTTTTTCTTCACTGGGAATTTGTTTCTTCCTACCCCTAGTGGCGTATCCTTGCCTTGTTTTTGATTGTTCCCACAAGCACACTTGCAGTAAGTCGGCTGTTTCACTTGAATTGTTGGCCTGTACTTCTCAACAGCAGGTTGATCAGAAGCAATTGAGTTCAAAGCAACAGATTTAGAGTTCAAGGAGTCATTAGTGTGTTCAATAGTTTTCTCATTGTTCTCATCCTCTACTACTTTACCTGCACAAGAAGTATAATCATTTGTATCGTTCATCTCAACACCCTCAGTTGCCTGTTCAACAACTGGTTTACCGTATACCATAAATGGTTCTCGGTCAATCTCTTCCTGAGTCAAAGGTATGGATATATAGTTATGATAGAAAGGGGAAGGAACACTATCATACCCTAAACCCTTGTTTTGATTATCTTTGAAGTTTAATTGGTTTTCAAATAATGACTCGACTGTCTTACTTGACGCAATGTAATTTTTGAAACTAATATCTGTTTTTCCACACTTAATTTTCAAAGCGTCAAGTTCTTCAGTTACAGCAGCAAGTTTGTGTTTAATGTGATCATAATTTTCACACTTGTTGCTGTAATCTTCTTGTAATTTCCTAAAGTCCTTGGTTTTTGCTTCTAGTTGTGCTTTTAACGGTTTCTGACCTTTCCTTAGAGTATAGCTCTCATATTTAAGGTCCTCATTTTCTCTTTTTAGCAAATCAATTTGTTCGCGAAGAAATTTAATCGTAGCTTTACAAGATGGAGTACATGAAACTTCATTTACCGGAATTGATGTGGAACTCATTTTCGTTTTTTTTTTTTTAATTTTTTATTATTATTTTTTTATATTTTTAATTTCCCTTTGACTTAAAAACCGAGAAAGTCAACCTATAAAGTCAAATTTAAAAAGTCAAACTCAAAAGTCAAACTTACAAGTCAAACTTGAAAAGTCAAACTGAAAAGCCAAATTTGAAAAATTAAAAGTCAAATGAGAAAGTCAAAATTTAAAGTCGAAGGTCAACTTTTAAAAGTCAAAGTCAAAATTTTAAGTAAAAAGTCAAAAATTAAAATCTAAAATTTTTGGTTGAAAAAGAAATTTAAAAATAAAAGGAATTGATTTTTGGGGTTGAAATTGCCAATTTTTGAAAGTTGGAACCGAGAAGCACTTGTTTTGAATTAAATTTCGAAGGATTATTTCATTTGGAAACTTACATCAGCTGGAAATGGCGCTTTGTTGTTGAACCAAAGTATTCAGGTTCGAATCTTGCAGCCTTAGGTTTCCTTTTTGATTATTTTCTGATTGCTTCTATGTGTATAAAGCATAAAAACGAAAGATATGAATCAACAGTCATCTTAGCCCAGTTGGTAAGGCGAGTTGCTTTGTTTGGAGGAGTTCTGGGTTCGATCCCCGGCATCTCCAAAAATTATTTGTGTTTTTTAGATGCGAAGCGATGCAAGGACGCTGCTGCGAAGATGGCTGCGACGCGAAGTTGCGATGCGAGGACGACGACGAGGACTGCACACCGAGACCGAGCCGCACCCTCCGAGGCCGCACACCGGGGTCGCACACACCGAGGCCGCACACCGAGCTGTATACTCCTGGCCGCACACCTTCAACAGATTCGTGAAAAAAACGACGTTTTTCACCATTTTTTGCTCCAAAAGTCAATCAAAAACTCGTTTTTATGAAAAACGCAAAGAAGTAACCCCCCTTATTTTTGCGAGATCTATCCAAAAATGCTATTATCTTTTCAAAATAAGATCAAATAAGCTCCAGATCTGAAAAAATTGATTGATGCAACCAAGCTCTGATACCGCTTGTAAGTCCCCAAAATTGCTTGTGTATCAATCAGATCCAATTGATGGTGTGGAATCCCAATCAATTGGATGATGTCAGATCAAATAGAAGAGAATGAGAAGAAGAAGAAGATGAATTTATGATGTATTCAATAAATTGAGTGATGCTCCATACACATAGATTCTCTCACACACACACACACATTTCTTCTCAATAACTTTCTCTCTCTTCTCTAGCCTCACACTCACATGCACTCCTCTCCCTATATATATAGACCTCCAGCCATACACATGTGTACAGCCGCACACCGTGTGTACGGCCGTACACAGGGTGTGCGGCCGTACACACGTGTACGGCCGTACACACAAACCGCAAACACATACAACATTACATAAAAATATATTTTACTAGAAAAGCAAAGTATAAACCATATTTTTGACCCAACAGTCTTATGCTAAGAACCGAAGCTTGGATTGAAGCGAAAGCCATCCATAATAGCCTTATAATTAAAAGATGCCTTTCAATGCTTCTTAACAAGTACTTGATCGTATTTTAATGGGAAACCACATAAGCCTTTGAAGTCTCTCTTGATTTTGAAGGAAAAGATTCATGCCCGGGATCCACTATTTCGTGTCTCTATTGACATCACATATAGTTTGATTTATTTGTTTATCTTTGACACTATCTTGCACGAAAATCTATGTGATTTTCTAAAGTCTAGTTCGGTGACTAATAAGCTATTTTCAGAAATATAGCTTCGGTTCATTATGACAGAGTCGACTCATTTAAAAGCGAAAGGATGAGTCAGCATGAATTTGAAAGGTCTGGAATTTGGAAAGATGTAGATAAGATAAACATGGAAAAGGCGAGTGAATTTGAAACGATTACTGGTGTCACGCCTATCTTACACCTTTTTTGGAGTAACAGTTGTCATATCATGTCTTTCTTCGCTTCGATTGAGGAAATCTCGCCTACGAATTAATTAAGGTTTTTCTCTCATGATTGACAGTATATAGGGTCTTTTCAAATTACCCTTAACCCTTTACCACTCTCAATCTTCTCAAAGGCAAATACTGGCGATTCTTCCTATACTGTTCATCATCCCATTCATCAAGCTTCAACAACGGTAGAATCATCCTCACTCTAAGAAACCTCCACTCGATCATCTCTTCTTACAATCAAGGCTAACCGAAACCTTCTGATTGATCTCTCGCCGTTTGCATATGATCCATATATGCTTCAAGTAGTGGAATGTCTCAAGTACTCTCCTGTCGTAATTGCATTGACAAAGGTTGAATCAGTTCCTATGTCCTTTCTCTCTCAGGTGTACTCGACTGAAGCTTACGACAAAGCAAAAGATAGGGTTTTCTTTGATATCATCAATCAAAAGACATCGATTTCCAAAAATCGATTATGTGCACTTTTAGGGCTTTCTTATCAAAATTCCATGGTCAATCCTGACGCGATCGCTACTACTCAACTCTTCTCCATGTTCTACAATATGGGGTATACCGAACTTCTCATGACAGTAACCAAGGTGAAGAAGTGTTGCCTTCCTCCTCAATGGAATGGCCTTTTCACTATTCTATTCAAAAGCCTTTCTGAGAGGGTTGCTGGTTTGGATGGGGCTATCAAGATCTTCATGACTCTTCTCTATTGGATTATGGAGCTATTATTTGGATTCAACTGGTGCAAAGCATCACTTCTGATTTACGACATTCTAAAATCTCCTGTGGGAGGTTTTGGACCATAGTTACTCAATAGGCTATGGAAAGGTTTCATTATCCCATCATGGTAGATTCATTGCTTTCTTCAATCACTACTTTTCACACTACCAAGATCATCATCTCTGATCCATCCAAGTTTCTCTTCAACGGGTCTATTCCAGAATCAATGTATGCTTGCATTTCAAGTGAAAGCAAGGTAATCCAGGAATACAAGAAACTTCCTTCATTAGGACCAAGGTGTAACGCCCGTGTTTCTAGGCTTGCCATTTTTAGCAATGTAATAGTCTAGGTTAGCCATTGTAACCCCAATTTGAAATAATAAAATATATTATTTACGAATTTGTGAATTATGTGAGTTACGTGTTTATTTGCTTAATTATGTGATGTAATTAAATTAAGAATAAAATAAGCGTCAAAATTAAAGTATTAGATATGCCCAATATCTTTGCATAAAGATATAGTGGTTGAAACAAGGATTCCGGAGATATAAGGAATGCCAAAATCCGAGTTATAATAAAGAAGTTATGACCTGTCGAAGTTTTGCGATAGAACCGGCACGACGCCGACTGACGTAAAATATGAATTTAAGTTAGAGCGATATTTAGCCTTAGCGGTCTAAACGAAAGTCGTAGATTTCGTTAAACCGAGAGTGTGCATAAAAAGAACGCCCAAATCTGACTTCGTATGAGGAAGTTATGATTTTTCTAAGTTTCGACTTGGCAGTATGCAGCCCGAATACTTGATTTGAAATCGAGAGGTTTTTAGCCGAAACAATCTAAATGAGAATCGAAGATCTCATTGTTAGTAGCAAAGCGATGAAAGAATAGGCGAGAACGGACGTCGGACGAAGAAGTTATGATTTTATAACGAAGTTTTCATGTCCGAGCCTTCTAAAAATAATTAATAAAAATAAAAGTCAAAATTAGCCGACGAAGTCTAAACGAAAGTTGTAGAGCGTAGTCTCACCTTCGCGTGGATATAAAGAACGTTGAAATCGGAGTCCGTATGAAGGAGATATGAATTTATGAAGTTTAATAAAATATTTAATATTTATTTTTATTTTACTCCGATATTATCTGAAGAAAGGAGAGGCGGTCTATCCGAAGTACGCAGCGCGTACTGTTGTACGCCCCGCGTACAGCGTAGGGCACTCGAGTTCTACAGAGTCGTGAGTCGTATGCAATGACGTAAGGGGACCGATGACGTAAGCGCTGACGATCTGCGAGGCGTACGCCCCGCGTACCCCCGAAGTTACGCCCCGCGTACGTGCGAGGGACAGCCTATAAAAGGGGTCCGAAGGCAGCTCATTCTTCACACACAATTCCCGTATTCTATCAAGTCCTTTGCCTCGTTTTGCGTGCCGATTGTACCCTGAATCCCCGGTAATATTCCCGAGCCCCGAAGCGAGATCAGAAGCCCCGAGAATCCCGAAGAGCGTTATTCCCTAGCCGAAGCCCTGCCCGGGAGGAGCCGGATTTTGTGAAGGTCTTCCAGATCTACGGAGAGACGCTACTTCTATAAGCCATAGTACTGTCGGATCATCTTCTGATCAAGTGAGTGTGTAGTTATTTTCTCTCCAACGCAATATTATGAAGTATTTAATATAAAATACGTGCTACGTGTATATATTTTGTGGTTATATGTGTGAATGTATATTCTCTATGAAATATGTGTTATGTGTGTATGCCTCATCTGTTATGTGGAATATGTATTGATTAAAGCATGCTATACATGTTTTTAAACAATGTATAAAAATGTATATTTTTATCTACTAATATGTTGGGTAGAACATGGGTAGATAATTGGTGTGAAATAAACAGATGAGAGGCCTCGGTGTTATTGGTGTTATTCTAGTCATTCAGCAGAGTATGGATGACGACCACAGACTATTCTAGACTGTCCTGTGGAACACTAGCAAGCTCATTACCTGTAGATGTTGTGAACGACGTGTTCACCGGTGTACTCTATCCCCCACATGGTTGCCTTTAGGGCACTTATTGTTGAGGAAGCCCCTCTGCAGTAATGTCCGTCCCGATGAAAATCCTGAAATAAGTTCCTTATAATAGACGTTATTTTTAGGAACGTAAGGTGAGGATAACGGGAATGGGTAATTGGGTTTATTGTTGATTGATGAAATTAAATATAATTATTGTGGGTTTGAAAATCCTATATGCTCACCAGGCTCCCAAGCCTGACCCACTCAGTTTAATTGTATTACAGGAAGTGGCGCAAGAGCTTAAGATGGACGAATCATCAAGTCATTTTTGTTTACAAGTCTGCATATGTATATAGTTGTTGAATGACTTGTAATGTAATCGTTTATGCTTTGTGATCTGTATCGGAACATGACATTCCGACTTTTGATTATGAAATGAAATCATATTTCTATATGAAATGTTTTGATAAATATCTATCTTATCATGTTTTGTTTTTAGGAACAAATTCTGCATCTCTTTAAAAAAAATCAAATGGATTTACTCCGAAAATGTTTTAAAAAGCATAAATGAAATCGGTCTTTTCTGGCCGAGATTTTGGGGATGTCACAGTTGGTATCAGAGCATTAGTTTAAGCGAACTAGGAATTTGTAGGATTTCTAGACTTAAACTTAGTATGCTAAGTGGAGATTGTGAGATGTGTGTCTGATAAATTTTAGACACGAGCACTAGTTTATTTTAGGAAGGTTGCCTAAAATACTTTTATGTGCTAAATGTTATATGTTGCCATATATGATATTGTTTGTTCGGATCTACGGTTTGTTGCCAACCGGATCTGAAGGTTTATGTGTTTAGGATTCTAAGCGTATGTATACGATATTAGAACTAGCATGTAATCGTTTGGAGTAATAAGGTGAAATTATTCAGTGTGTAGATCAAAAATGGTGAGAACAAGAAGCGGAGTTGGAAATGCTGATGAAAACAGGAATCAACCGCCTGTAATTCAACAAGTACCTGTCGTAGCTGATGCACCTGAGCCGATAACAATGGCTGGTGTACAAATGATGATTCAAATGATGTTGGATCGTCAGATGGAAGAAACAAGACGCCTGCTTAGGCAGAATCATGAAGAACCGTCAATTCAAGTGGAAGAGCCCGAGGAGAATGGAGGGCAGTCTAAAGGAGAAAACTTTAGTGGAATCATTGGTCAAGACGAACAACCAGTGGTTAGACGCAATAACCAGTATGGAGGAAATGATGGTCGTGGGTGCAAGTATAAGGATTTCATGCCATCCAAACCACCATGTCAATCCGAAAGCCCGACGCCGGTGCAAGTTATGGACTGGGTCTCCGAAATGGAGACTATGTTTGAAAGTTGCGAATGCAGCAACAGGCAGAAGACCGCTCTTGTGATCCCTCTACTAAAATCTGGCGTGTTGAGCTGGTGGAAGCTGTTAGCTGACTCTATGCCCAAGGGAGAAGCAAGCAAAATGTCTTGGGAAGACTTTGTGGAACAACTAAAAATGCAATACTGCTCCGAGCAGGACCTTCTGGAAATCAGTAATGAATTTCAGAATTTGAAGAAAGGGAAATTGAGCGTTACTGAATACGCTGCAAGTTTCACGGAAAAGATGAAGTTTATCCCATATTTGGTGCCTACAGAACTCTCTAAGGTTAACAAGTTTGCCCTTGGACTACCAGCGGACTATGGTCCAATGGTTAAACAAGCAACCACATTGAAAGCCTCCGTCTGGGCTGCTAGAAATGTTGAGACCCAGATCAGGGAAAAAGGTCTGGAAAGGTCAGAGGTTGGCGAGAAAAGGAAAATCGATGGATTTTCAGGGTCCAGCAAGAAAAGTAAATTCTCGAAGTCTAGTTCGAGGGGAAGTGGAGGAAAGGTAGAAGAGAAATGGTGTGACAAGTGCAAGAAGAAGCATTATGGGAAGTGTGGCGGGGAAACCACATGCTTCAAATGTGGAAAGCTAGGGCATTATGCCAACGACTGCACCTTCACCAAAAATGTTTGTTATGGTTGTGGTGAAGAGGGGCACATCTCAAGGGATTGTCCAAAAAAGAAGGAAGCAGCAAGACCCAACATTCCGCCAAAGCCAAAGGCGAGAGCATTCCAGATGACACTGGAAGCTGCTAAAGATGAAGCTGATGTCGCTTCAGGTACCTTTCTTGTTAACAAATTACCTGCCCAAATTTTATTTGATTCTGGAGCCAACTACTCCTTTATATCGCATGAATTTGGTAGAAAACTAGCTTTTCCTGTTGATAGACTAGATAATGCTTTATTAGTCGAAGTTGCTAGTGGAAAGTTAGTACCTGTTAGCTATCGTATGAAAAACATCTTAATTGACTTGAATGGGAATAAGTTCCACGAGGAATTATTGTCTATCGAACTTAACGGTTTCGACATCGTTTTGGGAATGGATTGGCTTAGCGCCAATGATGCTGAAATTTTATGCAAGAAGAAAATAGTGAAAGTGAATCCACCTGGGAAGGAATCGTTTATGGTGTACGGAGATAAACGCAGAGTAAACTCTGGAATCATTTCTCTAATGAAAGCCAGAAAATGTTTGACCAAGGGGTGTACATCATACTTAGCATTTGTGATCGATGCTAAGAAGGAAAAGAAGGTGATGCAAAATATTCCTGTTGTGTGTGATTATCCGGAAGTATTTCCCGAAGATCTTCCTGGATTACCGCCCGATCGACAAGTAGAATTTCGTATCGACTTGTTGCCTGGAACAACGCCAATTGCAAAAGCACCTTATCGATTAGCACCGACGGAGATGAAGGAGCTAATGATGTAACTTTAGGAGTTATTGGACAAAGGTTTCATTAGACCTAGTTCATCACCCTAGGGAGCTCCGGTGTTATTCGTAAAGAAGAAAGATGGAAGCATGCGGATGTACATTGATTACCGAGAGCTGAATAAGGCAACAATAAAGAATCGATATCCGTTGCCGAGGATTGATGACCTATTCGATCAACTACAAGGTTCAAGTTATTTCTCAAAGATCGACTTGAGGTCAGGATATCATCAGCTGAAAGTAAGGGAGCAGGATATAGAGAAAACTGCATTCAGAACGCGATATGGACACTACGAGTTTTTGGTTATGTCATTTGGACTAACCAATGCTCCAGCAGCGTTCATGGATTTAATGAATAGGGTTTGTAATCCGTTCCTTGATAAATCTGTGATAGTGTTCATAGATGACATTCTGATTTATTCAAAAAGCCAAGAGGAGCATGACAGACACTTGCGAGAAGTGTTAGAAGTCTTGAAGAAGGAGAAGCTGTATGCGAAGTTCTCCAAATGTGATTTTTGGATTCGTGAAGTCAAATTCTTGGGTCACGTGGTCAACCAAGAAGGGATAATGGTTGATCCAACGAAGATCAAAGCTGTGATGAAGTGGGAACAACCGAAAAGTCCCACGGAGATCCGAAGCTTTTTAGGATTAGCCGGATATTACCGAAGGTTTATCCAAGGCTTTTCTTCGATCGCTAGTCCATTAACAGCTTTGACGCACGAAGGAGCTACTTATGCTTGGAGTGATAAGCATAAAGAAGGATTCGAGAAGCTAAAGAAGAAACTATGCGAGGCACCGATACTTTCTCTACCCGATGGAGTTGAAGACTTCGCTGTTTATAGCGATGCGTCTGGGGTTGGATTGGGCTGTGTTTTAACCCAAAGAGATAAGGTGATCGCATATGCGTCTCGACAATTGAAAGAGCATGAAAAGAACTACCCGACTCATGATTTAGAGTTGGCAGCGGTAGTTTTCGCAATGAAAATATGGAGGCATTACCTCTATGGCACAAAGTGCAAACTTTTCACTAATCATAAGAGTCTCCAATATCTTTTTGGTCAGAAAGAATTAAATATGAGGCAACGACGCTGGCTGGAATTACTTAAAGACTACGACTGTGAGATACTTTACCACCCCGGTAAGGCCAATGTTGTTGCTGATGCTCTCAGTCGGAAAGTCAATCTTGAAAGGAGAAGGCCAAGAGCGTTGAGAATTGAAGTTTTCTCGACTATTTTGGAAAGTATCAAGAAAGCTCAAAGCGAAGCTTCTGAGAAGAATGACCGAAAGGAGGAACGTTTGGGCAAAACGTTGGTGTTCGGCATAAACAGTCATGAACTAAAGGTGTTCCAAGATCGGATTTGGATACCGAAGACAGGAGGAGTCAGAGATCTTCTGATGGAAGAAGCTCACAAAACCATGTACTCGATTCATCCCGGTAGCACAAAAATGTATAGGGACTTGAAACCCTATTATTGGTGGCCGACGATGAAGCTCGACATTGCGAAGTATGTGGCCGAGTGTGTGACCTGTGCAAGAGTCAAGGCACAACATCAGAAACCATACGGGAGTTTAGAACCATTACCTGTGCCTATGGGTAAGTGGGAAGACATTGCTATGGATTTTGTCACTAAACTACCCAGAACAAAAAGTGGTCACGACATGATTTGGGTGGTCGTTGATCGATTCACTAAGAGTGCGCATTTCATAGCAGCCAATGAAAAATGGTCTATGGAAAAGCTTGCGAATTCTTACGTGAAGGAAATTGTGAGGCTTCACGGTGTTCCGTTAACGATTGTGTCGGATCGTGATAGTCGTTTCACCTCACGATTTTGGAAAAGTCTACAAGAGGAATTGGGTACCAAGTTGTGTCTAAGTACAGCTTACCATCCGCAGACTGATGGTCAGAGCGAACGGATGATACAAACACTTGAAGATATGCTGAGAGCGTGTACCTTGGAATTCCTAGGTAATTGGGATGAACATTTGCCTTTGGTAGAATTTTCCTATAATAATAGTTTTCACTCGAGCATAAAGATGGCACCTTATCAAGCATTGTATGGACAGAAGTGTCGTACGCCGTCTTGTTGGCTTGAGGCTGGGGAAAAGCAGTTTATGGGGCCGGAGATAGTCCATCAAACTGCAGAAAAGTTGAAAATAATTAGGGAAAGAATGTTAGCAGCTCAGGACCGTCAAAAGAGCTATGCTGACAAAAAGCGAAGACCGATGACTTTTGAAGTTGGAGATTCGGTTTTGCTTAAAGTCTCGCCATGGAAGGGACTTATAAGATTTGGTAAAAGGGGAAAGTTAAGTCCAAGGTTTATTGGACCGTTTAAAGTTCTTCAGAGGATTGGGAACCAAGCTTACAAACTCGAACTACCAGAAGAACTTAATGGAATTCATAACACTTTTCATGTGTGTTACTTGAGGAAGTTCACGGGAGAAGTTCCCGACATAATTCCACTTTCGGAGTTGAGGATCAATGAGAACAAAAGGTTGATTGAGGAACCGGAGGCAATCGTTGACTGAAAGACTAAGAAGTTGCGACGTAAGATGGTTGAGTTAGTGCTTGTCCGATGGAAACACACGAATGGGCCGAATCTCACATGGGAAACGGAGAGTGACATGATGAGTCGCTATCTGCATTTGTTTGCTGGTGTGTGATTCTGGGGACGGAATCATTCTAAGGTGGAGAGAATTGTAACGCCCGTGTTTCTAGGCTTGCCATTTTTAGCAATGTAATAGTGTAACGCCCGGGTTTCAGGGCTAAGCATTTTTGTCAATGTAATAGTCTAGGTCAACTATTGTAACTCTTTTTGAAGTAATAAAGATGAAATATTTGAGTATTATGTGAATTATGTGTATTTATGTGCTTATAATTTAATTATAATTGTATAATTAATAAATAATAAAAATAAGCGTCAAAATTAAAGTATAAGATAATCCCGATATCTCTACATAAAGTTGTAGAATATGTCTCAAGGTTTCCGTACATATAAAGAATGCCGAAATCCGAGTTATAACGAAGAAGTTATGACCCGTCGAAGTTTTACGGTAAAACCGGCACGGCACCGGGAAGCGTAAATAGTGAATTTACGATAGAGCGAGATTTAGCCTTAGCGATCTAAACGAAAGTCGTAGAATATGTTAAAATAAGAACATCGATAAAAAGAACGCCCAAATCTGACTTCGTATGAAGAAGTTATGATTTTTCGAAGTTTCGGAATAGCAGTGTACAGCCCGAAATTCGAATATTAGATCGAGCGGTTTTTAGCCGACACGACCTGAACGAGAATCGAAGATCTCGTTAAGAGTAGCGTAACGAGAAAAAGATGAGTGAAAACGGATGTCGGATGAAGAAGTTATGAGGATTTAACGGACCAATCGTGTCCCGGCCCGTTAATAATATAAAAATTTAAAATCGAGCCAAAACTAGCCGACGAAGTCTAAACGAAAGTTGTAGAGCACGTTCCCACCTTCGCGTGGATATAAAGAACGTCGAAAACGGAGGTCGTACGCGAAAGTTACGAATTTTTAAAGTTGAAGTATGAAAATGCGAAGTCTGTTGCGAGGCTGATGACGTGGCTGCATCTGGGCCGCCCATCGCTGATGAAGGAACGCGCTTCGGACAATGACACCTGCCCTCGCTGTACGCTCCGCGTCCGAAGCCAGTACGCCCCGCGTACCCTCGCCCTTATCTCTTCCGGAGTGCTAGCCAGCTGGTCCGAGGTGGCGCTCTTATCCGACGACTACGCCCCGCGTAGGTCCGAGGTACGCCCAACGTACCGAGGCCTCGCAGGGCTATAAAAAGGGGCCGATTTTCCTTCATTTTTCACACCTTTTTCACTTCTCTCTCTAACTTCTTTCTCTCTCTACAACCCCAAAACACCTCTAAACCCTAGTTAAGCCCCTTAGCACCCTAGGGAAGCCCCGAGGCTCCCGGAGTCCCGAGAAAAAGGAGTTTTTCGGTTTCGAAACGCTGCTCCAATTAAGTTCCGGTTTTCGATAAAATTCGCTGTAAGTATGCTACGCTTACGCAATTTTTAATATAGCTTTCAAATAATTATAGGAATGTTATTAGGTCCTTAAAATAATTATTTGGGCTATTATTATGAGTTATATCGAGTATTATTAACGCTTAATAATACTCGGACTAATTAATTTGTCGCGGTTATCGTTAAACTAAACCCTAGTGGTATCGATACTAGGTTTTATCGAAGGAATATTGTTTTGAGAGTATCGAAGCGCTGTCCGAGTGCTGAGTCACCACCTAATCAGGTGAGTGCATAGTTACTTTCAGCTTACACATAGATATGAAGTATTTTATATAAATTACGTGCTATGTGTGCATATTATCTACTTGCTATCTATGCTGGATGAACATTGTTATACATGTTTTCAATGATTTAAACCGTATATGTATTTTATATCTACGAAAATGTTGGGGTAGATGTAATAGCTGATGTGTGATAAAATGATGAGAGGCCTCGATGTTGATGTTGTTGATTCTGTCATCTAGCGGAGTATGGATGACGACCACAGACTCTTCTAGATAGTCCAGTGGAACGCTAGCAGGCTCACAACCTGTAGGTGTTTGTGAACGATGTGTTCACCGGTGTACTCCATCCCCCACATGGTTGCCTTTAGGACATTTATTGCTGAGGAATCCCCTTAGCAGTAGTGTCCGTCCCGATGATGATCCTTAGGCTAGGTCCCTTATGATAGGTGTTTAGGGACGTAAAGTGAGGATAATGGGAACGGGTAATCGGGTTATTGTTGATTGATGAAATTAATAAACTTAATTATTGTGGGTTGAAAACCCTATGTGCTCACCAGGCTCCCAAGCCTGACCCACTCAGTTTTATGTATTACAAGTAGTGGCGCATGAGCATAGATGTGATGTTTTGGACGAGGGATTACGGATATAGGCCTGTAGATATGAAATAATGTAGTAAGGCTTATATTGTACTGTTTATGCTTTTGATCTGTACGAACATGACATCTCAAGTCTTTTAATGAAATACATTTCTATGGAAATGCTTTTGATAAATCTTTATCATATTTTGTTTTGGGACAAATTCCGCAACACTTTCATTTAAAATGTAACCCTGATTTTTAAACAAAGCATAAACAAACCGGTCTTTTCTGGCCGTGATTTTGGGGATGTCACATTTGGTATCAGAGCATTAGTTTAAGAGAACTAGGAATTTGTAGGATTTCTAGACTTAAACTTAGAATGCTAAGAGATGATTGTGAGGTGTGAGCACTAGCTTATTTTAGGAATTGTGCCTAAAATGCTTTTATGTGCTAAATGCTTTGTGCATAATATGCTGTTAATTGTTTGGATCTATGGTCTGTTGCCGACCGGATCTGGAAACCTTATGTGTTTAGGATTCTAAACGTACGACTACGATATTAGAACTAGCATGTAAACGTTTCGGAGTGATAAGTACGATTTAAAACGTCTATCCTAAATAAAGATCTAAATTCACCTTATTCGGTGTATAGATCAAGATGGAAAGGACCCGTAGCGGAAACGTGAACGCAAATGGAGGTAGGAACCAACCCCTAGTGGTTCAGCAAATACCTGTTGTTGATGAAGATGCACCTGAGCCAGTCACCATGGCTGGAGTTCAAGCCATGATTCAAGCTATGCTAGTTGAACAAAGGGAAGAAATGAGATGGATGCTCCACGAAAATAGGGACGAACCTACCATACATGTTGAACCGACGGAGCCAGTTCCCGAGCCATCTGAGGAAGGGAAGTATAGCCGCCAAGTGAGTCAAGTAGGGACTCAAGGTGAGCAAAAGGATGGCCCAGAAGGGAGAAACAACAAGGATGGGCGGATGTACAAAAATTTCTTGGGTGCGAAACCACCAAGTCTCTCAGGAAGCCCAAAGCCTGTTGAGATTATGGACTGGATCTCCGAGATGGAGATGGTGTTTGAGAGCTGCGACTGCAGCGACTGCAGCGAGAAGCAGAAGACTGTCTTCGCTATGAGACAATTGAAAACTGGAGTCTTGAGCTGGTGGAAGCTATTGGCAGATACAATGCCATGGGGAGAAGCTCTTAAAATGTCATGGGATGAGTTCTTGGAACAACTGAAGGCGCAGTACTGTTCAGAGATAGACCTGATTGATCTAAACAATGAGTTCCAAAATTTGAAGAAGGGGAGAATGAGCATCGATGACTATGCTGTTGCATTTACGGAGAAGATGAAGTTGTTTCCATACCTAGTGCCAACCGAACTTTCCAAAATTGAGAAATTCGCAAACGGACTGCCGGCTGACTTTGGCCCAACAGTCAAGATGGCAACCACTCTGAAATCAGCTGTTCGAGCAGCTAAGAACGTGGAAACCCAACAAAAGGAAAGAGGTCTGGAGAGGGCTGAGGTTGGTGAGAAACGGAAGTTCAATGGATCCTCGAAGTCGAACAAGAAGAGTAGATTCTCGAAGTCTGGTTCGAGGGGAGGAGGATCAGAAGCGAAGTGGTGTGACAAGTGCAAGAAGAAGCACTCTGGGAAGTGTGACGAAGGGGTCACTTGTTACAAGTGCGGAAAGCCTGGGCACTACGCCAATGAATGCACCCTCAACCAGAAAGCCTGTTATGGGTACAATGAAGAAGAGCACATTTTGAAGGACTGCCCGAAGAAGAAGGAGACAGGAAGACCCAACATACCACCGAAGCCGAAGGCGAGAGCCTTCCAGATGACGCTCGAGGCTGCAAAGGAGGCAACAGACGTCGCTTCAGGTACCTTTCTTGTAAATGGTTTGCCTGCAAATATACTATTTGATTCCGGAGCCAACTACTCCTTTGTGTCGCATAAATTTGGTGGGAAATTAGCATTGCCTATAGAAAAACTAGATAATGCCCTGATTGTAGAAGTTGCCAGTGGCAAATTTGTACCTGTTAGTAATCGTATTAGGAACATCGTCATTGACCTAAACGGAAATGAATTCCACGAAGAGCTATTACCCATAGAGTTAAACGGTTTCGACATCGTTTTGGGTATGGATTGGCTTAGCGCCAACGATGCTGAGATTCAATGCCGAAAGAAGATAGTAAAGGTAAACCCACCCGGAAAAGAATCATTTATGGTGTATGGGGACAAACGTAGAGTGAATTCTGGAATCATCTCCCTGATGAAAGCCAGGAAATGTTTGTCCAAAGGATGTGCATCATACTTGGCATTCGTAATCAATGCCAAGAAGGAGAAGAAAGAGGTGCAGAATATACCGGTTGTGTGTGATTATCTGGAAGTCTTTCCCGAAGATCTTTCCGGATTACCACCTGATAGGCAAGTGGAGTTTCGTATAGACTTGTTGCCAGGAACAACACCAATAGCAAAGGCACCTTACCGATTAGCACCGACGGAGATGAAGGAGCTCATGACGCAACTTCAGGAGCTGTTGGACAACGGTTTTATTCGACCTAGTTCATCACCCTGGGGAGCTCTGGTGTTATTCGTGAAGAAGAAGGATGGAAGTATGAGAATGTGTATAGACTACCGAGAGCTGAATAAGGCAACGGTGAAGAACAAGTATCCATTTCCGAGGATTGATGACCTACTCGATCAGCTGCAAGGTTCGAGCTACTTCTCAAAGATCGATCTTAGGTCAGGATATCATCAGCTAAAGGTGAGAAAGCAGGATATTGAGAAGACTGCATTCAGAACAAGATATGGACACTACGAGTTCTTGGTTATGTCATTCGGGCTAACCAATGCTCCCGCAGCATTCATGGATTTGATGAATAGGGTTTGTAAACCATTCCTCGATAAATCCGTGATAGTGTTCATTGACAACATTCTCATCTACTTGAAAAGCCAAGAGGAGCATGGCAAGCATCTACGGGAAGTATTAGAAGTGTTGAAGAAGGAGAAGCTTTTTGCAAAGTTCTCCAAATGCGACTTTTGGATACGGGAAGTTCAATTCTTGGGTCATGTTGTTAATCAGGAGGGAATAATGGTTGACCCCGCAAAGATCGAGGCTGTAATGAAGTGGGAACGTCCAAAGAGTCCCACGGAGATTCGAAGCTTTCTAGGATTAGCCGGATATTATCGACGATTTATCCAAGGCTTTTCTTCGATAGCTGCTCCATTAACAGCTTTGACTCATAAAGGAGCTACGTATACGTGGAGTGAGAAACATGATGAGGCATTCGAGAAGCTAAAGAAGAAGTTATGTGAAGCACCGATACTTTCTCTACCCGATGGAGTCGAAGATTTCGTGGTTTATAGTGACGCTTCTGGAGTCGGGTTGGGTTGTGTTCTGACCCAAAGAGAAAAGGTGATAGCCTACGCATCTCGACAATTGAAAGAGCACGAAAAGAACTACCCCACTCATGATCTGGAGTCGGCAGCGGTAGTTTTTGCCTTAAAGATATGGAGGCATTACCTCTACGGCACGAAGTGCAAGCTCTTTACTGATCATAAGAGTCTCCAGTATCTCTTTAATCAGAAGGAGTTGAACATGAGGCAACGACGCTGGCTAGAACTTCTCAAGGACTACGACTGTGAGATACTTTACCACCCAGGTAAAGCAAATATTGTTGCTGATGCTCTCAGTCGGAAAGTAAATCTGGAAAGGAAAAGGCCAAGAGCGTTAAGAATTGAAGTTGTCTCGACGATTGTGGAAAGTATCAGGAAAGCTCAAAAAGAAGCTTTAGAGAAAAATGACCGAAAGGAAGAACGTTTGGGAAGAACCTTAGTGTTTGGTACAAACAGTCGAGGACTGAAGGTATTCCAAGATCGAATTTGGGTACCTAAGACGGGAGGAATAAGAGATCTTCTGATGGAAGAAGCACACAAGACCATGTACTCGATTCATCCCGGTAGCACTAAAATGTATAGGGACCTAAAACCCTACTACTGGTGGCCGACGATGAAGCTCGATGTTGCGAAGTATGTGGCCGAGTGCGTAACATGTGCGAGGGTTAAGGCACAACATCAGAAACCGTATGGGAGTTTGGAACCTTTACATGTACCCATGGGTAAATGGGAAGACATCACCATGGATTTTGTGACTAAACTGCCCAGGACGAAGAACGGTCACGACATGATTTGGGTAGTCGTGGATCGTTTCACCAAGAGTGCACACTTCATAGCAACCAACGAGAAGTGGTCTATGGATAAGCTCGCAAATGCTTACGTGAAGGAAATTGTAAGACTTCACGGTGTCCCTCTTACGATTGTATCAGATCGTGATAGTCATTTCACGTCAAGGTTTTGGAGGAGTCTACAAGAGGAGTTGGGTACAAAGTTATGTTTGAGTACTGCTTACCATCCGCAAACTGATGGTCAAAGAGAAAGAACGATTCAGACATTGGAAGATATGCTAAGAGCATGTACCCTCGAATTCCAAGGAAATTGGGACGAGCACTTACCTCTGGTAGAATTCTCCTACAACAATAGTTTTCACTCGAGCATCAAGATGGCACCTTACCAAGCCTTGTATGGACAAAAGTGTCGTACGCCGTCTTGTTGGCTTGAAGCCGGAGAGAAGCAGTTTATGGGCCCCGAGATAGTCCATGAGACTGCTGAGAAGTTGAAGGTGATTAGGGAAAGGATGTTAGCAGCCCAGGATCGTCAGAAGAGCTATGCTGACAAGAAAAGACGACCGATAACTTTCGAAGTTGGGGATTCCGTTCTGCTTAAAGTCTCACCATGGAAGGGACTTATACGATTTAGGAAACGAGGAAAGTTGAGACCAAGGTTTATTGGACCGTTCAAAGTTCTTCAGAAGATTGGGAACCAAGCTTACAAGCTGGAATTGCCCGAAGAACTCAATGGTATTCATAACACTTTCCATGTGTGTTATTTGAGGAAATTCACGGGAGATGTTCCCAACATAATCCCAATCTCAGAGTTAAGGATGGATGAGAATAAAAGGCTGATCGAAGAGCCTGAGGCAATTGTTGACCGTAAGACTAAGAAGTTACGACGCAAGATGGTCGACTTGGTGCTAGTCCGATGGAAACATTCGAATGGGCCGAATCTCACTTGGGAAACAGAGGATGACATGATGAGTCGCTATCCACATCTGTTTGCTAATGCATGATTCCGGGACGGAATCATCCTAAGGGGGAGAGAATTGTAACGCCCGTGTTTCTAGGCTTGCCATTTTTAGCAATGTAATAGTGTAACGCCCGGGTTTCAGGGCTAAGCATTTTTGTCAATGTAATAGTCTAGGTCAACTCTTGTAACTCTTTTTGAAGTAATAAAGATGAAATATTTGAGTATTATGTGAATTATGTGTATTTATGTGCTTATAATTTAATTATAAATGTATAATTAATAAATAATAAAAATAAGCGTCAAAATTAAAGTATAAGATAATCCCGATATCTCTACATAAAGTTGTAGAATATGTCTCAAGGTTTCCGTACATATAAAGAATGCCGAAATCCGAGTTATAACGAAGAAGTTATGACCCGTCGAAGTTTTACGGTAAAACCGGCACGACACCGGGAAGCGTAAATAGTGAATTTACGATAGAGCGAGATTTAGCCTTAGCGATCTAAACGAAAGTCGTAGAATATGTTAAAATAAGAACATCGATAAAAAGAACGCCCAAATCTGACTTCGTATGAAGAAGTTATGATTTTTCGAAGTTTCGGAATAGCAGTGTACTGCCCGAAATTCGAATATTAGATCGAGCGGTTTTTAGCCGACACGACCTGAACGAGAATCGAAGATCTCGTTAAGAGTAGCGTAACGAGAAAAAGATGAGTGAAAACGGATGTCGGATGAAGAAGTTATGAGGATTTAACGGACCAATCGTGTCCCGGCCCGTTAATAATATAAAATTTTAAAATCGAGCCAAAACTAGCCGACGAAGTCTAAACGAAAGTTGTAGAGTACGTTCCCACCTTCGCGTGGATATAAAGAACGTCGAAAACGGAGGTCGTACGCGAAAGTTACGAATTTTTAAAGTTGAAGTATGAAAATGCGAAGTCTGTTGCGAGGCTGATGACGTGGCTGCATCTGGGCCGCCCATCGCTGATGAAGGAACGCGCTTCGGATGATGACACCTGCCCTCGCTGTACGCTCCGCGTCCGAAGCCAGTACGCCCTGCGTACCCTCGCCCTTATCTCTTCCGGAGTGCTAGCCAGCTGGTCCGAGGTGGCGCTCTTATCCGACGACTACGCCCCGCGTAGGTCCGAGGTACGCCCAGCGTACCGAGGCCTCGCAGGGCTATAAAAAGGGGCCGATTTTCCTTCATTTTTCACACCTTTTTCACTTCTCTCTCTAACTTCTTTCTCTCTCTACAACCCCAAAACACCTCTAAACCCTAGTTAAGCCCCTTAGCACCCTAGGGAAGCACCGAGGCTCTCGGAGTCCCGAGAGAAAGGAGTTTTTCGGTTTCGAAACGCTGCTCCAATTAAGTTCCGGTTTTCGATAAAATTCGCTGTAACTATGCTACGCTTACGTAATTTTTAATATAGCTTTCAAATAATTATAGGAATGTTATTACGTCCTTAAAATAATTATTTGGGCTATTATTATGAGTTATATCGAGTATTATTAACGCTTAATAATACTCGGACTAATTAATTTGTCGCGGTTATCGTTAAACTAAACCCTAGTGGTATCGATACTAGGTTTTATCGAAGGAATATCGTTTTGAGAGTATCGAAGCGCTGTCCGAGTTCTGAGTCACCACCTAATCAGGTGAGTGCATAGTTACTTTCAGCTTACACATAGATATGAAGTATTTTATATAAATTACGTGCTATGTGTGCATATTATCTACTTGCTATCTATGCTAGATGAACATTGTTATACATGTTTTCAATGATTTAAACTGTATATGTATTTTATATCTACGAAAATGTTGGGGTAAAACATGGGTAGATGTAATAGCTGATGTATGATAAAATGATGAGAGGCCTCGATGTTGATGTTGTTGATTCTGTCATCTAGCGGAGTATGGATGACGACCACGGACTCTTCTAGACAGTCCAGTGGAACGCTAGCAGGCTCGCAACCTGTAGGTGTTTGTGAACGATGTGTTCACCGGTGAACTCCATCCCCCACATGGTTGCCTTTAGGACATTTATTGCTGAGGAATCCCCTTAGCAATAGTGTCCGTCCCGATGATGATCCTTAGGCTAGGTCCCTTATGATAGGTGTTTAGGGACGTAAAGTGAGGATAACGGGAACGGGTAATCGGGTTATTGTTGATTGATGAAATTAATAAACTTAATTATTGTGGGTTGAAAACCCTATGTGTTCACCAGGCTCCCAAGCCTGACCCACTCAGTTTTATGTATTACAGGTAGTGGCGCATGAGCATAGATGTGATGTTTTGGACGAGGGATTACGGATATAGGCCTGTAGATATGAAATAATGTAGTAAGGCTTATATTGTACTGTTTATGCTTTTGATCTGTACGAACATGGCATCCCAAGTCTTTTAATGAAATACATTTCTATGGAAATGCTTTTGATAAATCTTTATCATATTTTGTTTTGGGACAAATTCCGCAACACTTTCATTTAAAATGTAACTCTGATTTTTAAACAAAGCATAAACAAACCGGTCTTTTCTGGCCGTGATTTTGGGGATGTCACAAATAGTGTAGGTTAGCCATTGTAACCCCAATTTGAAATAATAAAATGTATTATTTGTGAATTTGTGAATTATGTGAGTTATGTGTTTATTTGCTTAATTATGTGATGTAATTAAATTAAGAATAAAATAAGCGTCAAAATTAAAGTATTAGATATGCCCGATATCTTTGCATAAAGATGTAGTGGTTGAAACAAGGATTCCGGAGATATAAGGAATGCCAAAATCTGAGTTATAACAAAGAAGTTATGACCTGTCGAAGTTTCGCGACAGAACCGGCACGACGCCGAGTGACGTAAAATATGAATTTAAGTTAGAGCGATATTTAGCCTTAGCGGTCTAAACGAAAGTCGTAGATTTCGTTAAACCGAGAGTGTGCATAAAAATAACGCCCAAATCTGACTTCGTATGAGGAAGTTATGATTTTTCTAAGTTTCGACTTGGCAGTATGCAGCCCGAATACTTTATTTGAAATCGAGCGGTTTTTAGCCGAAACAATCTAAATGAGAATCGAAGGTGTCGTTGTTAGTAGCGAAGCGATGAAAGAATAGGCAAGAACGGACGTCGGACGAAGAAGTTATGATTTTATAACGAAGTTTTCCTGTCCGAGCCTTCTAAAAATAATTAATAAAAATAAAAGTCAAAATTAGCCGACGAAGTCTGAACGAAAGTTGTAGAGCGTAGTCTCACCTTCGCGTGGATATAAAGAACGTTGAAATCGGAGTCCGTATGAAGGAGATATGAATTTCTGAAGTTTAATAAAATATTTAATATTTATTTTTATTTTACTCCGATATTATCCGAAGAAAGGAGAGGCGGTCTATCCGAAGTACGCAGCGCGTACTGCTATACGCCCCGCGTACAGCGTAGGGCACTCGAGTTCTACGGAGTCGTGAGTCGTATGCAATGACGTAAGGGGACCGATGACGTAAGCGCTGACGATCTGCGAGGCGTACGCCCTGCGTACCCCCGAAGTTACGCCCCGCGTACGTGCGAGGGACAGCCTATAAAAGGGGTCCGAAGGCAGCTCATTCTTCACACACAATTCCCACATTCTCTCTAGTCCTTTGCCTCGTTTTGCGTGCCGATTGTACCCCGAAGCCCCGGTAATATTCCCGAGCCCCGAAGCGAGATCAGAAGCCCCGAGAATCCCGAAGAGCGTTATTCCCGAGCCGAAGCCCTGCCCGGGAGGAGCCGGTTTTTGTGAAGGTCTTCCAGATCTACGGAGAGACGCTACTTCTATAAGCCGTAGTACTGTCGGATCTTCTTCTGATCAAGTGAGTGTGTAGTTATTTTCTCTCCAACGCAATATTATGAAGTATTTAATATAAAATATGTGCTACGTGTATATATTTTGTGGTTATATGTGTGAATGTATATTCTCTATGAAATACGTGTTATGTGTGTATGCCTCATCTGTTATGTGGAATATGTATTGATTAAAGCATGCTATACAGGTTTTTAAACAATGTATAAAAATGTATATTTTTATCTACTAATATGTTGGGTAGAACATGGGTAGATAATTGGTGTGAAATAAACAGATGAGAGGCCTCGGTGTTATTGGTGTTATTCTAGTCATTCAGCAGAGTATGGATGACGACCACAGACTATTCTAGACTATCCTGTGGAACACTAGCAGGCTCATTACCTGTAGGTGTTGTGAACGACGTGTTCACCGGTGTACTCTATCCCCCACATGGTTGCCTTTAGGGCACTTATTGTTGATGAAGCCCCTCTGTAGTAATGTCCGTCCCGATGAAAATCCTGAAATAAGTTCCTTATAATAGACGTTATTTTTAGGAACGTAAGGTGAGGATAACGGGAATGGGTAATCAGGTTTATTGTTGATTGATGAAATTAAATATAATTATTGTGGGTTTGAAAACCCTATATGCTCACCAGGCTCCCAAGCCTGACCCACATAGTTTAATTGTACTAAGGAAGTGGCGCAAGAGCTTAAGATGGGCGAATCATCAAGTCATTTTTGTTTACAAGTCTGCATATGTATATATTTGTTGAATGACTTGTAATGTAATCGTTTATGCTTTGTGATCTGTATCGGAACATGACATCCCGACTTTTGATTATGAAATGAAATCATATTTCTATATGAAATGTTTTGATAAATATCTATCTTATCATGTTTTGTTTTTGGGAACAAATTCCGCATCTCTTTAAAAAAAATCAAATGGATTTACTCTGAAAATGTTTTAAAAAGCATAAATGAAATCGGTCTTTTCTGGCCGAGATTTTGGGGATGTCACACAAGGGAATTGACTCCAGAGATGGTTAAGTTAATAAAGGAAGCTGATAAACGAGCTAAAAGGGGGAAAGAAGCCATAATTAAAGAAGAAGGAGAAGGAGGGTCAATCGTCTAAAATGTCAACTCCTAAGAAGCAAAAGTCGGAGAAAGTGGCAGCCTCTCAACCGAAGAAGAAAAAGGTTAAGAACATAGTCTAGAAACCAAGACATATCTCAACCAGTGATTCAGACTACACTCCATCATATCATTAATCGATCACTCCTCCAAGCGAAAGCGAATGTGATGACTCAGAAGATGAGGGTTCGGTTCACGGTGGCACACCTCCACCTTCGCCTACTCATGAGGTTGTTGGATTAGTGTCTAAGTCCGTAACTATATTTGGTATGTACCTGACCTGGTTGTGCATGGTCCTTTTAGGTTGCCTTCACAAAAGCAACTTGACAAGGTTATTTAAGAAAGTGAAAGAAGATATTATGGTTTATTAATATATTATAAGAATAATATATTACAGGAGAAATCATATTATTTTTATTAATATTAGTCATAAATTAATTAGTAATTAATTTGGTGACTAAAAGAGATTAATTTAATAAAGGGGCACAAACTGTCAAATGTATGATAGTTGAGTTTTGGGCTGGGAAACCTAATGGACTAAGGGGGGAACGAAATTATGATGGGGATCCATTATATTTTCGTCCAAAGGCCCTAATCTAGAAGGTTCCATGGGGTGCTTGGTGACTAAGTTGTCCATTAGGGTTTAGACTGAAACCCTAGCAGCCTACACTATAAATAGAGGCTTTTGGATGCAATTTTCGGATGATTGACTCCAAGAGAAACCCTAGGGCCGACTTTTAGTGTTCTTTCCCATCTCTCTTAATAGCCTTCTTGCTTATGTGTTTGTGAACCATTAAAAGAGTTACAATTGTGACTCTAAGCTCAAGATCAAGAAGATTCAAAGGATTCCAAGCAAATTGAAAGTGGTAAACACTTAGATCTGTTCTTATAATGTTAATTTTGAATTATACATGTTAGATCTAGGGTTACAAGTCTTGGATGCATTGCATGTACAGTAGAGAAACCTAGATCCAAGCATTAGGGTTTGTATGAGCACATAGGATTGTTCTTATGCATAAAACCCATCAGAGGTACCAGTTCGCTCCAATCCACCTTCTCTTCCACCTATCTCTATTCCCATTTCCATTGCACCAATACCATTTGTTGTTACTTCTCAACCAACTTCAACCATTCATATTCCAACTCTTATTTTTTCTAAAGCTACCACCACCACTACCAAAACTACCGAACCTTAGGTTCGTGCCAACGTATCTGATACGGGGTACCTAATTCAGCACTTGAACAACCTGTTACTTCAAAACCACTTTCTCCTACCAAATCAACTGAAATAAACATTGTTCTCGGTGGTGAAGATGTTAATTTTGACTCCTTCTACTTCAGCCCCTATAGAGTACATAGTGATGACGATGATGATGCCTCGATTACTAAGAGGCACTTAAAGGAAATGAATGAAAAGCTTGATAAGCTTATGGCCTCCTCCTCTTCCTCTACACAAGATTCATTTTCTGAGGCAGCAGTCAAAGCGCTGATGGAAACCATTGTCAAGGAACATGAAGCTTCCATTTCCAGAGCCACATCTGCCATTGACACTTCTACCAAAGTCTACACCATAGCGACCGAAAAATTCGATAAACTAATTCATAATTCTAACCTTTTTCTTGAGTCCTTACAGGGTGTTGAAGAGCAAAATGATGAGAAAGTCAATGCTTCGGTCAACACCCTAACACAATCTCTTCAACAAGAGAAGGTGCATTTTGAGGCTTTACGCAAGAACCTCACCTCAGATAACGTTAAGATTCAAGAATCCATTTTTGAGTGTTTGGATAAACTTTAGGAAGATCTTGCCTTGGAAAGTAGAGTCATTGATGAGCTTGCTCTTAAAACAAATCAACTAAAAACCCAAACTCTAAAGCTCAATCAAGCAAACAAGGAACTTGAAGAACCACGTTCAGAGCGTGCTGTGGTTAAAAGCTCGGTTGGTGATGTGCACTCCATTCTTCTACATCTTCTGGAAGCCCACGACTTGGTTCTTACAATCTCAGTTCGACATCACTTGGCTGAGAAGTTGAGACTGAATTTAGACATTCTAAGAAGGATTGAAGGTGTTCCGGAGTCTGTTGTTCCTCTGAAACAAGGGGGAGAAGAAAACCAAAATCCATCCCAACCATCTCTACAACCGAAACCACAACAACCGAAACCACAACAACCAAAGGTTGTTTCTGAACTGAAAGGTAAAGAAGCTTCGGGCAGTGTGAAGAATAAAGGGAAGGATATAATTGATGATGAGGAGGAGGACGATGGTGATGATATCTCTGATCAAGAAGAAACTGCTTCTAAACCAAGCAGTCACAAAATCAAGCCTAATAATCAAGAGATTGAAGAAAGAGTTCATAGGGCTAAAGAAGCATTTGATCAGGAGTTGAAAGAGAAAAAAGCAAACCTACTAGAACAGAGGAAATCGATGTTCCCTCAGTGGACAATGAAAAGCTTCTGAAGAAGGTGATTGAGCTCCTAGCACACATTAGCTAGAGCCTGTTCTCTCGTTTGATGTTGAGAATTCTAAGAACTCTCAATTTGATATGCCAATCACTCAAAAAGCTTTCATTTTTCAATAGTTTGAGTCTACAGTGGCGATTCCTTCTCCTGACCCAAAGGTTGATCAAGACTTGTTTGATTACTATCATGAGTTTTCTCAACCTCAATACCTGACTTGGAGTAGCCAAACGATCAGAACAGTCAAGGTGTTGAAACCTACTTCAGTAGGGAAGTTTATCAATGTCAAGCTCAGAGTGACCCGAGGCTCAGACACTTCAGTTCATATGATCTCCCTGGCTGACTTACCAAATCTGAATCCACATGATTGGATTCTCCTGACTAACATCTTGTTGACCAACCAAAAGGAGTATGAGCCGATTATAGATCATATCAAGCGAATGCTGGTGTGTTATATTCACGAAGTCGCTAAGATAGATTAGGAAATTGTTGCTGCCATAAGAAAGAAGCTCACAGTCAAGCCAATTGGAAAGGCAAGTGACATCAATTTTATGGTGAGAGGTAAAGTAGACATACAGTTTCAGACTGTCATGTTTGTTAGACGCGAAGGTCAAAAGTGTCTATTTGCCCTTGCTGACAAACACATGTTCTCCACTTCTTGCTTGGAGCATATTCTCGAAATCATTTATGGGTGTGATTGATGGGTTTTGGCTATATGAACATTCCTATGTGCACATGTAAACCCTAATGCTTGGATCTAGGTTTCTCTAATTAAACATGCATTGAATCCAAGACTTCTAATGACTAATAAGGTATATAAACAATACAAAATCAAAGTTAGAAGTTTACCTTTGAATCACTTGATTGATCTTGTTGTCTTGGAGCTCTAGAGTCACAATTGTCACTCCTGTAATGGCTTACAAACACCAACTAGCAAGGAGGATGCTTTGAGAGAGAGGTTAAGGAAGAAATTGGCCAAGGTTTCCTTACTTTAAAAGAGATGCCGATTTACCATGCCCTAAGGGTCTATTTATACTTGCAAGGCTCCTAGGGTTTCACCCTTAAACCCTAATTGGATAGCTTTGACTCAAAGCAATCCAAATCCTTTCCAAGATAAGCCCTTGGACGATTTGTGGCTTATCCTAGCCTTAGAAATCGTCCAAACCCTATCCCTTAAGGATTTACAGCCCAAAGTGTAACTATCAAACAATTGACAGTTTATACCCTCTTATTTAATTAATCTCTTTAAGTCACCAAATTAATACTAATTAATCTATGACTTATATTAATCAAATAACAATATTATTATTCCTTATATTATTCTCATAATATATTAATAATATCTATTCTCTCATAATAAATCATCCTACGAAGTTGCTATGGTGAAGGCAACCCAAAAGGACCATGCATAATCGGGTCAAATACTTGCCTAATATAGTTGCAACCTTAGACACTATTCCAACAGTCACCCACTTGGATAAGTCTAGTAACTATACGCACAAGTACAATCCGATTCGCAATCGTAGCTCTCAAAGACGCTTTCAACTCTGATATAATCAATCTTGTCCTTCAGATAAGGGATCGTACAGTCATCTATTAGATATCATGCTGACAATTCTATGGAACAATTAGTCAAGCATTTTGGTTTCTCGATCTCCGCTTTATTTGACATAGAACTTAATCGAACACATCAATTCAGTTCTGACCGGGCCCGACACATAAGTCAAATCAAATCAACGAGCGGCCGAGATATCACTTTTACCCTCTTAGGATAAAAGTTACAGATAAACTTCGACTTATATGCATTTCCTTATTCATTAATCAACTATACACAACAATGCGTTTTATAACATGGAGTTACCAATGCGTTTTCGCATTATCAATGTACAATCAATTAACAAATAACAAACCATATATCTAGGTTTTAAGACTATATGATATTATCATCTTGCAATCACTCTTTATATATCATATTCCATAAGGTGATTTCAGCAAGCGCGGGTTTGTTCCAATGCTCAAAGCAGTTCATAAGCACTCATGAACGTCGCAACAATCTTTTGCTATGTCTAATACCATTTAGACAATCTACGCACCAATTCATGACAATCTTCATTCATATCTACTTCCGACATATGAACGATTGTGGACAATTTGAATAATTCGATTATTCCAAATAAACATGAACGATTGTGGACAATTTGAACAATTCAATTATTCCTAATAAACTCAATTATTCTGGAAGTCAAAACATGCAAAGTGAAACAATAGTTAAACAATTAACATAAGACAGTAACTTTACTCATAAATAAAACTCCTTTATTTAATCATCAAATGTTAATTACATTTATCTATTACACGTTTCTAATACTATCTAATCTATGCTAATATCATCCTCCAGCCCAATACTCCTAGCATGCTGCAAGTGCTTAACCCTACTCAGTCCCTTCGTAAGTGGATCTGCTGGGTTATCTTCTGATGATATCCTCTTCACTATGAGTTGTCCTTCTTCTACATGATGTCTAATGAAGTGATATTTTCTATCGATATGTCGAGATCTACCATGATCCCTCGGTTCCTTGATCAAGGCAACCGCTCCTTCATTATCACAGAAAATTTCCATGGGCTCCTTTATGCCGGGTACAACTCCAAGGTCACCAATGAAGTTCTTCAACCATATTGCCTCCTTCGACGCTTCGCTTGCTGCCATGTACTCTGATTCGCATGTTGAATCAGCTACGGTTTCCTGCTTGGAACTTTTCCAAGTTACTGCTCCTCCATTTAGGGTAAAGACCCAGCCCGATTGCGAACAGTGGTTGTTCCTATCGGTTTGAAAGCTGGCGTCACTATACCCTCGTACATTCAAGTCATCACTCCCTCCGAGGACTAAAAACCATTCCTTCGTCCTCCAAAGGTACTTAAGGATATTTTTCACCACAATCCAATGGGCTCTGCCAGGGTTCCATTGATATCTACTAACCATGCTCAAAGCAAAGGCTACATCAGGGCGAGTACAAGTCATAGCGTACATGATTGAGCCAACTGCGGAAGCGTATGGAACTCGGCTCATTTTAGCTATCTCAGCTTCGGTACTCGGACTTTGAGTCTTACTCAACTTGGCATTGCTTTGTATCGGTAATTCTCCCTTCTTCGAGTTTTCCATACTAAAACGTTTTAGTACTTTCTCTAAGTAAGTGTTCTGACTAAGTCCTATTAGTCTCTTACTTCTTTCTCTTACTATCCTTATTCCCAAAATGTAAGAAGCCTCTCCGAGGTCCTTCATAACGAAGCACTTCCCGAGCCAGGACTTAACCTCCTGCAGAGTCGGGATGTCGTTTCCTATGAGTAATATGTCATCGACATATAGAATGAGGAAGCTTACTATACTCCCACTGGCTTCAACATATACACACGATTCATCTTCGCTTCGTACAAATCCAAACTCTTTGACTTTCTCATCGAAGTAGAGATTCCATCTGCGAGACGCTTGCTTAAGTCCATAAATGGACTTCTCAAGCTTACACACTCTATTCGGATGCTTCGGATCCACAAACCCCTCTGGCTGAGCCATGTAAACATCCTCAGCCAACTTCCCGTTAAGGAAAGCGGTCTTGACATCCATTTGCCAAATCTCATAATCATAAAATGCGGCAATAGCTAGCATCACTCTAATAGACTTTATCTTCGCAACTGGTGAGAAGGTTTCTTCATAGTCAACTCCAAGAGTTTGAGTAAAGCCCTTCGCAACCAATCGCGCTTTATACGTGTGTACCTTTCCATCCACGTCGGTCTTCTTCTTGAAGATCCACTTGCACCCAACGGTCTTACGTCCGGGCACATTATCAACCAAATTACAAACTTGGTTATCATACATGGATTGGATCTCGCTATCCATTGCCTCTTTCCATTTCGCAGACTCCGGGCCTGCCATGGCTTCCTTATAGCTATTAGGTTCATCAAGGTTTATTAGTGTACTATCACTAATATACGTGTCCCCTTCGGTAGTAATATGAAAACCGTATAACTGGGGTTGAACTCTAACTCTTTCGGAACGTCTAAGAGGTAGTGATATGTCAATCGGTTCAACCGGAGTTTCCTCCTCGGGTTGAGTGCCAGCGGTAGAGGTTCCTTCATCTATCGACTCTTGAATCTCTTCAAGTTCGATTTGCCTCCCACTGTCTCCTTGGCTTATGAGTTCTCGCTCTCGGAAAACTCCTCTCCTCGCAACAAAGACAACATTGTCCTTCGGTCTATAGAAGAGATATCCAAAGGATTTCTGCGGGTAGCCGATGAAAATACATCGCTCACTACGAGGTTCGAGCTTGTCGTGAGTATCTCGTCTTACAAAAGCCTCGCAACCCCGAACCTTGATATGTGCCAACGAAGGAGCTTTCCCTGTCCACATCTCGTGAGGTGTTTTGGCAACCTTCTTAGTAGGGACTCGGTTAAGGATATGGGCGGTAGTCTCTAAGGCATACCCCCAAAAAGAGAATGATAATGAAGCACGACTCATCATAGAGCGAACCATATCCAATAAAGTTCGATTACACCTTTCTGCCACACCATTCAACTGCGGTGTCCTAGGAGGCGTCAATTGTGAAACTATTCCACACTCCTTGAGATAATCGTGGAATTCAAGACTTAGGTAATCTCCTCCTCGATCGGATCGAAGCATGTTGATTTTCCTGCCCAATTGATTCTCCACTTCATTCTTAAACTCTTTGAACTTTTCAAAAGTTTCTGAATTTTGCTTGATTAAATAGATATACCCATATCTACTATAGTCATCGGTAAAAGTCACGTAGAAGCGGTTCCCATCCTTCGTGGTTGATCTAAACGGTCCACACACATCGGTATGTATGAGGTCCAATTGAGCCTCACCCCTTTCGCACGTACCAGCGAAGGGTGACTTAGTCATCTTTCCAAGCAAACAAGACTCACATGTGTCATCTTCCCTAAGGTCGAATGACTCCAACACTCCATCCTTTTAGAGTTGGGCTATGCATTTCTTGTTGACATGTCCAAGACGACAATGCCACAAGGATGCTTTATCCATACTATTGGAAGAATCCATATACAAAACATCATTTCCTAAGTTATGAACAATCATAACAGTTTCATAAATTCCATTACACGATATTGCTTCAAAATAAAAGACACCATTTAGATAAGCCAAAATAGAACCATTCTCATTATTAAAAGAAAATCTAAAACCTTGTCTAAACAAACCATGAAATGAAATGATGTTTCTAGCCATTTCTGGCGAATAGCAACAATTGTTCAAATCTAAACATAAACCGTTCCTAAGCACTAAAGAATACACTCCAATCTTGGTCACAGGTGATGATCTTCTATTCCCCATGATTAGATTAATCCTTCCATGCTCCACATCCCTATTTCTTCTTAGTGCCTGCACATTAGAACAAACGTGGTAACCACAACCGGTATCAAGAACCCAAGAAATAGCATGAGATGAATCGTTAGATTTAATTGTGTATATACCTGAGAAAGACGACTTGATCTTTCCTTCCTTGATGGCTTGCAGGTACTCTGGGCAGCTTCTCTTCCAATGTCCTATTTTATGGCAGTAGTGGCACTCTGCCTCCTTTGGGTTAGGGCAGGGCGTAGCGGGATCAACTTTGGTCCCACTAGAAGAGGCACCATCTCGGGCTTTAACCTTGCGATAGTTCTTAGACGAAGGCTTCCTCTTCTATCCCTTTCCTTGTCCAATAGCCAAAACAGGAGCAGCGGGTGGATTGGGAGTTGGTGCAACAAACTTGTCCTTGAAGTTGCTCTCAGCGACCCTCAACAGACCTTGGAGCTTGCTTAGGGTGACCTCTTCTTTGTTCATGTGGTAGGTCATCCTAAATTGATTGTAACTTGGAGGCAAAGAGTGAAGCACCATGTCGATCGCCAAGTCTTCCCCAAAGTCAACATTCAACTTGCGAAGACGGTCGACATACCTTTACATCTTTTGCAGGTGCATGGTAAGAGACTCTCCATGACCCATCTTAGTGGAAATCATGTTAGTGAAAATCTCATAACGCTCTTGTCTCGCGTTTTGGTGGTATATCTCCAATAAGTCTTGGTGCATCTCGTAAGGATACATGTCGTCATAGGACTTTTGGAATTCAGAGTTCATAGTGGCTATCATGATGCAATGAACCTTCGTTGCATCACGATCATGGGCTTTGAAAGCATTCATATCAGCCGGAGTAGCAATTTCAGCATTGATCTTCTCGAGCTTCTCATCGAGGACATACTCCTTGTCCTCATAGCGAGCAATTGTGTGAATGTATCTTATCCATTGGCTAAAGTTCGTTCCATCGAAAGTGACCTTTTGACAAAGGCTCATCAATGTGAAAGAACTAGCAGCAGCGTTGTTCGCGTTCGACATCTACAAATAGATAGGACAAAGATAGATTAGAATATGAATCCCTAATTATCACCCAATAAGAAAAATTAAGGCTAGGATCCAACAACAATATTTTCACATTAGAAAAGGGACACCATAATCTAACATGCAAACATTTTGAAGGTAAGTGAATGACGATTCACTAATTCTCCATCATGAAAAACATAACTCTGAGTTCTAAATGTATTGAGAATACCTAGGTTCGGATGAGATTCATTTAAACTTTTCAATGGAATGTTTAAATCTCGATATGCTCCTCTCGTTCGTGACTGGGATACCGAGGATCACAAAGTGGGTGTGAATTACCATGCAAATTTACATGGTGCCTTCATTGTAACGATCACCTCTTCGATGTGCTGGTAAACCACACACGCTCCATCGAACTATTATAAACAATGAATCACCCTTTGCCACCTTCGCTTAGAACCAATTAGTGTGCCGGTAAACCACACACGCTCCACTAACTTCTTAGCACGGTGAAAAGTGTAATTTCATGGGATTGCATCAATTCACTTTTCCTAAAGTAACTAAGATTGGGAAATTTTAGAAAACATGTAGTTACTTTGTATTTCTTATTATACTTTTAATGAGAGGATGAGGTTGCCCTATCCTACACGTTCGGCTAATGACCCTGCACCGATCAAGCAAGCGGTGGGTGTGAGTGTACACCCATTAAGCGCCATTTTATAGGCCACAATTTTATACCCACCTTATAGACCGACTTCGTGAATGAGGCC